>NC_140125.1:5017650-5502650 GCF_964035555.1 Netta rufina
CGGCCCATGGGTCTGCTGCCTGCTGTGCCGTGCTGTGCTGTGCCCTGCCAAGGGTGGTGGCCTGGCCACAGACACTGCTGGGGCCTCGGGAGGACTCTGCAGGGTGGGAAGCCCCAGCCACAGCATCCTGACCACTGCCACTGCTGGAGCTGGGGCCAGGGAAGGCAGATGCAGTCTGTTTGTACCTGTGGCTGTTTCCAGCCAGGGCAAGAGGCTGGCAGCTGCCCTTCCACGCCAGAGGGGACCCAAAGGCACTTCTCTACCCATGCTGTGAACAGCCTTGGAGTCTGTCCCCACTGTCAGGCTGAACCACAGGAGCACTGACTCCTCTCTAGCAACACGGCCAGTCATGTTCCTTCAGCACACGAGCAATTACCTGCAACGTAATAAAATGTGAAAAATAGCTCACGGCTACAACGGAGGCTCGCCCCTGAAACAACACGAGCTGCCCCACCAGTGCTCCCCACAGCACAGCACGCTGAAGAAGGAGGTGACTGAGCGAGGAGACGTTGCCTGCCCAGCAAACGATGCTGCATTCACTTGCTCTTTTTGCATACTGGAAATATGGAGCATGCTTGCTTTAAATGGGGCAAGTGCCCTAAACGTCGGAGCATTGCACAGCTGGGCAAGTGTCTATTCAGGGCAAGTTCCTCACCTCCCATGAATAGCTTCCTACCAGTGACTGCGAGACATTTACGGGACCCACCAAAGCATTTCCCTTAGTCTGCAAGGGGCTGGCTCCAGCAGCTGCTGTGTGACCTCGGCATGGTGTGAAGCCCAGCTCTGGGGCTGGCCTCGTAAACCACCCAGAGGACACGAGGGAACCCCAAATGGGCTGCCCACCCTCTTCACTGGCCTTCAAACTTTACGGTTAGCATTGCACCTTTAGTTTGCAGTCCTGGGGAAGAACTCAAATGGGAAAGGAGCAGCACGGAGGTGGTGGAACCTACCCTGTGAGTGAGTAGCTGGTCATCCATGAGATTAGCCCCAGTTTGAAGCAGCAAGACTAGGACTTGGCTAGCCTCGTACGGCAATGGTGTCATTCCTCTTGTGGAGAAACAAAGGCACTGACACTGCATGGTCAGCCACCGCTGCTCTGAAGAGCTGAAAGGAGTTTTAGTTGTTAAAACCAGAGCATCCCATCGCTCCACAGCAGTCAAAGGCAATTCTGAAGAAACAAGAGGGACAGAGAAAGCCCAATTTCTATTAAAAATATCGATGAAATCCAGTGTTATGACCTGTTATGACTGATTTAAGACTTCTATTTTCTTTAACACTTTTCAATTATTTCCCCTTCACACACACACTATTCATCAGCTTAGAAAAATCTCTCTGGCCAGCATGCAGATTTTCAGCCTCAATCGCTACAGTGCACGAGTTCTAGATCTGAGAGGCCAAAAAACATCTATTTGACTAAAGAGCTATAAGGCAGCCATAAAAATTATGGATCACAGAAATAAGCAATTAGTGTTATCTTCAATTGCTTTATTGGCAGTATTCTCTCGTTAGAATAGAGGCAGCAGTAAAACAGATTGCAACATACTGTATAACAGCATATGGGATTTTACATTATAATGCTATTCTCTGCCAAGAAGTCATATTTTCATTTGAATGCATGGAACAGATTATCACAGGGTTTCCAGCATTAGAAGTGGATGACCCTCTCCTCCTCCCTTCCCCCAGCCTCTTGGCTATTAGGCAGCCTTTTAGGTTACGACTACATCAAAATAAGCATAGCAGCAGCGTGGTAATAAGGGAGCTCTGGCTCCCGAATATTGACTTGTGCTCCGAGACCCCTGGCTCACGCAGACTGGGCATGTCACAGAGCTATGGAGATAATAAACTCAGCCGCGCAGGCAGCGGGCAGACGCGGAGCTGAGGCTTTGCCAGTCTTTTCACCCAGCTGGCTTCAGCTCCAGAGGAAGCTGCTTGCCCGCCCATCTAATCACAGCTGAAGTGCCACAAAGGCAGCCACTAGCAAGAGGGCTGGAAATAAAACAATAGGAATAATAAGAGGGGGAAAAACAGATTCTTTATACTGTATTTAACATCAGGGGTATTTTCTGCAGTTTGTGGCCGTAGCTCATCTCTACAGGGTGGCAGCAGCGTTTCGGGGCCGAGAATCCCGTCCCCACGGGGCGATGCACGAGGCCGGCAGTTCACCTGTCCATCGGTGAACAAACAGGAAAGGCTTTATCATCCCACAGCCGCTCTGTTCCAATACAAACCAGCACAGTACAGGACTCAGAAAGCCTCAAAAACCAAAGAGAAGTTGCGCTGGAGTTGCGCTCGGAGCTGCATCGATAAATGCCCGTCGCCAAACGCATTGCTGAAACGCCGACGTGTTGATGAGCGGAGGGAAGAGGGGGGAGAGAGGGGTTAAACGCTTAAACAAAATGCTCTAGGGGAAAAAGCACTTGCCGTTCGAGGAACACAGGAACTAGAAAAGCGAGAGGCATAGGTAGTAATTTACCAGAACAAAGAAATTGGATAGAATTAGGTTTTGTGTGTTACTATTTATTCAGCTCTAATGAAAGCCAAATAATTTGATAAAGCCTCAATTCCCATCTGTATCTCTGAATTTCTGCACATATCCAAGACACAGATTTTATGGACTGCATTTCACATTTCCAAATTTTCATTTTAATCCTGGAATTCAGAAGTTGCGTATCGTTACCGAAGCAGCACCATTGAATGATGAAAAACAAATTAGTGTGTCGAATTACATAGAACTGTCCAATACACATTCTTCTTTCTGAGTATAACTGTCTTATAAGGCACAACCAGAATCTGTTGTGGTATCCTGAAAAGCAGAAGAAAAAGTCCCTTTCTCAGCAGTGATTAAAGGTGTTTAAAAAGAGTCTGTCATCCTCTTCATTTCTGCTGGGGACAGTCATTTATTCACCACAAACATCAGACTGCAACTTCTGCCTCAGAAAGAGCTACGGAAATATTGGCAATATAAAAGTGGGTTTTAAAATGTTCTGGAGTTTTCTGGACAACTTGCTGAGCAGATCAGCATGCACCATGTGTGGGTGTGGGAAGATGAGGAGGATTTCCAAACTGTTGACGGAGAAAACTCATGTCCCTTTGTGCTCTGCCATTTTTTTCAAAGACCAAAATACTTGGAGAAATCACATTTTGTGGGGCATTTGTCAGGCATTTCCCCAAAAATGCTCATAGAAGGATGGGAACACTAGGGTAACCCTAAAATGACTTTGCTCCGTCCTCACCAGAAAACACTAAGCCCAGGCCTTCAGCTTTTCATTTGCCAAAGAGCGGTGCAATCCAAAACGAGCCACAGCACAGATGCTCTGCTAAGAAACGCCCAGCTAACACGTACATCTTGCTCTAGTGACCAGAAGCTTTCCTATCGCTAACATTTCATTTCTGTGCCACATGCATTTGGTTAGTTACATCTCCCTGCCATCACCACCCCTGGCAATAAACCCGGGGGAATTTTTTGTCATCCTCAGTGGGCGCAGCTCTCAGCACTGCTCAGAAAGGCTGGCCTCTCATTCAGGTGCTAAGACATGAGCACTTCCATAAATCTGACCCCATACAAGGATGCGCTTTCATAACACTGAGAAAATTTGCTGTTTTTTCCTCCCTTCTTTGAAAAGCAACGGGCTTCCTGCAAGAGGCTGTCCAATCTCGGTGCTCAGTGACCCCAGCAGGATCCGCTGGCACTGCGTGTTGCGCAGGATTGAGCTGTTTGGGGAGCTGAGAGAGAGAAAGAGAGCAAATAATCTGGCGACTGCTTATCACTATGCAAAATTACTGAAGGTAGCACAAGCAACAAGCCCAGAATGCTTTGGAAAGCCGAGCTTGCTCACATATAAAATCCATATAAAGCATCTGCTTTTTGTACAACTAAACTCTGTATAATAGCAACCTTTTTCCCCCTTTCTCTGTATTTAGCAGCTGTTGCAGCCCAGCTCTTGAAAAAGAGGAGTACACATCACAAAGCCGTGTTGGAATCAAGCTGAGCTTTCTTGTCTGTGCTAGGTTCCAGGCTCAAGGGACTGCATGTTTTGAAAATGTCACTGTGCTATTTTTTCACTGAAGGTGGGCTTACCAAGTCAGGTGACAAAAGCTACAAAAGACAGTAGAATGAAAAGATAAGGATCTTTTCTATCTATCCTACTTTCTTGTCCAAACCATTAGTGCTATTTAATTAAGCATTCTTAGAGAGAATGCAAAGATGACTACAGTTTTCTAACAGAATAACACTTTGCTGTGCAACTGTCAGGTCCCTGGCATCCTCTTATGCAAAGGCAAGATGAAGGGCAGCTCTCACAAAATAGTCAGTGGTCACTGTCTTCTCAAAGGAAGCACCTGCTAGTCTCTAATCTTATAACCAATAGTCCCATAGAGAACATCCCGCCCATCCCTGACCAAATCTTTGGCAGGATGTAAGGACAAGCTCAGGCAAAAACGTTTTAATGCGCTCCAGACAGTATCCAGTAACTGAAATGCTATTTTTGGGCTGCACGGTAGCTTGCTCCAGGAAGGGGCTGATCTCACATTAACGTGCACACGTACTCAGATTAAGGGCACTACCTAGAGAAAGGCTCCTTTTTTCCCATCCCTCTTTTCCCTCCCATCTGCTCCTTTCCACAAGTCTCAGGATCTCAGCTAACCAGAGGCTGCAGCACTAAGGGGAGGGGGACTCATCCTTCCTGGGGAGGAAAAGGAGAGAGAGAAAGTTGTTTTGTTTTGGCTCAGCTCTGTAATGAATTTGTGGGTTGCAGAAATTGATCTGTCATAGTGCAACAGATTGTAGCTTGATCTGCCAACAAATTGCAAGCAACAGTAGGTAATGACTAATTGCAAGTGTCAGGGTTTTTTCTTTACTTTTTTTTTTTTTTCTTAGGGAAAGGTAATCTTTTCTCAAGGAATATGGGAACTGTGATTAAATGAACAAAGGCAAAAATAGAGAAACTTGACCTTTTTTCTTTTTTTTGTATAAACATTACCGAAAAATAATCTGTACTCAGGTTACAGCTTATACCCTACGGGCTGCTCCTTTCCTCCTAACAGTCTCACCCCTTCCTTGGTTCACATCCTCTGCAGGACTCAGGACTGCCCCACTCCTACCAGTTAGGGCATCCCAAAACTTCTGGCTAGCTGATACCAGTCTGCAGAGACTCCTGGACTGCAGCAAGGAGCGTTGCTACATGCTCCCTGACACACTGGCACAGTCAACACAAGGAGCTTCACCTGGTTTTTCATAGAGATGGATTTCCAGTTAAATCTGTCAGGAACTACAGACCACAGCCAACCAAAGTTTGGTTTCTTCTTCGCATGCAGCTGGGTCTGTGCTCCAGCTCAGGTAACCAAACGGCTTGACCACACAAAGTGCCAGCAAGGTGTAAGTCCCGCCGTAGCTTGTCTGACAGCAAGGAGTACAGAAGAAGTGATAAGCTCTGCGGGGTCTCACCATTTTCTGTCCTCTCCACACGGGCCGAATTATAGCACCAGCCATATGCTTAGGGTGAAGTGCCTCCCTGGACATCTATAATCAGGACCACACGGATGAACAGGATCAACGACAAGAGCGACACTCACCCAGGCCATGCTAGAAGAGATTCTCTTCCCTCTTTCCCCAGAGCTGACTGCATTTTTGGGCTCCTTTTCCCTTTGGCGAAGCCCCAGTCCCACCTACTCTTCCAGATCTGTCTTTTTCTGAGGAGCAGGAGGGGAGGAGCTGAGGTGCAGCAGAGCCCACCACCCTCAGGATCTCCTTCTTGATCAGCTAATAGCCTCTATTCCTGCTGGCTTAAGAAAAGTGGCAGAGATACAAAGCAAAGTAAAAACTTGCACAAGTTTGTCTTTTCTTGTTTTCCTGCAAAGAAATGGTTGTAGCATTTTAACAATGCTCTGCCCAATTCTACCTTTTTTTCCCCCTCTCCAGGACAAGCAGGGCATCCTGGAGGTTGGTCTGTTAGAGCCAACGTCCTCATTACCACCGTGCTTCACCATCAGTCTTCTGACACCAGTTCCCTCTCTGAAGACAAGAAGAAAAGAGGAAGAAAAGCAGCTTTTTCTCATTTCCAATTTTTTTGTTTCTGGTTAAGTCAGAAAATCAGAATTATGCTCAACAAACACTGGATGTTAGGAAGTTTACCCAGAACTCAATCTGTGAGCAGGTGTCATTGTCCTGCTTCCTTCCTCATCATTCCCTGAGGTCCACCCAGGATATTGCTGTTTATCCCCTACCAAGGCATGCAAATGAAGGGTTTTTTATATCAGTGGGGTAAGAACTGGGGGAAGACCAGAAACATCTATGGGTATCAGACTAAAATAGAAAAACCTAGAAGCAAGCAGGCAGGCAGACAACAGCAGGGAATATCATCAAGAGTAAAGATTAGGAGAGAATTCTGGCACAGAAGAAGGGAGGAAAAAAAAAAAAAGCAAAAAAAAAAAAAAAAAAAAAAAACAGATCTGAAATGAAACCGATTGAAGAAGAAGAAGAAAAAAAAAAAACATTGCTTTTTATTCATTGTCATCTTTTCCTACAGGACTAGAAGTTTCGTCTCCTCTGCAGCAGCTCAGTGGTCTTGTAGCCTGTGGCAGGGTCACTGCAGACCCTCAGAGTTACAGTGTGTGCAGACAGGAGGAGACAGAAGCAGAGTCATCCCCGGAAAGGGCACATGGATGAGCAGCACGGTGTCACCTAAATGCCACACTTGTGTTCTTGAAAGGCAGCACATTTCAGAGGGAAAACATACATCCACATCTTGATAGCTACAAGCTTGCTTAAACTGCTTACATTTATTGTAAAACTGTCTCAGCTTTTCAACTTCTGTGCTGCAGACAACTTAAAATCCAGATTTTCAGCGCAAATCTCCAGCTTCACATCATCACCTATATCTTTTACATTTAAACACTACATGACAGCCCAGCCATTTGACAACAGTAATATAGCGCAGCTAACACGTACATAGCACGGTGTTGACAGGGGTATTGTGATGAGCTAGCATTGGTCTAGACAAGAGCCAAACACCGGTGCTGCGAACAATGGAACATCCTTTGCACACCACAGGCAAGAGGGAGACAGCTTTCAGGAAGAGGAAAAATTTCACTTTGGGCTGGACTGTGTAGGTCATGTAGGGTGAAATACGTACAGCACAAACCTGCTGTATAATCGCAGGGCAGGGCCAGCAAGGGTAATGGCTGATACCTAAACGCTGCCAGCACTCAGCGCGCCGAGGAATTTCATTCACTGTGAATATTCAGAAATACAATCATAAAATTCAGTGTTTGCAAGTACCTGTGCTAATGTGATTTGACCTCTCATTGTTCAGGTAAAGCAAACATGACAAGGTCACTGCATATTTCAGTCGCAGTTCTTTTTATTTTAATATGAGAAATATTTGTGAGCTTTTTTTCTGTACTTCGCTCAGACCTCTTCAGCTCAAATTCACTTAGTAGGAAAGTGCTTATGTTCCATTTAAGCAGAAGCAAAGTCTGTGTATTCAAATATCCTTAAAGGAAATTGTATTTTACAGATCAGAGATATGCTGCTAACAACAAAGACTTTCTGCCTTTCCTCTGCCAAAAAAGTCAGAAAGCTTGCAAGTAACTGCAACCACCCAAATAAGAGGTTAAGAAAGATTTTCAGTCTGTTCACAATATTTTATTATTGTAATTCATCTAAGAGGGAATTTAACAAAAAGGGAACCCTAAAATTCAACTACGAGTCACCAGTCACAGCAAAGCAGCCTTTGGTAAATTTTTGTATTATTTACTAATGAAAAGTAAGTGGAGAACAGGAACACCCCAGTGACTAAACATGAAGTTGAGATGCAGCACAGTGTCTGTCTTCCGTGGTGTCCTGGATAACGCAACTCACATTGTACCGTAACATAAATATATTATAAATGTATTATTTTTATTTATTCAATCTTCTGATTTTTCTTTTTTTTTTTTTTCAAAGCTTACCTCAAGAGCATTTGCCAGGCTTACAGGAAAAGACACTTAATAAAGTGCATTAATAAAGTGAGGAACATTTAATGATCATGACTTATAATGTTCAGGCTGTTAAAAGCTCATGTAGTACATTGATTCTTATTCTACAGTCACCAAGAGACTAGAGGCAAATAGGAAAGGGAAAATATTCAAAGCAGTTGTAACTAACTACCCCAACCCAGTCACCACACTCTGACAAGACTGCAGACAGAAAAGGAGCACGAACTGGAAGTAAACCCCAAACCCTAAAGACATCAGAGGCACCTCTTTGCACAGAGGAGTCTTAGCTGATGAAACAATTTGCCAGGGGGCAATAACTTGAAAACTGTTGCATAATTCTTGCAGGACAACATCCTGTCTTTGATAACAGCCATTTCTGAACGCAGCAAGGAGAGGCGCAGTCCCTCTCCTGCCCCTCTTGCTACCCAGTGGTGTAACGCTGTACCAGGAGGAGAAATGTATCCTCCACCCCAGCCACTGAATATTTTGTCCCTGTACGAGGTGTAACAACAGCTCTTACTTCAGTCCTAGTTAGAGGGGCTAGAGAAGCTACAACTCTGGTATTAAAAGTTAATTTCAGTTGGGCTTTATTAAAGCAAGCCGTTTTGGCTTCGCCTCGTCCTGCAGCACTGAGTTCCACGGGTTCAACGCCACGCCACGCGTCGCACTCGTGCTCTCGCTCTAATGAATCGCTCTTTGGCCCCTTGTTGTTCTATTTTGAGTTCTCTCTTTTTCTTTTGTTACAGGGAAACGTAACGAGAAGCAGTAGACCGGCCTGATCCATGCCCTTCATTATTTTATATGCTTCTGCCACATTTCCTCCTGCTCTTCTTCTTTCCAAACTAAATAATAACCCTGCCCTTTTTAATGTAGCCTTGTATGAAAGGCTCTCAGATGGCTCTACACATTTTCTTTGCCCTTCTCTGGACCATTCTATTTCTGTTATGTCTTTGAGATAAGGTGACCAAAAGTGAACATGATTTTCAAGGTAAGGACATGCCATTGATTTATATGGTGGCATTAAAATATTTTCCTCTTTATGATTTATCCTCTTTGACCACCCTCGCATTGTATTCTGTGTCTTCCTGACTGACAACTAGCACTGTCCTACAGAGCAGCCGTCTTAATTGAGCTGACTTCATTGACTCTCAAGTTAGCACTAATTCAAAACACAAAAGCACGCCTGAGAAGCGGGATTTCATTGTACGCAATTTCATTATATTTGCCAAGTACACAGCCTGATTAGCCCTGGATTTCCTCAAAATGTGATGAAACGCTGATTAGCCAAAATAATGTAGCATGATCAGCATTTTATGTCAGCTCCCACTGAAATTAGAAGGTAAGTACTGGGGGCTGTAGAGGAGGAGAGGAGGGCAAAAGATGCAAGGAAGGCCAATTTATTCCTGTGCTCAGCTTCCTCTTTTAAACAGGTGCTAAACTCAAACCAGGATCTACCCTGAAGTTATTAAGATTCCTTATGAGGTCTTTATGCAGCACCCTGTAAAATCCTTGAAAGACTAAATATATTGAATTTACTAATACCATTTTCTACCCTACTTTGTCAGCCCTTTAAAATAAAATTCAGAGTCACACTGACTGTTAGCATAAATCAGAGTTCCTCATCATCCTGGAAATACCATTAAGCTTTACATTGCAGAAACTGTGCTCATTTGTGCCTGCGACATACATATGTGTGCTAGGTGGCCCGATTCTTCTCTGACTGCAGCTAGGCTAATTCGTCTAAGCATTTAAGCCCCTGCTTAGCTTTAAGTCAATGCAACATGCAAATTTACTTAAGAATTTCTCCTGGGCTTAAGGCTGTGATTTAGGGAAACACTTAAATGTGCACATTTACTTAATTAAGCACATGTGGTAAACGCGACTTCATATGCTTAAACACCTCACAGGACTGAGTGAAGAATGACCCCAATGAAGACAGTGGATTTACAGTGGGGCACAAAAGGGGAGCTTTACAATTCTATTCTTAATGAAATTTTTCAAACTGGCCCTTAAACATTACCATTTAGATCAGCAATTCTTCATGTTTACATCATCAAAAATATCAAGACATCACTGGGATCTTGCTGTTCCTTGTTGTTCCTCACAAGTAGCAACTGCAGAAGGAACTAGGAGAGAGGTTAACTTTTCTCTATCTTTTTTCCTCTTTTAAAAATCTGTTGATAAATGTATCACTGAAAGGCACTGAATCAGAGCCCAGAATTTCTGAAATATAAGGATATGCGAGATGTGAAGCATGCACTGAAAGAACATATGCTTCCCCAACGTCCTCAAATCTGCTGCAGGCCTAATATTGGAAGCACCATCTCTAAGGGCAAGAGAGTAAATGAAACCTGCAACCCCTCTGACAAACAGGGAAGCACAAGTGCCCACGGAGGCAGGAGTTTTACTGCTGTGAAAACTGGGAGCTGAACCAAGAACACCAACATATTTCACAACGGCCACTGGGAAGACATTAGTCTTTTGCTCACTGAATTACAACTAGGGATAGGCAAATTCACTTGAATACCAAAAAAAAAAAAAAAAGACAAAAAAAAGAGACTGAGCCAAACATTTATCCAAAACTTTATCAGATATATCACAGACCTTTTTATACCTTTGAAAATGGTCATATACTTTTATTATAATTTTTCAATATCGTATATTCTTGAGCTTCCCGGATTTGGATAAAAGTACCTGAAATGTCAAGACACCAACTGTTCTTGCCGTATTTTCAATCTGTTTTACAGACTTAAGAGACTCAGATATTGAAGGTGCAGTTAAGCTTGCCCAATGTGTACAACCTGTAACCGACCTTAAAAAAGCAATTAAAAAAGTTATCATTTCTACCCTTGTATTGCACCAGTCAGAGGGACAGCCACATGGAAAGCTTAAATAATATGTAATGAACAACAGACAGAAGGGAAAATTTAGTACCTTCAACAGTAGCCAGTAAACCTTACTTTAATGTATGACAGAAATAAGTATTTGACTTAGGCACTATCGTAAGACCAGGGAGAAAAGAGTTTTTTTCATTTTTTTCTTTCGAGTTTAATGTTAACCAGTACACTGAAAATGTAAGTATTACATTATTCCCTTGACCTGTCAAGAAGAATGAGGAGGAAGAAATGTGGATTCTTAATTGTAGGATGGAAAAAAAAAATAAAATACGGTGCTCCAAAAAGTAAAAGGATCCATTTGAATGAAACAGGTATCCACTTCAGGCTTTACTGGAGTACAGAGATCCTGACCAAGAGTGGCTGTTTCAATCCAGGTGTCTTTATTAAGCAAAGATTGACATATATGCCCAACATGAAGGAGCTTTGTGATTGGTAACAAATGTCTGCCAAGGCTATGATGACAACAAAGCAGTAGACATATGTAGCTTTCAGTAAATGTGATTTGAACATAGGTCTTTAGAGATGAATGGCTAGCAAGCTGACTTGCTTGCCAGCTTCACCTCACTGTCACCTAACTTACAACAATTCCTTAGAGGAAAACACATTATGTAGCACAATGCCTGTAGTAAAAAGAATTATATGTACTAAAACTTCCAGGCACCGCATGGTCCCTGCCTTATTGACAGACACCAAACTAGTCTGTCAGGCACTATGCACTGAACTGCTCCTGTTGATTTTATTTAGGCAACATCTTTTGAAATGGCCAGCACAAAATGATTACTACAGAATTATCAGGTGTATGGTAATTAAATTCAAATGATGAAAGTTTTACTCTGTTTTGGTGACCAAGGCCTTAGGTCAAATGTCAAAATCCAGACACAAACGGCGGGAATTCAAAGATCAAAGCAGATAATGTCTGGAAGAAATTATTTACACTGCATTTTTTTCAACTCACTCGCCCAGCCTTAGTTTATAGTGTTGAGGAGATGGAGGATCACAGCCATCCTGGCACAAGCCCTAGGGAAGCGTGCAGCTAGCACCAGGCCCAAGGAAGCCGAGCAGCGAACGGCTGGGTCTGTGCTACCTGCGCTGATGGTGCCACACTGATGGGTTGCTCCTGATGCACTGCTGTGTGCTGCTGCTGGGCAGCAAACCCAGGCGTAAGTGCCCCCAAGGACGCAGGGAGGTTGAGCAAGTGCCCTGGTCTGACCAGCCGGGGGAGCCGGGCTGCGTGCTCTGGGCGAGTGGGCTTTGACCCCACAGCTGAGACCCACGCAGAAGATCTTTCCACTGTCTTTTGCATTTGGTATATGGTTAAATGCCTGCTGAATGGGAGGCTGTGTGTAAGGTGGCTCAAAAATGAATTAAAACAATTGCTTCAAAATTAGTAATAGAGAAAAAAAAAAGCAGTAATTACCGTAACCTAAACCAATTAGCCATGTTGTTTCTTTGTGTAGCCGGTGATGGCTCCTCATCCAAAGAATGATCTGTTCCTGTCACTCTTCTTCAGAGGTTACCTTGCAACATGTCCAGCCCCCACACTCATCAGAACCATTGTGACCTGATATCCTGCAGGTAAAGACTTGACTTTCTGCTGATTTATTAAAAAAATCTTATATTTTACTGCTCAAATGTTCTCTCTAGAGCGTGGCCACGTGACCAGTATAATGACAATCTGTCTCTCTGCTAACATTTCTCTACTTCGGTTATTTGTTTGATAAAGTGAGGAGCTTCCCTTTTGTTGCCCTTCATCAGAGCTTAATGTCTTTACTTTGGGATCAATATACTTTATGAATAATTTTATTTCCTTCTATTTTTATGGTCTTTTCTCCTCATTATCATACTGAGTTTATTAGCTGGTGCTGTCAGTATCTTTACCCTGTCATATGTTCCTGAGGTACAGTAAATATCACTTGTGTTGTAATTAATATGCACACCCTCTGCAGTAATTAAAGCACAGACCCCTTCAACCAGCTGAGCTTCCTACACTAATTCCACCTTATCTTCATAATGAACTTATTGTAATCTAAAACTACCACTGAATATTGTTCAGTAAGGATAGAAGAATGAAATCTAACGAGATGCAATAATATTTGTGAACATGTTAATATGAAAAAAATGAATTTAATTAGCCTTAAATCTAATTAAATTTCCCGTACAATCAAAATCCCCCCATTTATCCCACAAAAACACTGATTGTGCAACACTAGTGCCCCTGCGGAGATTTACACGAAGATGGAGACCCAACACCTCGTCCTCTACCCATGAAATTCTCACGGCTCCCTATCTAGAGGGTGTTCTGCCCACGGATCGTTACAGAAAGGATAGAAATCTGTTCAGGGACGCGGTTCACAAATCAGAACAGGAAGGTGAAGATGGAGAGGCAATTCAAGCCCCCTGCAAAGAAACCCACCAATGAAATAGTTTGGCAAATGCTTCCAACAGGGGATGGGGAAGGGATATTGAGTATATAATGCGCAATAGTATAACGCAGGGTGATTAGAGGCAGACTGGGTACAAGAAGCTCGGTTCTTATTTGCTGAAAACATTTCCATATGGGAGACTAGCGCCTAAGGTGCAGACTCACACAATAGGAAGAAAACTGGCAGGCTACATAGACTGAAAATTGGCTGAAGGGCAAGAAACAAACAGGGGAAGTAAATGGGATTATTTCAAGGTGGAAAGAGGTTACCAGTAGGGTACAGCCCAGCTTTCTAATTATTCACAGTAATGACTTGGATGGTAGTATGGAAAGGATCATTTCCAAGATTGTAGTAACTGGGAAGCACAGCGGTAATAAATACCAATGTAATCCAATAGCCATTTCATTAATAGTTAATTTGAGAACCAGAGAAGTTGCATAGGAAAGTGTTGGCATGTATCACGAGGCAGGATTGAGACATACAATGGCACAAAAATTGAATGACCTTCCCTTGTAAATGGTCATTCTAGAAGAGGCTTAAGCAACAGCCGTTGAGCAGCTCCTTGTGCTTTATTGATTGATGTCAATCTGTCCAGTTCCAGAGCGTTAACTTCACTTTAAAACGTGCCCTTTTCTGTCATTCTTTTCCTGTAACCCCTTAAGCATGCCTCATTGCCTACACCAAAAAATTACGTGGTCAGATATTGATTTGTGACTCGCTGGTTGATGTCTGAATAGTAAGAAAATGAATTGACTTCAAGACATGTGGATAAATAAGCAAAGAAAACAAACAAAACCAAAAAACACACCTAAATTTCTGCTGAATTGGACTGACACAGTCTGACATCAAACTATGGAGAACTGTCCTAAAAGGAGAAGATTGTTCCCAAATTCCCCAGAAGAGGAGAGAGTCACATTCTGTAAGCCATTATGGAGAAACCCTTGGTCCTAAAAAAAAATGACATCATCACTGTTATTTTTTCTGACACATGAAAGAATTCATCTATAGATGATTTCACTGACCTTCCAGAGCCTATAAGGTATGGTCAGCCAAGCAAAGAAGGAGGAAAAAGAAATACCACAGCGCTTCATCTGTTCACAAGGTAGCCCCCCCAGCTCAAAACACACCACCACAACACACAAAAGCTCCTTTGCTTGCCAACACCGAGCACACGTACAGAGCATTCTACGCCCAAAAACAGAAATTTCATCCAAGCCTCCCTGCCCTATGAATCGAGGGTTACCAACAGGCACTTCAGGCCCCTCTCACTGCCTTCTTTCTGCACCTTGCTTCTGAGAGAAGCAGCAAAGACTGACTGTGCGTGTTTGCTGAAGCTGGTAGACTAAGCGGCAAGCCAATCTGAGCATTTTTAATTTTTTCTCTCAATCTCTACTCAGGAACTGGTGGCCTAGCTTTAACCTTTCACTAATATGAAATATTTCAGCTATTACCACTCAAAGCCTTCAGAATTTTAAACTTGGCAGTTCAAAAGAGTGCAAAGATTTTAAGCTACAGTGCATCATATCCTGCCAGGGAAGGAGCAAGAGAAAGATATGGAAGGGGCAAGAAAAAAGAATGTGCAAAACTAGGAGTGATAAGAGAGCAGAAATAAAGATAGAAGGGCAGAATATCCGATAGTTTTTTTTCTCCTACATCCCCTTCATGAACCCTGCAGTCCTTATCTTACTCCTGCTTTCTACATTTTTACATGCTTTCTTTTTTCCTCTGGCTGCTTCTTTATTTCTAGACATGATCACAGTATTCTTCACTTTAGAAGAGTAGACTCTTATCCTCTTAAACTGTATACCTGAGGACTCCTTCTAGGAGTCTGTGTCCCGTAGACTTGAATGGAGGCAGGCTCGTGCTTTTCAGTCTGCAGCTGAAGTACTGGTACCTCCTGCTCTCCCTGCTGCAGATGCGAGGTGTAGTTGTGCCACTGTTCTGACTCAGTAAGGCATTTTGCGGGGACTTGTTAGTAATTACGTGGCTCTTTCACTGCTGCAGGGTGTAGTAAAAGTCCTGTGCCCACAGGTAAGGATTCCTAGCACCAAAGGATTTACGTGTCAGCAGGAGTGGGTTGCTCGTCTGAGGAGATGAGCCAGCAAGCTCCCAACACCACTCTTCCCAGAGCTCTTCTCACTGCGTCCGTGTCCGAGGTTACAGCTGTGCCACGCTGGAGCCAGCATGGAGGGCAGGCAGCTACATTTTGACAAGGTTCCTGACACTAAGAGAAAGCATTAGCTTAATCAAAAGGATTGCTAAAAATATTGCTTTACTGTCAACTTTGCATAGTCTAATACAATTTTTCGCCTTCCATTCAAGTATCTCCTATAATCCAGTCACAGGCCAGTTCTGGCTGCAGCAAACAACAAATGCCGGGCCCTGCGGTCCTTCTGCCCTGCAATTCCTTCTCTGTCTTTCTCTTTGTAATTCAGAAAAAGCTATTTTTTCTGAGTTATATTTCAAATTGTGATCAGCTTTTTAAAGCAAAGATTACTACACTCACATACATATATTTGATCGTGTAAGTATGTGACTCCTGCTACCTCTCAAGAAATTATTTATGATAAAGCTGTGTTCTGCAAGCAACATTTGGAGACCATATCCCAAAGCATTAGAGTGGATAAAAAAGAAAATTATGAGAATAGATCTAACATTTCCTGTGATATTTTAATAGCAAAGAGAGGAGGGAGCAGCCACAGCCTCTTTTGTCACGCATGGCTTTCAGACGGTTCAACAGAGGTATCTAGGCCAGCGCCGTGTCCCTGGCCAGGCACCAGCTAATGAGGACCTCCTGCCACAGCACGCAGCCTGCTGGGGGGAGCCTTCACCGTGGGCCACCGAGAGCCCCTGCGGACTTCCCCTCTTCTCGGGAATCTGGGCTGTGTGATGTGGGTCTCGCAGCTTTCAGCCGCACGGAGCTTTCCGCATGCAGCTTGCAGCGCGGCACGGCGTGGACACTCCGGGAAGACAGTCACCGGCAGAAGGATTCGATAAAAACCCTGCAGATTTGCTAGGGGGCCAAGGTTTTAAAAGCTCCATTTTCTTTGCAAATACAGCTTTTCTTTGTGATTAACTGCAGACACAATGAGCTGCTTGGATGCAACCTAGTCACCCAGAGGCCAGAACTGAAAGTCTGACCTTTTAGCTTAGAAAGGATGGGTCCAAAACCTTCACGGGACTAACTGCTGACCTTCTGGGCCAGGGCCACCATTGCATTGATTCTGAGCAATTACAATACAAGTTATTATGTTTCTGGTTTATCCTAATCTATCACAAATCACTTATCATCCTTTGAGTTAACACAGTCCAACTGTACTCCAATTAGCAGGGAAAAAAAAATCCCCAATGAGAACAATAAGCATTTAATACCTGGCCCACTCAGCTGTCTGCTAGCCTAGCTTTTCTGCAGCCAAGCAGGGGAAGATTGTGTCTACCCTCTACTGCTCTGGGCCAGGTCTCCCTTCCTCTCCATTGCCAGTGTGTTTGTACAGCTGCTGCCCTAATCCTTCTTCAACCAAACATTACCACCATCTTGTCCGCACATGCCTTACCTCCCCCTTGCCAACCTTACACACACTTTTGTTCCTCTACTCAAATCAGGACGTATTTTACTAATGGCTAGAACAAATTCTTCTGAAGTCATGAGGTGGACCAGTGTTATAGGTAACACCATCAGGCCTTTATATGAAACTGGTTGAAGTAATGAGCAATTGGGAAGTCAGCAGATGTCCTCAGAACCTGTCCTGGGGTTATTCTAGGTCTCGCAAGTAGCACTCTTCTGACACTGGGTTTTTCTTGTTCTGCAGCTCGTTCGGTCATCAATAACAGAAGAAAAGTTGCAGAAAATGATTGTCTGCTTTCCTCCACATGTAACATCCATTTTGTGTAAACGTGAATGACCATTTAAGGTGGACAGGGATGGATAAGCAAGATGCCTAAAGAGAAGGTAGTCTCCTTAGCATCCTCTGTGTAGTCTTGCTCTATTTCCAGGAGAAATCTATCAGGGATCTCCGCTGTGCTAAGGATAAGGAAGGTCTTGCTAAAGCTCCTGAGGCCAAACACTGAACTCTTTCATTAAGCACGCCCCTCTTGAAATCAGTGGAAGTTTTGCTTCTTTAGAGGCCTGCACATCTTGTTCCTGGGCAGATACCATATGCAACAAAATAGTGTAAGACTTCTGAGCACAAGAAAAGGAAGCCAGTTCTACCCCACAAGTGAATGCTCCTTCTCTTCTGTGAGCTCATCCTGTGGGTTTGGGGACAAACAGAAGTGAACCCACACAAATATGGAAATAAATGGACTTACAAGAAACCAGAATGAATTTCAAAAAAAAAAAAAAAAAAAAGTTTCCAGTCACCTCCCCACCTCACTTACAAACTCCCTACCTCATGGCCACACAATAGGAAAACCATGATGACATGGCCAGGAAAACACAATACAGTAAAAAAGTGAGAGGATCTGCTGGATTCCAGGCAACTGAGTGCTCAAAGGAAAAGGAAACAGAAGAAGGGCAGGAACTGCCCCTAGTTGCTTCTCTTTAGGTAAGTTTATGCAACTGTTAGCTATTTCACTAGCTGAAGGATTTGCTCCAGCGTACCTAGCCAGCGGGAAGCAGGCTCGGCTAGCTGGGGCAGCTCTCGCTCACCTCTGCGTTTCACCAAATCCCGCAGCATCCACGCACCCGGGGTCCCAGCCCTGGCAAGGCAACGGTGCCCGGCTCCGCTGCTCGCTCTGGCCGCTAGTCTATGCTGTTGGACCGGGAGCCGAGCGGCCCGGGGAGCTCGCAGCAAACGCCTGGGCTGAGCCAGCTCCTGCCTCGGGTCTGCGGAGTCCAAGCGCAGGCCGGAGCGCTCTATTGTTCTGTTCCGTAAAGTATATTTGGCTTGCTTAATTAACCTGTATTTCAGACAAGGCACGCAGGCATTCACCTAGCTCTGTATGCGCCTCTGCGATTAAACTTTAAATGAAAGGGAGTCTAAAGGAAATTCCTCCGTGCTATGGCTGTGAAACTGACAAAAAAAATCAAAATGTAATATCTGTTATTACCGCTCTGAAGTTTCTCTGAGAAAGGGAAAGATCCCGATCGGGATGAACACAGGGTTGAGAGGAAAGGGTGGTTCTGGTTATGCTTAATAAAGGCTCCTTCAGCTGAGACGGGCACGGGGATACAAACAGCTCGATGCGAAATCCGGATGGGGCACAGAGCAAAGGAGGCAGTACGCAGCTGTCAGAAGAAAGTTTATACTTCTTTGCAATATGTGTGAAAAATCATATAAGTCTTTGTGTTTTCTCCAAAACAAATCCACAGTAGTGCTAGTCCTAAATAATAAGAAAAAAAAAATCAATGGCAGGCAGACTAGCGCTCATAAGCAACCTTATAATAGCAAAGCAATATATGTCCGTGAAGGAAGAAAAAGGGATTAGATTTAAAAAAAAAAAAAAAAAAAAAATCACTTTTGAGCATCTAGTGGATTCTTAAAAACAACAGAGGGAAAAATTATTTTGGTCAATGCTGGGAGAAAAATGCTTTGCCCGGCGTCCTTTAAACTTTCAATTAGAGCAGTTTGAGAGGCACAACAATACACATTTGCTTGCTCCTCTGTTTTATGTTAAAAGAAAAATTTTTAAAGATATTCATTACTAGACTGAGATGAAGGTTAGTCTGATGAAACACCGGCATTGTTATGATCTTAGTACATATTAATGAACTTTTAAAATGCAAATCATTGACCCACTAGGTGGTCTCATGGTCTCATAAATAGCAATCTTTTGCATTCCAGCATCCAAATACCTAGTTAGGAGCTTTACAGAATGCACATTATAGGTGATACAGACCATAACAAGCACTTTGGCAAGGGAAAAAATGCCATTCCAGCCTATTGTGTCAATTAAAATGAAGGGATTTTTATGTTATGAACCATATGTTCAAAGAACATTACATGTAAAATTACATACAATCATTCTGCCTGTGAAGAACACAATAATCCTGGTGCATTAGTGTTCGGCTTCTGGTGAAACGCGATACTGGTGTTTCTTCCACTCAGCTCGCGTCAAATAATAATTTGGATCGCAGCCATGCCTTCCTTTGTGCTGTGATCCCACCAAAAGTCACTGAGTACAAGCTTAGGGCGATTAGAGGGCAGAGTAGAGCACCACTGAGATCTTCCAGAAGTGATGCTGGTGCTGGTGCCACTGCTCCTCTTGCCAGTGAAATAATTACTGGCATTGCTGGTTCAGAGGAGCCGTGGGTTAGTGGCAAAGAGGAACTCAGGGATGCTGTTGGCACACGCAGAAACAAACCCTGAGCAGTGGTTCTTACAAAGTGTGGCAGCATCCAAAGTACTCCGTGTCCCAGCTGCCAGCAACACAGCCCGGTGCCACCGCTCGGACCACGAGGGCCTTTGGCGACCCCATCCCGGCGCAGGAGCCTGATCTGGGGGCCGCGCGGGGCGCTCGGCCATCGCACCCTGCTGCAGCTGCTGCTGTGGGAGCCACCCGCGGCTCGAGAGAAACATCGAGGCACAGTTTATATTAAGCCACAGAAAATGTTTACCAGTTTGTAAAATTATTAATTCTGTTTTTTACTGATCTGTCTATTTACCAAATTAAGCCAATATATCAAAACTAACGTCTTCCCTTTCTAATTATTATTAATAAACACTGCTTATTTTCCCTTAACAAGAATTCATTTTCTCTTTTCAAATTAATAACAGTCTGAAAGAGCTCAGGCACCACAGGGCCTGATTCCAGGCTCATTTTCAGTGAAGTTAACCTGGAGTAGCTCCAGAGCTTTCAGGTGAGGGAGATTTACAGCTGTGTATGTGGAAGCAGGATCGATCCCTCCACCTGTAGGATCTCTCCTTAAAGCGGAGTGAGCCGACACCAGCACCTCTGCCTCCCAGAGAGGCCGAAGGCTCCCTGCCTGTGCTCTTCCTCTACGCCTGCCACCAGCCACTGGCACAGGATGCCACCACATGACTTGTCCCTGGGGAGCCCTGCCTGCTACCGGTCCTTCCACAACTTTTTGCCCCAGTTTTGAGCAGTTATTTGGCTTCAGACTGAGCCGTTCGATGGAAGAGAGCCTAAGATAAAGTGCAAAGGAGCATGTCTTGGGTTGGGTTTTTCCCCAAAGCCCTGGCTGTTGTTTTTTAAGTGCCCTTCTGACACATATTTGTGCTTGAGGAGGTTCAGGAACTTACACCTCTCAAAAAGGATGTCCACAGTTTATCCCCAACCTCTGCACAGCAAAAGCAACTGCCATCAACTACCCTTATGTTACCCAGCATTTAGCACAGCCCTGACCTGACAGTGCCATCCTCTCTAGGGAGGAGAGGTCATTTAGACTCCCTGATAGCTTTCTCCTGTCCAACTCCATCGTACCGGACATTGCTTAATTATACATGGGCTGCATTTTGTGTTGTGCCTTTTTCTAAATTAAACCTTCCTTTGTTGTTTTAGCACAGCTTTTGTACTCCTCTCTTAGCTTCCTAAAGCTGCATCTGCACAGCATCTTCAACCAAGCATCATAAAAAATGCTAAATGACTTATGTAGGTCTTCTCACTTAAGGTCATTTCAATTATGGCAACATCAACAGATGTATATGTTCATTAATAAAAGTGTGATATGTGTTTGTGTCCCTCTGAAAGTTCAGTCAGAAAATTATAGATTATACTGAGACACTGCAGGAATTGCTACTCTGTAAGTCAAATGCTCTATTATTAAAAATGTCATCCCATATGAATTTCATAAATAGCAAAGCCAAGAACAGAGTAACCATTTTAAAAAGTCTAGAGGGGATTCCATAACAACATTTAAATGCATTACTACTCAAACAATTTGATTGGATTATAAAATATTTAAAACTGCAGCTGTACTTGTGGTGTTTAATGTTGACTATTTTGATTTCTGGAACGTCTTACCTAAGAAGTACAAGTTTACTAAACTAGTTATGTAATTAGTATATAAATATATAAGAGAATCCATAAAGCAAGGCAATCCATAGCTTATAAGGTACCGTATATAGCCAGCTTATTGTACACACACCCACAAAATGAAACTGAAAAAGAGCATTGGGCGTTAGGGTTTGTTTAAGACTCGCCTCCGAAATAAAGGAGGACCTTATTTTGCCAAAGCTGTTCTAATGACTGAAAATAAATACCACAAGAGATGCAAGACAATGCATGCTAAATAGATGGTATTGGCCAGATTCTCAGGTGGTGTAAACTGGCATTAATCCATTGTAGCTAATGGTTAGACAAGTTTTGGCTTTACTTTCATTCTGTGTCCTCTAATTATTTTTTTTCAGGATCTATCTTACATATGTATTAGGTATGTTCAGGTTTATAATTAAATCTTCATTGACTTTTTAAGCAGAAAGGACAATTTTAAAACCTATTTTTCAGAAGAATAGCTATGTATTAATCCACAAATATATACTGATGCCCATATGTTATAGATATCCTTTCATATGTTAATTGCACTACTTCTGCCAAACTATCCGTCATCTCTGCTGCTTTACCTGGATGGGTGTCAAGACATAATTCATCCAACAAGCTCATGTTATTGGTCACTGCACTTCCACAAAAAGCAACCTCGTTCCAATAGCACAGGGAATATCTGAAGTGACTTTTGTAGCAGCTGACACGTTGGCTGAGACTTGGCAGGTTGGACCGAGGCTGAAAGAGTAAAGCTTTGAAGCAGCTTTACTTAGAGGATGGGTTCTGTGGGCGAGTGGTGTAACATACCCGCATCCTTTGAGCACGTGCAGAAAACTGTGGCAGTTCCCTTATTTTTTGCCCAGCAGTCCCAGGCATGCTTGAAATTCAAAGTTGCCACTGGGACCTTGGGAGTGGTGTCTGCTCGTCTCCTGCACGCACTCTGCCCGGCTAATGGACTCAGGCAGCGTGCAGCTCCTGGCTGTCCTTGCATCAGGGCAGAACGGACGAGGTCTTCTCCGCTTGACATTGCTCCTGCAAAGGCAGACAGGATGGCCCAAGATGCACACATGCCCACAATGCATTTACGTATGTGCCACAACAGGGGATGAAAAAGCTTGGGTTGCCTGTGAAGGCCTGGCCAGCAGGGTCATCCTAAAATATACTTCTACAGACATACAGACATCATTTGCACATCTGCAAATTCAAAATGCCCTTCTGAACCGTCTCTACTCCTGCCTACTATTTAGGCTTGGCATAAAAACATCATCCACATGTCTCAGCAAGCCAAGTCACCTTTCAGACCCTGTTTTCCTGAGGGAGAGTCACCTGTATTTATTTCTATTAAACAGAAATTAACTTGGACCTCCATATGCCACCTCATTTGGCGTAGTTAATTCCAGATTCCAGAGTTATCATTAAAACAAAAACTGCATCTTACACATTGAAATCAGTGGGAATTGGGCTTCAGTAAGGCATACAAGGCTGTAACAAAGATAATCAACCAGCATAAGGATAATCCACTAATTGTTGAAATGAGGCGGAACATCTCCATGGCTTGTCTCAACAGCTAGCCCTGGGCTGAGTCGTGTTTGGAGTTCAGGAAGTTTTTATCATTTTAAAGTATGTCAAGCCTGTGCACTTCAGGGCACAGCAGGAAGCAGAGGGAGGATTTTGCCTGCCCCGAGGTAGGCAGTTCCAGGCGGGGAAATGAAGATCACCCAGTTCCAATCGAGCAAGTGAACTCTCCTGGTTCCAGCTGAGGGCACGCATATCCACCAGGCCTTCAAAACCAGGCCAGTGCCTAACTGGTACACACTCTGCTTCCTCAGATGGTCTTTGAAAAAGCATCCCGTCTTTAAAAGGAACACAAACCTGAAGTTTCTGTAATTTCCTGGGTTTCTATATGACAAAGAGGCCAAAGGCTGCTGAAGCAAATTAGGATCGTGCTCTCAGTATATCTTTAGAATTATTTTGTTCTCAGCCTGAAAGCAGAATTTGACATTCAGTAACCTTTCTAAGTCCAAAGAAATGCTATTGACTTCACTGCAACTACTATAAATTTACGCTTAATATAAGTGAGAGTGGAGCTGTGCCACAGTTTGGTCATTACTCTATGAATTCATATGATATAGAACAAGCCCAGCAGTTATTTGTGTTGTTTTTATTTCAAATGGCTAGCTTGCTGGTGCATGGTAATTTTCATGAGTGGTCCCTGCCCTTGATCATTTCAAATGGTGTTTGAAGCATTTGGATCTTAAAAATCTCACTGTCTTCAAGGAATAGAGCCTTTCCTGTGAATGGGTGTGAAGTTAGTTCTGTGCCATTTAAGAGAGAAGTTCAGAAAAAGGTACACTGGAAAATTGAGCATGAACGTATGCACGTAGTGGAGAGGTAAAATCACAAAAATTAAGGGAGATGTAGTGCCAGCAGAGCTCTTAACATTTGGCTGCCTTTATTCCTCCTGTTCTACCTATGTGTGGTCTTCCTTGAAAAAATAGCTACGTATGTAGAAAATACATGAAAAAACACGTGTATTCAGGTGTGGCATGAAGGAGCTTACATTACTTTTCCCTATTGCTACATCTTGTTAGAATGATCCCGCTGGCAAGAATTTGCCAGCTTGTGGTTACAGGCTGAGCAGCTCACACCTTCAACAAGACCAGTGCCCTACTGCGTCCATATAATGTCTTGGATATAATGGACACACATCTCTCATCATTGTATTCTTAATGGCTTACTGTACTTTGCAGGTTGTCCTGTAGGTGCAAAGAGTCCAAAGAATATTTCAGAGGCAAAACACCTTTGAAAGAGGGTCAAAAGGGAACAGACACCCAGTTTCATTCTCCTCAATTGAGGCAGGGTTTAGGATTCAAGTTTTACAGTAGAGGGGCTCTATTTACCTCAGTGAGCTTATTCTTGATTTACACTGGATTAGAATTAGTTCTCACAAACGTAGAAATGTATTCTACCAGGATGGTGATGGAAGCATTGATCCTAAACAAATAAAATGACCTTCTCCTTCAATTACTTTGGGCTTCACTAATTAAAATAATTTTGCTAATGAAAGCTGCAAAAATATTCACACAATTCTCATGCAGTCAGTCTGACCTTCTGCTGACGTTTCTGATGATGGCAAATACTTTACTCACCAGAAAGTGAGTAGCTGTGCATGCTGCAGAGCCTCTTCTACGACATAGGAAACCAGAAAACCTGAAAATAATAGTTCATTAGAGTAACTTCAGTATCAGTGGCAGGCACTGAGTTCTGTGCAAACATGCATGGTGACTTAAAGGTGCTAACACATCTTCTGATCTCACGGCTTCATTATTTCTTACTGACCTATTGACCAAATCCACTGGTACGATTTACAAACCATACCTGCGTACCCTCTGGGAGTAGAGGTTATTTTTGTTGAAATAGTGTTCCTAGAGACAAAATCACTAGCTCAGGCAGCCAACACTTAAAATTCCTTTTGAAAGCGATTGGAGTGTCGAAGAAAGACTGTAAGAATTGGGCCAAATCATTTCTGAGAGATATGTTGATATAAGCATCAGTGAAGTATGACTTAATACCGGGAAAAGAGTGTAACATTTTGCCTGCCACATGCTTATTAGCTTGCACACTGGTGAAACGTAGGAGATTTCATACACTGTTCTGAGTTATGTCCTTGATTCTTTCATCAGCACTAGCAGAGACTGCAGTGATGATCTAAACAAGAGAGAACATTTTGTTCGGGTGCACTTGGACATATTGGTGCCCTACTAGTGAGTAAGGGAAGCATACTGAGCATTACTAAGTTCTCCTATTGTTCAGTTCAATATTTATTTTCTAAAGGTATTTCATTTCAAGCCCTATTTTTTTTTAAATGCTGCTATACTACAGAAATTATGTTAATTAACCAACTTCTTACACACCGTTCCCATCTTGACTCTTTTTTTTTTTTTTTTTTTTTTGACATGCTGACATACCATTTTTTAATTGTGGTACAGTCTGAGGTCCGCAGCTTATCCTTAGAGCTCTCTCAAGACTAATCCAACCAACATTTAGCTACACACATGGTAGTTCAAGGGAGTAAAAATAAGGAAACAGACAATGGAGGGGAATGGAGGTAAGGAAGCTTTTGTCAACAGAAAATTCTAATCCTCAAAACATTTTGTGTGTTTGAAACAACATTTAAAGTGTTGCAAAAATACAAACATAGCATATAGGACCATACCACTCACTCCCCCAAACAATAAGATGAAGAAGTGCTGGAATATATAAAAGAATTAGCATAAACTCTCATTTTCATTTTACCAAAGTGAAGAAAAACAATTCCAAAGATATTTACATGTGGCTGGCCAGACTGCAGGACTGGCCTGCTTAGTACCTAGTAAGCTGTTTTGGACATAGGTTATTACCAGTTGCTGCAGGAAGACTCCTCGCTGTAAGCAGTCAAATATCTACCAAAATATGCACGCGTAGTTGCTTCCCAGCTCACATTAGGTAATGTCTGGCATATGCTCTGAAGCAGGATGGTTTATTTCCCTACAATAATTTTTCCTCCTGTCTTTAAATATTTGCAATTAGAAATCTGGATAGTCTTGTTATATTTAAATAAATGTCACTCTTTAGGCTTCACTGATATCTTCTGGCAATTAATTATTTATTCTAAGAGTGCATTGTATACTCATTTTTAATGTACAACCTTTCAATTTCGTTACAAAGCTCCTTTTGCTCATATTATAGACACTGCGTGGTTGCAAGTCAGAAGGGAGGAATCCCACAGCCCAGGGGCTGCAGCATTAACCAGCCGTTCCCCAAGAAGCGCGTGGCTCCACGCAGCGGCGTGCGCCTCTTATCCGAATTTGTTACTCGTACGGCTGCAGCACACGGCCAACCACACCATCGTCAGTGAGGGCTACGGCATTGTAGGCACTCTGCAAAGGGCTGATCCCTCCCTAAAGACCCTACACAAATAAAGGAGACGAGACCTAATGGCATTTTCAGTTCCCAGCTTCCAATGGCCTTACACCCTCGTAGCTGTGTTGCATTCTGAGTCTCACATCTCTCGAGGCAGAACTGCCTCGATCCAGTGCAGCAACCGGGCAGCGGTAATTCGGATGACGTCCCTGTAAACTGGTGGATAAGGATGGGGTACAAGCAAGCCCTGAGGCAGCGCTCTTTTGTCCTTTTCCTCCTCACAGGAGCCTACTGAAAGCACAAAGGCTGCTCCACCAGCTAGGCTGTAAGTGCCACGGCAGAACATTGCTGTTGCTTTTTGCTGCATCCCCCATTTTCCACGGGCAGGGCTCTCCCCCCAGGTAGGTGTGGGTGTTGAGCAGGAACAGGGGGCTGTGCCTGCGATGCCTATTCATGCTTCATCTCGTGAAGCGTGCGGGTTGCTACCCACCCAAAGCCAGCTCTGCGTAACTTTGCAGTTTTCTGGCTTTCTGGCATTTACAAAGGATTGTGCCAGGCTACGCGCTCCCTGAGCAAAGCCTTAATCTGTTTTCAGCCAGTTACTTTTTTTCTGGCAGCAGATATAAGGCCACACAGTCAAATAATGAACTTGTCTTTCATTTGGATATAGTTTATTAATGACAAAAACGCTAATCCATTAATCAATTTAAAACAAGTTGGTAAATGAAAAAAAAATTCTCAGTCTCCTTTAGTAACAGGATCACATGCATCTTAAAAGGGGGCCATTATCTCCATGGGTTTCTCAGCTGAAGTTAAAAATCTAAAAATGATTTTCATTCATTTCTCATTAATATGCAAAATTATTCAAATTAGATAGTAATTAACCATCTACTCAGTAGAAAACCTTTTCATGATAATTTATGATAAACTCAGTAGCAGCTTTGATTGAGATTGATTTTTGGTGTTGAGAAGCTATCATGAATACAAAAAAGCACCTGAAAAAATATTTTTAAACACCTAACTTACTGCTCAGCTAATTATATGGTAACCATGTTCACAGATTATTTCAAAGGGAGGCCTATAGGCAAGATACTAATGCCGAATGAAACAGGCAAAACATCCTTTTGAGTTTGTCCTACATTTCATCTTAAAGCTCAGCTTTCTTTACATCTCGCAGCCTGATTCATTTAGAATGTTAAATGTTTAGCGCTGTTTAATTCAGCAATCGGCTACACTGGAACTGGGGCTTTGCCTGATAAGGCTTACAGGATCGCTTTCAAGATAAAACTGTTTTGAAAAATCAAAACACATTCGAGACAAACTGTTGTTTTACAATGCAGCGTCCCTGGGAAAATAGCTACGATTTGTAAACAGACTCCAGATTTATTTTTGCAGATGGCAAAGGGAGCTCAGCGGGTTACAGGGTTAATATCGTGGGCACGCTGCACTATGGAGAATATGGTTTTGTTCTTAGCAGCAAAGACGAGCTTCAGGACTGGGGACACGGTAGCTCTAAGCACTGGGGATTGCTGTTCAGAAATGTTACTCTCCTGAGGTGGGAAAACCAGAGGGAAAGCAGCATTGACCTTGTGCTGCTGAAGTAGCATTAAGGGGAGAAAAAACCCTATTTGGTACCTATCCTGCTAGTGGGAATTGCTGTGAGCACCCATGCCAAAGAGGCAGGACTATGGAGGAAAGAAAAAAACTAATATTCTTAAAGGCTTTTTCTCTGAACTTGATCACAGAACTAACGCAACCAACAACTGATGATCTGCTAGTAAATAAGGTATATACTGCACATCCTGGGGATCTGCTGTCATTTGAATAATTACCAGCAGTAAGAGGAAAAATAGGAATTCTGAAGCCAAACCTTTTTAACTCATCTACGGGAGGGAATGGAAGAGGAGGGGAAGGGAGCAGATTTGGGTTATGAGCTAACCCTAGGGTTAGGCTCCTGCTCAGATCCCAAGCTGAAAGGCCTCTTCTCCAGGGTGTAACCAAGGCTATGCTTAAGCTGCACCTCACCACAAGTAAATCTTTCCAAGTCCTTAAACCAAGACTCAACATATGCCTACGGCGCAGTGCCATGCCCTCCAAAACACCCAGCTCTCAGAAGCAGCGAGTGGTGGCTGCTGGCAGCCCAGTGCTCGGCTCCCCACCATCACTCACTGCTGCCCCAGCTAATGCAGGGTCCTCTGTGCTGTGCCCCGCATCCTCCACAGCAGAACGTGGTCCTCTCAGAAACCTGCAGCAGAACAATCAATGATTTATGCAAAACCAGGATTTGTCTACCAGGTTGTGGCTTTAAAGTCAATAGAAACCTCACATGTCCAGCTGGTATTAATGATACCTGGTAAAGAACCAAATGCAATGACTAGGTATAAAAATATTCTATCAAAAGCTGCAAGATGAAAGTGGTTCAGTAATAAAAACATACCTAGTGGCAAAAGGGTAGAGTGATGACTACAGAAATCTTCTTTCACATTGGTACAACAGCATCAACACTTTTTTTTTTTTTTACTGCCCCAGTGCAACTCACAAAGTCCTTTTCCTCATCAGCGTGCTATACACATGTCCTGGTTAGTAAATAATCCCCAACTGCTCTGTTATCTTACACATTGGACCATATTTGCCATCAGCTGACTGCGTGCCTACACAAAGCCGAGCTGACTGAATCTGGCTGCCTTGCTCCTCATCACTTACCCTGCCTCCAGTCGCTTCCAGATGGCAGGGTGTTACAACGCCTCCCCTCGTTCCTCCCTGAAGGCCAGGGGGTGGCAGTGGGCAGCCTTCCCCCGGAGCCCTGCCTTCTGCCACCCCACAGGGTACCACATTCGTCCTGAACGTGTTCATCCACAGCAGTGACAAGAGAATGTTTTCAAAGGGCAATAAAAAACTGTTGAGAAGTTACCGATGATACCCAAGTTAATATTTCTTCTTCCAGGAGCATGGTGAGAATCTCAGATGGGATGCAGGATGTTCAGAATATGCAAACTGATTTCAGCCTACCCAGATGTCCTGTCATGATGGACCTCAAAAAGAAAGGTTATTTCAGGGAAGAAAATACTGTGTCCCACAACATATTTAGCTGTTGGATCCAAGAGAGGCGAGTCACACAGAAGACGTGATTTCTGAGGGACTGATGCAATTAACAGTGTTTTCTGAGACAGTGGAGAAAGATACAAACAAGAAATTTCTTCCAAACTTCTACAACCATTGCCTTTCAGTCATCTTTTCCCTACTTTTTGAGATTCAAATAAATTGAAGGCAGCCTTGCCTTTGACAAAAGGAGAAATAATAACAATGCCCTGGGTACTTATAAACCCTTTCTTTTATTCCTTCCATTGGAATATCTCAGGGGAGTTCAGGAGTATAAACTTCTCAAGCAGTGAAGTACTACGCTACTTATTTTACCGGTGGGGAAATTGCAGCAAAGGACAGGTTTGGTTGTGCGTCCAAGAGGTCACGCAGGAAGTTTTTGTCAGAATTAGAAACAGTTACTGAGCATTAACCTGCAGCCCTAAGCATTAACCACCGGGTTTTCTTCGTGGTTTGGGAAGAATAGAAGCCAGCGAGAAGTTTCGGAGAGTGAGTCGAGAATTAAGCAGGCTCTGATAAGCGCGTGCTGTTCAGGCAGCTGGTAGGTTACGGTGAACTGCGAGAGCAAATAACATCACACTTTAATGTAGCGCACTTTTTAATCTGACAGACAAAAGCTTAACAATATCCAATGGCTGGCAGTCGACTCCTGAAGAAGTCCAACTGGAAATCAAGTGGCATCTCTCTGACCACTTTGCACCACTTGAATGAGAACAAAGCAGCTGGAAAGCTACCTAAGCCATCAAGTTAAAGCCATCACAGCTCTTTTGTTGCAAAAAGAATCCAGCTCAGAAAGGTTTTGCCTCCTCAGGAGTGCTGGAGCAACCCTTTTCAACAAAATGCTACACAGATTCTGGTGCTAAGTTTGCAGCTTCAAAGAGGATTCAAAACGAGGTGGGATAACGTATGGCCCAGCTGTGAAATTGGACAGCAGGGACACCTCGGCAGCTACACTGGGCAAAATTCCCCTGGTGTCAGCCTACGTGTTTGTTTTCAGTGGGGGGAAACCATGGCTTTGTCCTTGAGTTTTTGAGTTTAATTTCTTTTTGCTGCTTCTGGAAATGTGAAACAGTTAGCAACCTTGCTTCAATAATACATAATTCTGAGGGAGGAAAAATTGGGGACCTAAGGAACCTGGCTTTTTTTTCCTGCCTTATTATAAAGTCATTTTTCAAATCACCTTTCTGACACATTTGTCCATATTGATTAGCTGCTTTTAGAATGACATTGTCTGACCTGTCTAAATCCATCAATTGCTCTCCTGCTGATGCTTAATTCCCAGTCTACTTTAGCTTCTAATGGTATGGTATGAATATTATTCATAAAGCCTTTTTGCTGAAAAGATCAATAATCACATACATCTGAAGTTTGCATTCTGCATGTTGTTCAAGTAGCCCTTTAACTGGCCACAGTCTCTTCTATTTTCCTTTTATCACTGTGGACTGTAAATGTTTCATTAGTAGCATTTAGAGAGTACATACTTGATACTATATCCCCAGGAGTTTCAAGTGAGTTATTAGGAACTTGTTCAGCATTAGGATTAATGCATATTCCCAGTAGTTTTCATTGCATTTCCATTCTGTGCGCCACAAACTCTACTGTTAAATATGTTTTGTCCACTTAAAAACTGTTTGGTAGGGAAGGCATGCCTTAATTGTTCCCAAGACATTGGGTAATGCTCTACTGATGGGCCTAAGGTTGAACTAATAGGCAAGTAAGATGCAGTTTAGCTTCAGCAGGTTTTAAAGTACTAATGAGGCACAATATACTGAAGTTAAGAACTTGTCAAGATGAGCACTTCATATAAAAAGTTGAAACAACCTTTACATTTTTTTCTTTAAAAAATACAAGCAGTGAATTACCTCAATGCTGAGAGAATGTGTTCAAATTAAATATTTTCTAGGTTAATACAGACATGTCCTTTCCAAAACTTGAGAATTCAGATTCAATTTAAATGAGAAAAAATAATGCATTTTACATAAAGACTATGTTACTAAAAGAATTTTTTAGGAAAGACTTTGCAAAACAAGAACCTTGAGTTGAGCAAAGAGCAAAATGTGTCTGCCTGAATACTAGTAGGTAAATGTTCTTAGAAAATACAGTTTTCAGCTTGCAGAATGGCTAAGTTGGATCTCCTGTACTCCAAGCTGCTGCTCAGACAACTGCTTGTCTATAGTTAGCAGACTTTGCAAGATAGAAATATTAGGGCCTTAGAAGTACACATACTGACTACTCACCCTTCTAACTCCCCATCTTCCTGGAAGCCCTCTCAGGACAGGAAGAACAGCTTTAGTAACTGCAGGATTGATTGGAACTTCATTGAATTTTAACTACTGCATGCCAGGCTGTTGTATACAATGACATGAAATATTTCATTTTCACTTTATGACATAAAAGCCTGAGTGTCCTGCTACTGAGATGTATCAATCAAATCAGAGGTTCAAATATTATATTATTTTGATGCTGGTATGAGTGTGAAAATGATGCTTTAGTTCACAGTCAATTGATCGAATGTCTTTGCAGTCAATAACAGATTTCTGCATGTACTTTTGCAGAGCCATTACTTCAGGGTTCATAAAGTGGAACACAGCCCTTCTGACAATGCTATAGGATTTCTTTTTTCTTTAAGACTATAAAAACGTTGCTTACACTGAAAAGAAAAAAAAAATCAAACTCATTTTTAGAAGGATCACTTCAAGACAGAAATTTCAAACAATTAAAGCATATCCAACATATTGTGGATAGTGATATTTCAGATGTTTGAAGAATAGTTATAATTTGCCCAAGTCTGCTTTATATGAAGACAACTTGAGAGCTGCAACAATGGGTAGAAATACCGTGGGCTACGCGATGGGATTTTACAATTTTATTTTTAATGTGAGTGACTCTCTGGCCATGGAGCACATGATAATTGTGGATAAATGGAGATAAATATTCTCTGTTTGAAAAGCTCAAGCTGTTCTGATGCTGAGGGACGAACAAGGATGTTAATTAGTAAGTTAACTCAGCTCACCACCCATTCTTGGTGTACGGGCTTTTTTTGTTGCATGCTTTACAATTTCAATGCAAGCCACTACTGAGCAGATAGGTATGTGCCCTGAGTACCCCTCTCCATGGCTCAGTCCAACTTTGCTTCCATGAGAGAAAGCTATTTAGCACCATCTTAGATTACCACAGTCAGGTACTCTATTGAAATATTCAAGAAGTAGTTCTGGAATTATAGACAATATATATATATATATACACACACTTCTGCTTTTCTTTCTTGCAGTAAAAGAATAAAAAGATGACCAAACAGCTTAAACGGTAGAGAAAATATGGCCTGCTTGAAGTGCTAAGGAAAACCTGAATCAGAAACCTGGAGAGGCACAAATGAACTTCCAGGACTGGATGCTGAATGTTACACCTAAAAAGATTGCACTCGGTCTCTTACTTGTACCACCAACACATCAAACGCCTCCCTCCCACACAGATATACCTTGTTATTTTGCTTTTGCTGACCCTTCACAAGATGACCTCCTCTTCAGCTTCTCATACTCTTAAGGCAGTTTGAAAGTGCTGCTGTACTGTGCTTAACCCTGACCCAAAGGACAGAAACAACTACGCTGCAAGGAATACTGCAGCATTTGTGGTGGTTAACACTTACTCCTTACTGCTAACCTTGTGTTTTCTGCCCATCGCATCATGGAGTTTTCCTGGACTCAGTATGAAGTAGCAAGGAAGAAAGAGGGAGAAAAGAAAGGAGGAAAAAAAAAAAAAGGCAAAAAAAAACACACACCGCAATTGCTATAAAGCCTTGCTACAATATAATTCATGATGCCTTCTTAGCAAACGATTAAGCAAGGCTTCATTTAATATTATTGTAGATATTTTCACAGTAATGTCCTTTTTCTACTAAGCAAGGTAGATAATATTGACAATGTTGCCAAGTAATTACACCAGCAAAGTAAATGTATAGCATTGTGCCCCTACGATTCCTCTTCTGGCTGCCCAGCATGCAGCTCAGCAAGCAAGGATACAGGCCACTGACAGTAGAAGATAAGGTTTTATTTATTAATTGTGAAGCTCCAGGTTACAGAAATGCCACTCAGACTTGCTATGCTTCCCATATAAATAATTGATCGCTTTTATAGCTCAGCACAGATACTACAAGAACATGTGATGCACAAAAGACCAGGCATTTGTTGCTGCTTAGGTCAGTATGCAGGGAATCCAGCAGAAGCCAAATGAACTCTGTTTGTATGGGTCCTTCCTTCACCCACGATTTGCTAAGACCATAGGGCTGAATATGGCTGTGGGAATTTAGGTTCTATTAAAAGATGCTCATGGAGCAAACCATCTTACCCTCTGCAGGATTATCTAAGTCTTATTGGCTGCAGTTTGCTCTACCGCTGCCAGCAGATTTCTTGGAAATCTTTGAAAAATCAGTGAGTGTCCTTTCTAATGCAAAGCACCGTGTCTCACCATCCTGAAGGTTCACCAAGCACATTTATAAATCTTAAATTAAGATTTTATGCAATGCCATTTAGTCAGCCCCGGAACTTCCTGCATGGCCCGTGCTTTTCACCCTCACTGAAGCATCTAGGAGTCAGAGAAGCCGACAGAAGTGTAACAAGCAGAGATGCTGCTACAACCCTTCCTGCTGTAGATGGCCCTGCTGCCGTGAATTAGCCTGACACAGCCTTAGCCCAACTACTGCTGTAAGGCATTGTGCCTCAGCATGAGACCATCTGAGATCTTTGAAAAAACCCCATCTCAGCCATAAAGGTTGCTTTTAAATGTGCCATCAGTCCTCCCTGCGTACCTATGAAGTATGGACACACACACCCAGATGCTACAGGAGGGAATGGTGATGTGACCTGGGCATGCTAAACAGAGCTTCAGGGACCACAGGCGTCAGTGAGATGCCCACCCTGTGTTACACGGGGAATTTCAGCAGCTCCCCCACTGGATTTCTCTCAATGGCTCTTTAATGTCCTGTGGTATCAGAACACATCGAGTCCAAGAGGTGAGGCAAGTTCCCAAACCTGAAGAGAAGATGCTAACAAAAGCATTTAAAAAGCCAAACTTAGATTTTCTCCTAAATTGATGCCTGTGACATAGTAACATTTAGAGCAACAGTAAGACTTAGCTCTAGAATTGAGCAAGCAAAATCCATTTCCTGTTTATGCTCATGCTTTTGAGCAAGACATGAAAACTACAACTTTCACAAAGTCCTGACCAGTACATGATCATAAACACCCTTTTTTGTGACACAATACGTTTTTTTCCAACCATGGCTCTCAGTGCTCTCTGTTTTCCCATGTAAATTACACCGGGATAGAATGCAAACTCTGGTGAAAATAAATAAATGTTGCTGTTATCTGCTCAGTGGAAAAAAATTTACCTTTTCTCTTACATGAGAGAACTGCCAGCTTGATAGCATGGAATCCTGCATCCCCTACAAGGCACCTGCATCAGAAAGACAACAGCAAGTTGTGTCTTGAGCATTTCAAACCTCCTTTGGAAGGAGGACTTCAAAGAATTAAAATACAAATCCATTCTAATGCCCATTCAGTGCTTGGTCTACCTGCTCTGGGTGCTAAGCAGAGTGCCAATTAGTGTCAGCTGTAATGGTGGCTTCTGTACTGTCAACATTCTTCAGCTGGGAATTGGACTAAAAGATCATCATCTCATTTCACACTGGAAACCAAAACAGTCATCGTGCAGTAATAACTTTTGGTCACTGCTAACCCAGACCTCATCAAACCAGCGACCTTGAAATGAAAAGGGTCCACATCCCATTCCCTTCCTTGCATTTCTCAGGAGCAGCAATGCCAAGAGTTTTTAGGACTGGAAGGGATCCAAATGTAATGGGTAAGTCATTGAATCCTGAGTCCTAAACTGGAGGCCAATGAGATCTCTATTACTCTTCCAAGGGGAGAAAAAAAAAAAAAAAAAAAAGAAAAGTAAAAAGCATTGCATTTACAGCAACAGGCTATGAGTTGCACGATACCTACAAAACCCGTATCTGCTGACCGCAGGGCATCTCTCACCACCCAAAGTTTGGCTGATGACCACCCAAAGTTTTTTGTATTGCAACAGTCTTTACTATAGACCACTTTATATGCAGAACACCACATATTTTGGACCCCCTCCACTCTAAACGATCACTTAAATTATTGGGTCCTTGTTTATTTGAACTATTAGTTCAGATTAATTAAAGAGGTTTTATTACTGAGCCAATGCCACTCTGTTACCCCTTCACAACTTCAGCCAAGTAGTAAGATTGTTTGGAATAATGGAGATCAAGATAGGGCTCACTGTTTTATTTCTATTTTAAAAAAAGAGATAGTATATACAGCAATAGCTGGGTTACATTATACCTGCTGATCTCTAATTTCCACGCTTATGAGGTTTGTTTTTTTTGTACAACAGTTGCTCTCTTCTCACTTTCAGAAAAGACCCAGAATTCTAAGTGAGATCTGTGCATAACTATATATACATATATGTATGTGCTATAAAAATTACAGCACAAATATCTACATATGCTGTCAGTTTTAAACAAATTAATCCAAGGCTCTGAAAATATTCAGGATGTAAGCATTCTACTTTCAGGCCCATGATATTTAAAATTACTAAGGCTGGCTTTCGCATTACACATGAGACTTTTCTGTTAAAAAATAATAACTGTAAATCTGTTTTCTCATGCCCAAGTAGTCCTTTATGAGACATGTAAGGAAATGCAGTGTGGATTGTCATGAACGGAGCAATAATCATAAAATTAGAAACAAAAGAATCAGACAGAAGCCAGCTTTTTTTTTTTTTTTTTTTTTTTTAAAGATTCTAAATCACACACAAAACATTTGTTCTGCTCCAGCTCTTTGTGAACTAATTGGCTCTCCTGGAGGGACAGGTAATTGTACTTGACTACACAAGCTGTCCTGAAGCTCCCTTGGAAAGCTCCAGTAAGCTTCCAGTGTTAGCAGCCATCAAGGATTTCACAGGTCAGGCATCGGATCGATACAGCTAAAAGCAGCAGGGACTGTAATGTCGACAGCAGGTTTCAGAAAACGCTGCAAGTGCCAGTTTGTTCCCCTTCATGCAGAAGCTCAAGACAGCTTAATTAACCCTTGGAAAATACAATTTATCCAGAGGCTCTGTGGGTCTGTGCTAGGCCTTATTGGTGAACTGATAGCAGAGATAGTGTAGCTGGCAGCTCTGAATTCCCATTTCCCCCTTTAATGCTCTTTCAGTTTGGATGCAAACAAAACATGATTTTAGGCGGCTGTGCTTGCCTTGTCCTGAAGAGCATGCTACGGGAGGCCCCGAAGGCAGCTGTGCCGAGGGCTCACCGGCTTCTTCAGCAGGAGCCGGGCCCAGCGGGGGCATTGATCGCTGGCCTCTCGGGGTGGGAGCGCGCGCGTGCCTGAGAGCGTGCCAGGGAAGGGAAGGAAAAGCGAGGGAGAGTCATCTCCCACAGGTCTAAATGCTTCTTTGCCCTCTTGTAAAGATGTTCCCTTGTTAGTTGTCTATTTTTACTGTCTTTTAATACCACATGGCTGTGAAAAGTACAGACAAGGTAATTTTCCACATCCCAAAACACCCACATTTTAGAAGACAAAGAACTTGCCAGAGGTGACAGACCAGTAAGAAGTTAGCTTGTCTGATGTGATATTCAAGCTTGTGTCTCCGGTGTCAGGCCAACAGGCCGAAGGGTTTTTCCTTCCACAGCTCTTTTCAAGCTAAGGAAATCTTCTAAAAAAGACATGCACTGAGCAACTAAGGAAAAAATATCCCAGTTACTAAGGCTTAGCAGTTTTACCAGATAAATCTGCCTGTGAATTCAGTTTTAAAATAGTTAATATTTTACCTCCACTTATACTTCCATTAGTTGATTTTAATTTGTATAATTTCAGTTAATTCATGTAAATGGATGTTCCTCAGTTTATATTTACCTTCATTAGTGAATGAAAACATGTAGCTTTTGTTCCAGAAGAGCAAACTGTCACTGGAGTGAGCAAAGCAGGCGCCACTTTCTTCCCACAGAAGAAATTACTATTTCTGATGGTAAAAGGCTATGTCCAGAGGAGTAGGATTAAGTAGATGAAATCATACTAGAAAGATTTTTATATGTGTGCACATAATACACACTCACATAGACACAAATACTTGTGACATTAACTACGCAACTTGGGCATAGGAATTTATGATGTGATAGAGAAATGCTGAACAACAAGCAACCAGAAATAAAACAAAACAGTATCTGTGATTTTTGAATTAACACTCCTGATTTAACAAAAACAGTGCACAAAAAGCTCTTGAGAGAAGTATTTAATACATCTATGTCATAGCCCTCCTGTCCAAGCAGCTAGGTATTAATTTGTCAGGACAGCCTGCAGGAGACAGTCTGCCAGAGGTAGTGAAGGATGCTGCTAGAAGGTCTGCAAGCAAAGGGTAATGATAGATACTTGACACATTTCAACCCAGTATACTGCTACCTACTGGGGAGCCAGAAGGTTTGAGGTAGACCTGTGCTTGTCTGACATTCATATTAATAATGGGCAAGAAAAAAAAAAAAAACAAAAAAAACACAACAACAGTGCTTGAGTGACAAATGCAGAAGCCTGGAAGGGTTGGACTGTGCCCAACATACACGTGTGAATGCAGAAGACACGTTGGGGATGAAGAACTTGCTCTTACTCACATGCAGGCTAGTTTTACGTGAACAAAACTACCTTAAGTATGAATACACTGCACTCTCCATCAGAAGATAACCTTGCAGGTGAAGGAAGACCCAAGAAAACAGCAGCAAAAATAAAAAAGTTTTGACTGCTTATACCAGCTGTAAGTCAGTCTCCAAAATTTGAGCAAAGGTTGAGAAAATAACTTCTCCATTCATGGTTTGTGAGCAGCCAGAAGGCATGCATGCACAATTGTAAATCAGATACTATTAAACATCCTAGAGTTTTAGAGAAATCTTTACTTAAAGTTTGGACTACAACCAAAACATGCTTGAAGAGACCGCACAATCCCATTAGTTATCCAAGATTTGTAAGATTAAGGGGGGTGAGGAGGGGAAGCAGCATTGCTAGCCATGTCGTTCCAGTGCTTAGGAAAGCTGGATGCAGGACTGAAGAATGGGCAAGATACCAGGTGCTGTGAAGGGTGAGATTTAAGATTAGTGCTGGAATATAAATTACATAAGTGAACGTTTTTCACTCCAGAGTGCAAATCCATGGAAAGACAATGATGCATGCAGGTATGAAAAAGGAGCTGAATTCTCTTTATACTACAGCCTCCTTGCTCTTTCTGTTTTTCCTGTTACTGCACCTTTACTTTCATTTTTAATTGGAATTTCCCACACCCCCATACTCACCACTGTAAGGACCTGACTTCTCTTAGAAGCACTTGGTGCTCCCTAACACAGACCATCTGACCAGCTGGTGGGCATGTGGGAACGATCACGAAGTCTGTAGTTACCACCACAACATGCTCTTGTGCTTAAGAAATTAAGTATTGCAACACACCGTGCTGCAGAGCTGTTGGGAGGAATGCTCGTGTCCACACTGGTTAGATTGCTTCTTTTCATCTGCCACTACTTGCAGTCAACCTTAGAAAAAAATATACATGTTGAGACCATTTTCTTCAGGAAATGCAAATGGTTTCTGAGGACCTGCAACAAAGTGCAGTTTATGACAGTTCCAGAATATAGTGGGTAAAGATACTTAAAGGAGAGCTCTGCTCTGACATATTCTGAGCAGCGTTATAGATTTTGCTTTTACAGATTCTAATGCAAGTCTGACATAGCTTGAAAATTCCATTTTAATAATATCAACAAAGAGCTTTTACATTCCCACAATAGAGTTTAAAAATGAAATCCTCCTGTTAATTACCAGGGAGTGCAGGCACTCCAAGGTTGAGTACCTATTTCTGTTTAAAGGTTGACACTTTAAGTGCTTTAAAACCCACATACTTGTTCAAATTGCCTCGAAATTTGGTATGCCTCATGGGGATCCAAGGTAAGGTTACAGTCATAAGCTTGGGGTCATGTCTGTCTGTGCTTTTCAAGATAGGAAAAGCTGTTTTTTTTTCAGGCCATAAGTGAACAAATTATGATAAACTTTTTTTCTATTCTTGCATATCCATAACAGATCAAACCACAGCTTTCAGAGTGCTCCAAATGTTCTTAGCAGTCAACATTTGGCATCTCCAATAGGTAAGTGTTTAAACTTCTGATCCTAAGAGATTAAAGAACATACAAGGAATCAGAGAGAAAAAATGGCTTTCCATTTACCAGCCAACTTTACTATGAGCTGGGTGGTACAAGAGGATGTGTAATATTAAATTACCTGACTTTATGTGCAATGGCAGTTTGCATTTAGCCCTCAGAAAGAGTTCTGAATACACGTTATTAGTAATGCAAAAATAGTTGGCAAAGACTTTTTATTATTCAGAGTAAATCCAATGAAAATAGTTTTGAAAATGCAATGGTGGAGCAAGACGGAGAGGTCACAGGACCTGTGAAGCAGGGGGATATGGGTCAGGCGAGCCCTCACAGCTGACTTGGAGAAACACACAGGCAACAAGGCCAAAGAAGTAGAGTACACACAACTGATGACCTTATTCTAGAGGCATATGGGCTCAATGAGACAGGAGAAAGACTGTAAACGGTGACTAGGGAAGCTCTATGTTACTTATTGACAGAACTCACAGAAGACAGACTTGCTCACCAGGCTCTTATATTACATATTTAAAATTCTTGTAGCCACCCTGTAATAAAAGAGCCCAAATGTTGGGCAATGTGTCATATTTGTGATTTCTCTGTTAGTAAGCAGGAATTTCTGATTACATACAGCATCTGCTTGCTGATGGTGTTGTGAGGAAAATATGGCATGAGCTGATGACCATACGCTTAGTTATTTCCCCGCAACCATTTGTGGAGGGGGCTGTCTCAGCTCAGGTCACGTGGTGTTAGTCTTATCAGGAAAAAGTGAAGTTGAACTTTAATGCTCACTATTTAAACTCAAAGAAAAAAAAAATCTTAATCTCATGCACATCCCTGTGCGTATAGATACGCATGCTTCATTCCCCCTCCATGCTGTCTGATCTGTTTATTTTCACTGAGAGCTTTGACATGGATAGTTCAGAAGAGTCCTTTACAGTCCAGTACCTATGGACCCTTCTTTTCAACATGTCTATAACATGTCTATAAATTCTGTATTTATTTATTTATTTATTTATTTATTTATTTTGGGGGGGAGAGAGGAGATGGATTATGTTCTACCACAAGAACCAAAAGCAGAGTCCATACAAACTATGTGGAAAGTCTACATATGTGCTACTGCTGTGTATTAATTAGAAAGGTGTACTGAATAATAATTCTTACACAATAAGAAGTGTGGTTTTAAACATTCCCAAACTGTTACATAGTCAGGCTGAATTACCTTAGAAGCTTCAACTGAAAAGAATACTTGAAAAGAAAATACTCCAATAGGAAATTTCAAAGAAAAATTTGGTTAACGCTAAGAACAGGTCATTCAAGGCTGTGCTTGCATAAAGTTTAGTTAAAGAAGCTCTAGGCAGTGTGGTCACTTTTTGTTTTTTGACTTCTTCCATCATTGTTTTAGAGAACAGATAGATTTCCCACGCTGGTACATAACCTTTTAGATTTTACCTAATTTGATTTTTAATACTTCATTCATCTATTTCATCTGATCCATCACATTAAAATCATGCACTGTAAAAGGAATAAATTTACAGCTTGATAAACTTGCAAGTTTCATCTTTACGTTCAGCAACCTCATCCTTCCAACTCTTCATCATTATCATGAACATTAAAGCCAAGTGATTTTGGAAAGCCAAAAGCAATTGGGTAAATCTCTCAAACTACTCTGTGAAGGAAGGATGAAACTTCAGCAACAGCTAACCAGCGCCTCTCCTAAGCAAACGTTGCAGTCCAAGAAACACCGTTCGATCTCCTCTAGGAGCACCACAGCAGAGCTGGCTCACCCGTGTGTCGCTGAGCACACCTCCTGGTCCCGTGTCTGACAGCGCTGGACTCAGAGGTGGTGGATTAGGGTTTCCTGCGGGTGCTCAGCCAGAACCTTTTCAGCCAAGATCTAAGCCTTGAGGAGCAAAAGGGTGAATGTAGTTACAGCATATCAAAGCTTCCTATAAAAGACTCCGAGCTCTTGCCTCTGTTCACGATGTGCCTAATGCACTCTGAAGTGTATGTTATCCCCTTCTGATCACATTTCAAGGAAGTTGGTTGCTGTTTTCTTTAGTCCTCACTGTAGTGCAACGTACACATGCCTGCTACAGCATTCAGGGTTCGAGTCTGCAGGTATGTACACCTCATTATACACAACGCAAAAGCTTACACAGACCCAAAAAACAGCACTGCAGAAACCTGTCTTACAAACATGAGCACAGATCACGGCCCTGCAAGAGCAGACAGCTGAAATCGCTGCTGTCCAGAGCACATTGCCGAGAGCACGCTGGAGGTCAGCGCTGCTGCCTCCAGGCTGGTGCAGAGGGGGCGAGGAGGGGAAGCAGGCAGCGTAAAGGCAGGCACCGCGAGCCCAAGGAAGCGACAGACAGAAGTGCACCTGACACTCCTGGGTCGGCAGCGCGCCACCCATCACTAAGAAAGCCTCAGCTCCTTGTTATTTTATACATTTCATGCAGGGTTGAACTTACTATGGGAACAGATAGCAATATTTTCTCCAAGCCCCAATAAAATGTGATACAATCAGATTCAACAAGAGGCCCGGGAACCAGGGTACAAATCAGAACATTAGGTATCAGAAAAAGATCAGAGCCATGAACACAGACTGCTGTTGGTCCAAAGTTGAGCTCACACTGCCGACTGGGGAGACACAGAACTGGTACAGAACCAGGATCAGGCCAGGAGAATCATCCTATTGCTCCTGTCGCCACCAGATGGAGAAGAAACCCTTGCTACTTCTGAAAGGAACAGCCACCTTCTGCAGTAATTTAGCATACCTAGGCTAAGTGCTCCTGGAGAACTAATTTGCTTTTCAAACCTAGTCAAGATAATGCCAATGTCCAGCCTCATTCCTGAGAAGTTTAATGGTTAATGACTTTACAGATAGCAAAGCAATTTTCACATAATAAATAATATAATAGAAAAGGGATGGGTGTAGGGACTTCAAAATATACATCATTTAACTGCTCAGGATAAGTACAGTGAAATAAGAGATCTCTGCAATTATCCTAGCAACACTGCTTATAAAAGATGTAAATGGTGAGAACACAGAAGAGGCACACTACTGTACAGCCACACGATACTCCATGCATTTCTGGCAGCATCAATGTGATACATAAATATTACTTAAATGTTAAAAAAAATAAAACAATGAAGACCGTTGTCTCTTGAGATAAAGCTCTCACCATGAACTACTTCAATGCAACTGGACAGCTCAGGGCAGTGTCAGACAGAAGGGCGAAGGAAAAACTACAGAAGAAGAACTACAGGATGATCGATGGTCAACACCTACGTGATGGCTACAGAAGCAAGGGACACCGAGACTTTACTACATTGACATAACTGCTCACAGCCAGAAGTTAGCTACAGAAATCTGTTGCTCCAGGTAACTACCTACAGATGAAGTTAGTCCCTGTTTCCTCTTTAGAGGTGTAGTTGCTCCATTGTCTGAGCTTTTTTAAGGGCCACCCCTCAGAAAGCAATGCTAGGAGACAAATACATACATACGAGGCTTTTGCCTTGCTAGGAAGAACATAAGGACAATATGGTTAGAAAGGGACAGGTTTCAGTTTCTTTGTCAGCGTGAGGACTGTGCATGCTACAGTGCAGAATAAAGCTTCTAAAAACTGTGGGAGAAAATGGTTAGCATAAGCTATTAACTCTGTAATTTTGTACATATGCTGGGTGAGTATCCTGTGAAATAGCATGACTCTCCCTGCAGTTACAAGAACTGTAAAGCAACTCTCAACAACTGTTTAGATGTGAACCTGTTTTAAATCCTGAAAGCCTGGAATCACTTTATTTAGTCAGCAGTGGGGCAAAAGATGATTTAGAAATAGCTTCCTGGTGTGTCTGGAAATACATCTGTATTTCATCATATAATGGAACAAACATGGCATAGTTCAAATGCAGGAATCTGTTATATAGATGATGTGTTCATTATAGGTACAAATTAGGAAGCTCCTTTGGGAAGATCAGTCTATTCCGAAGGTCACTTTCAGGTCAGATTTACTCCAAAGCAGCTCCTTTTTACAGAACCTGGAACTAACACACTTCCACTCTACGCTCAGCTTTTGTTCAGCTGAGTTTTCATTTGTGCTTTGCCTTTTAATTTCAGAGCAGCCCCAAACTTCAGGCATACCGCTTGCTGTACGCAGTCCTTAGAGCATTTAAAACCTTCTGTTGTGGCACCACACCTGGCGAGAGCTGATGCTGGCCCCTACTACCGCTCTGATGCTGCTGCTGAGGCAAGGCTCCAAAGCCTGAGCCCCACATCCCCCTGCAGCTCTGCTTCAGCACCAGGAGACCACACTCTGCTTCTCTGAGCAGAGAGGCACCGTAGCTGTCCCTTAGCCTTCTCGCCCCCGCTGGATCTCACATCGCAATAAAATGGCCTTGCAGCTGGACAGAAGAGCTAACGCTCGGCATGAGAAGGATCACTTCTTCACAGGAAGTTTTGAGGAAGAGGAAGGAGCATGGGCTAGAAATGGACAACTGAGGGGTAAGGTGTGACTTTTCCAAGAGGAGCAGAGTGCAACAGGAAAGGAAAAGCCAAATGGATCAGTAGGAAGATTAGTGAAAATGCCAGCAGAAAGAATGAGATGAGTAGAAGAAAAGGAGAAGAGGTAGGGCTGCTGGGATGGGTGTGAGAAGGGGAGGCCTTCCAGCTGTACACACATCTTCCCAGCCTTTGCTACTGATTTCCTGCGGGACTTGAAAAGATGCATGACTTTTTGTTGTATGTAAAGTGACAATAGGGACACTTACACCCCACAGGAAAACATCAGCGGCTTCAGCCACTTGGAAGGACGTCCTGCTGCTCATACAGGCTGTACTTACTGCAGAACTGTTTGTGTGGAAAGTGGGTGGTGATACCTCACATTTCTGCCAGGTATTTATTATGTCACAAGACCAATTGCTGTACCTCAGTGAAGCAGGGACTTGAGATGTGTCTGGATTCTATTTAACTCCAGGACCCATCTCAGTGCTGTGATCACAGCAGTAAAATCATGTAACTGCCTGTACTCTGCTTTTAACTGCTTCCCCTTTCAAAGCAGTAAAAGTTCTTAAACAATTTCTTTTTATGATAGTCCATAGTCTTATGCTTGATACACACAAAAGACTTGCTCCTGTAAGTTAGTAGTTAGCATAAACTACAAAGCATTGCTTCCTTTGCAAAACTCCAAAATCCTCAGATGACCTCACATGTGAGTGTTATGTCACTTGGGACAGTCCTTCACATACCAGCTCAGTGTATTCTAAGATATAAGGTGGTGGTCTTTTTTCTTTCAAAGAAAAACTTGAAAGCTTGTTGCACGCCTAAATGCTAAATAGTAGAGCAGAAGAACAATGCACTGAACTCTGGGACTTGTCAACACTACGTCTGTGTTTGTTTCATGGCTCATTCAAATGTCAGCAGGAAAATCACACGTATAAACAAATCTCTCTAAGCATTTATTTTTTTTACTGTGCATTTTGAACAAGGTTTTTGATATTTTCATTTTACAGCCAATTAATAAAAAACCACTCTGAGCTATAAAGAGAAGATAATGTCAGGTCCTGACAGATGTTTTGTATGCGTGGTGCATTTATGGCAGTGCTCTCAACAGAAAGCTGTAAAGAGAAGATGCAAGTAATAGTGTTTGTCCACCACACCTTGAAAATACATCTTGGGGAAAAAAAAGTGAAAAATCATTTCAGTAGTTAAAAAAAAAAACAAAAAAAAACAAACAGTTTCGTCAAGTAACAGAAGTCTTCAACATTCTTAACCTAGCTTTTCATTCTTTTGGACATTTTCTTATTCTCTTTCAGCTCTTTTTCCAATCTCTTCAAACCTGGAATGTACGATACTTATATTTTTTTCATTTACTACACTTGGACCTTGCCTCCCATTCTCTGGACTTCACTGCACATACCAGCTCCACTGTGGGAGCAGAATCTTATCACCTCAAAGCTGTTTTCAGATACAAACGGTCTGATCAAGACCTCACCTGTTTTACTGCCTGACCTGCTTCCATATGGGTGCCCTCCTGTGAGAGGAAATACAGGTGGTCAGGTTAGGATACATCCACCAGTTTATAAGCCTTTGGATTGAGATATTCTTCCTTTAATTAGCTGATCCCAGCCAACAGCTAGAAAACTTAGACCCTCGCCTGCCAGGTGATGACAAACTCATATGATGTCACCATCACAGATATAACCACAAGAGGATATTTCCAGGGAGATCTTCTAGGAATGACAGCTGTGGCTGGAAGTGCATCCACATCATAGTTCGGATATTCGAGAATATTTCCTTGGAAGCAGATGAACAGAAGATGCTCCTTGTGAGCTGAACATGAGGTGACAAGAGAGCCAAGGCAAGGCAAATTCTAGAAGTGACAGTGTTATTAATGAGCACCTTGACAGTGGTCAGGCCACTTGGGCAGCAGGCTGCTTGACTGTTTGTAGCAGGACGTCTATAGCATGTAACAGAACTTGAGAACCACGTGGAAACTCAATACTAGGCATATTCACTAAATGGGTACAATTATACCAGGATGTACTTGGAAATGCCATATATGAAACAAAAGAAGAAGAAATCAATCACCTGCTGGGTTTGCCCATGTATAGTGAATACAGTGCAGCTTGGAAAGAGCTGCTTTCTCCAATGGCTACTCCAACTCTAACATCAAGCTTAAATACGGAAGGTCACAGAGTCATATTTCATTTTGTTTTGTCCAGGCCCCCTTAGGCAGAAAGGAAGATCAGTGAATTGAAGTAAGTGCACCAGATAACTGTAACTTGTCTTTCATTAAACACCATCATGTCATTTATTGCTACGAGAACTACACAGAGTAAACATGCTTCCCTGTGTCAGGTGATTCTCCAAGGACTACAGGGTTGGCAGGAGCCAAATAACTATCACTAAAACCATTCTGCAGAGGCTGAGCCTGTGTCTTTATCAGAGTAACTGTTGTTTGTGGGATTGTCTCATAAAAGCTGTTTTATTCCCAACCACAAGTTCAACAGTGAGATGGGTTTATACTTCCTCTGGTTAGAGGTGATCTGTCTATAGTCCACAACACTCCTCCTTCATCACTTAAATATATTTTAAAAGAGCTGTATTATGCCTACATATATTTTTTTATTATTATTATTATTTTTAATCTGGATGTACATGCTCCCTTTGTTGTAAGAATAAAAATTTCAAACTTAAGTTACCCTTGAACTTTACCAAATGGCCTTGTACAGAACCTCTCAGATGAGACGATGAGAAGAACATGAATCTTTTAACACTTCGACACTTGCTTAAGTTATAATTTTTGGTTAGAAAAGGCAGATTTACTTTTTCATCAGCCTGCCTCACACTTGCATTACAGCAACATTCAGCATCAGCAACACAGTGTCATCTAGGGCAGCATGGCTGTGAGAAGGATAGAGCTCAACTGAAGCATCAAATTCCTCCGGGGGTTGCAGTGTAGTCCCTCATGAAGCTCATCAGGAATCACAAGCACAGCTGCATTAAGGATCTCTGCACTAAGCAGTAGGCTCTTCCTGACAGCAACTGCTTACTAAAGGTGATGAGTGAAAATGAGAGAGCTGGGGGGTTGCCAGAGGGCAAGGTAACTTTTCAGCCATGGACTGATACCAAATTTACACTCAGTGCTCCTAAAACCTTCTAGAGAGACCGCGCTCAAAACAGACTGAGGGTGGGCTGGGCAGTTACCAGCTGTACACTCTTATTTTCATCAGAAAGCCTGCATAAGAGCATCTACGAAATAAAAGCCTTGCAATATACAAATACAAAAGCATCACAGTATCAAGGAGTCAAGAAATGCAGAATAGTGCCCCAAGTGTGTTTGAAATTGTCTTAGTCTTCCTGTTACAATAGTGTAAGCATGTAATAATACAGGAGAACTAGAGAAAATAAATATCTCCCAATAACAAGAAATGAACTTTACTCCCTATTGCATTTAGCCATTAAAAAAAATTAAAAGTTCCAGTGAAGCTCTACTATAGAGTCAAGGAACAAAGTATGTGAGTTAGAAAATGACAAGATCACCGATAACTTGAGAGAAATTCCAAGAAGTTAGAAAGAAAATATTGTGAAAATTAAGTAACTTAATTAATCTAATTCTAGGAAATGAGTACCTTCTGCAGGGTAGTAAAACAGCCTGATTACATTTCTATTTAGATTACAAAAATTAAACTATTAAACTACTGAGCACAATAGCTATGAAACCAGAAAAAAATGCATATTTTTGAGGATTGGATTGAAGCTGATAGCAAGGGTTCCCTGCAGGCCATCATGTTTTGGTTGTGGTGCTCCTTACACACATTGCCCAGTCCATACAGCCCTTCTATACCTGTACTGGGTAAGCTCATCTTCTGTATAGGTGGGGAACATTCACCTTGGCTGCATTACTGCTTTTTCACATCTTGTGACAAATTTACAAAGAGCTTCTTTATAGATTTTCTGCCACCTATTAGAACAGGGAATGTAACTCCATTTTCTTTATGCATATTCTCTCTCTCATTTGGATTCAGGTGCCCTTCACTCCTTAAGAGCAGGGTCAGCTCTTTACCAGAGAAGAGGTGCAAGTCTAAATGGGAAGTTATCTACATGGTGATACTGCTGCCAGTTTACACATGGCTCTTCTAGTGTTTATAATGCTTTCCTAAGAGTGCAAATATAATTCAATATAACTTCATAAAGCCATGTTGCATGCAATCATCCTATAGCTAAAGATACTACCTTCTCCCTTCATGCCCGCCTTTTCTAAAGAGCATTAGCCACATGCCTGCTAAAACCTCTCAGCAAAATTCACAGGTTGCCAGTTAGTTTCTGGCACCCTCTCACCAAGCATTAGCTCTGAGGTGCTGAATGGAGCCACATTGATGGGAAGGGTACACGGGAGAAGACTTAGTGATTCACCACGCGCACTCAGGCAGTGGCATAACAGGGGAGAAGGGAAAGTATTTTTTCCCTGCTCCAGCCCCATGAAGAAAGCAAGAGAGCCACGTGTGATATGAACAAGAGGAAGGACAGGGACAGACCATTAGAGCTTAATGAGCCCTTGATTAATCTGTTGTTGGCATTTAGTCACAGGAGGCAGCAGAACAGAAGAGAGCCAGTGGCAAAAGGAAGGATGTCTCCAGAGATTGTCTAGAGTTTGGTGGGTCTGCAAACAAAGTTACTACATGCCTTCAATGGTCATGCTAAACAGCTGTTTCATTATTTATGTAGCAGTAGCATATGAAGATTCAGCTTCTTAGAAAGAGTTTGTTTTGTTTTTCTTTTCCTAGACATCTCTGAATTCCTGCAAGTGATATTTATATCCTACAGGGATTTCATCAAATGCCCTCCCATGACAATCTGTTTTCCATAAAGCCTCAATCTGATGAATCTCTCAGCTACAGCAGGTCACTGCAGCAATACAGTAACATCGTCAGGGACAGGCACTTATACAAGACAGTAAGGCAGTTTCATCCTAAGCAAGCAGAAAAATTGTAGTGATCTCAGCTGAATTTCTAGCTATTTCAGTTACAACACTTTATTCTGGAGCTGCTTTTATCCTCTTGGTGCAGTTTCCCAAGTGGGGCTTGACACTGTTTGCAAGGAGTACACTCAACAAGACAAAGTCTGTGCACTATTGGTAGAACTGCTGGAAAGCTGCCTGCATTACTGAAGAATCCAAAGATGGTCTGAACTACAACCGCTTCCCAGCCCTGCCCCATATTTCAGCAGCAATCTCCATCCTTCCAAGGCCACACTAACCACAGGCCACTCCAGAACATGGGCTGCAAGTTGGAAAACGAAGCCTTGAACATCTGCTCTTTTGATTCCATACCTCTTGCAAAGGGATATTCTTGTAACCTAGATACTAGTGATGATGCCACCACATAAGTCCTTGTGAATACTGCAGGAAGCACAGCAATCTCTCCTTTGTTTCCTTTCTGCCAACCTTTCTTCATTCACGAGCCAAGCTAATCTTCAGGTATGTGATCAATGTTTCTGCCACTTGGACTCTGAGCAGAATCCCTCCTTTGAATACTCATTGTTCAAGTCCCCTTGAACCTCCATAGCCTCCCTGAAGCAACAACTCTGCTCTGTTTTGGTGTTGCAGAAAGTACAGGAGACAAAAGGTTATCCAGAGCTTCCAGAATTGTGGCCAGAGAGCATGTGAATGGCTACTGCATGGCTGCTTACTGCTAAATGAAACTGACCCTGCAAACATGTGACAATATCCAAGGAAACAATCAGCTGAGCTTTCTACTACTCTATGACAAGGTGGTTTCAGAGTTAATTATTTTACCTATGTGAGAAAAATTAAGTACCCAAAGAAGAGACTATCAGATGAACAGACCCTCACACTTACTGCCTCCAGCATAAAATTCTGTAGTCCATTCATTAGCTACCTCTGGGTCACTGTTCCTGCAATGTGCTTTTAATATCCTGAGTCCATCTTCCCCAGTGATGCTAAAATACAGACATTATATAAGTAGTTTAAAGTTCTTTTTGGAAGCTGTAGGTATCTAAATATCTGAGAGATATTGAGAAAAAAAGAGATATGGACCCCTACTGAAATGTAAATAATTTTCACATTAAGTCATAACACACAAACTGATGGATACAAGATGCACAGTAATATATGCACTGTTAGCTTGCCATGCATAGATTTGAATAAAGTTCTTGTACATGTTTTTCTTGAGTAGCCTGCAAGCATCTATTGTTTTTGGTAGGATGAAATGCCAAAAGTGTTCCAGTATGTGAGATTTGGTTGGGGTGAATTGTTGTTTTTGTTTTTTTATCCTACATGTCCTTAGTATTCACATACCACACAGATTAGCCAGAGTCACAGATCCAGACTAAGGTGCTGTAGCAGAAGCAAAAAAAGTTTGTTTCTACCACCAGAAAGACATCTTTATCTTGTTATCATGGTACATTTCAGAGAGCAGCCACTCCTGCTTCTCTATTTTTACCATGTTTACTGTGGAAAGTTCCAGTCCTAACAGAGGCCTGTGAATGCCACTGTAATATATGTCTGTTATTGTGGATGAAAGCAATCAGAAAAAATGTAATTGTAATAAAACTGCCAGACATTCAATTACAAACTACCACAGCTTTCAAGTGACAAGAAATCCCTGGCCCTGAGCAATTCAATTAGCTTCAGTGCTGGCCCTGCCTTGGGTACACATCAGATGACCTGAAGAGGTCCATTTTGGCCTAACTTGTATGATTGTGAAGTGATAGTTACCAAAGTGAAATATAAACTATTTTGAAGGATTGTGCAATATTAACTTATACCTTCAAATTGAACCCTTTATGTATGACGGGAGAGAGGTCTTTGCACTAAAGGTGAGGACTTGAGATCATTAAAGTAAACTACAAAATTTCCATTGATTTCAGGGGAATGCACTGTTATTCTAAGAGCAACCAGAGTTCTTCTGCCATGTAAATATACAAATGCATGCAAACATATCTTGAAGGATATATCTAGTGACTTCTAAGGTACTGATGCTTTTCATGCTGGAGTTGCCTTTTCCAACTCTGTACATCAAGCATTAATAAAAACTAACACTGATTTACCTAAAGGGTGGGAAAAAAACAGTCCGTATCTTACTGATGAGGAGGAGAAAAGCTGGACACAATGATTTCCTCACTTTAAAAAACCACAGCACTGGCAGAGCTACTGATAGAAAGCCAGCAGTCCCGACTCACACTCCCTTCCTTTCTGCAGTGCTGGGATGGAACTGAAATGTCAGTAAATGGCAACTAGTTCAAGCTACAGCCCAACAGGCCAGGAGTCCTTTTAATGCCCCAGCATGGAAGGAACAGTTTATGGCTTTCATGCAACCTTTTGACACCCTATTTGCAAGTTTGAGAGATGACTGCTGTAATTTGTCCTAATGCCCATCCCCTGGCTTGCTCACAAATTCAGTTTCACTGCTGTGTCTATATAATACCTTAAATATTGGCAATATAGTCTCCATTCAGCAGTTAAAGCAAGTATGAAGTGTACTGTAGTAAAACAAACAGCTGTACCCTGCACAGAATAGTTCAAACCTCCAAATGAAATACCGAAATGAATCTCTACAGTGCATCTAGCTTTATTGCACAGAGAGATGAGTCCATGAAGACTATATACACAGAAGCATTATTTTTTGATGGAACTATAGTACTTAGCTTTTAGAAAAGCAGTTCTGACTGGTTTTCCTGTGCTCCACTTGTAAGTACCATGTACCCAGCTGTCCCTTTTACACAGCTTTATGTATCATTCTATGTATTATTTATACTTGGAAAAGGGAGAGCCACACAGGAGTCAGAACTCGTTTACATATCAGTTATGTAGTAAGTTATTGATGCTATTGTGTAAAAGGTATTTTTGTTTATTCAGCAGTCTTGTAATCCACCGATGACAAAAAAAATAAAAAATGAAGTTTCAATTAAGAGACAGTTGTGATATTTCCCAAAACATATATTATATTTCTATATTGATTTAACGGCCTGTTACTTTTAAAGTGACTGTTTTTAAAACAGTTGCAGATAGTTGCCTTTATTATTACAAAAGCACTGTCAGATGTAGAAGTATAGAATTAGAGTACTTACATTAAAGAAAATTAAGGCAGAACGCCCATCTTCTTAACTTTATATTCCTCTAATAGAGGCCCATTCTTCATCTTTTTCCTTTCAAATGTAAGGGAGCTCAAAGGACTTAACCAGGTTTAGTTTAATAAGAGAAAATAAGAGGACTGCCACACAGAAAATGACTAAATTATGCTCAGTTTAGGGGTTCCACTTTTCTCTTTTGCCTCAGGCTTTTGGGACATTAAGGCCATGTTATAAATCCTGGTCAGTGCTTTTTTCTAAAGAGCAGAAATGAGCGTTTATTAGCATCACAGTGGTTGCCTCAATAATGACAAAACAGTTGCTCATTACTGCTCATTAGATTCATATTAGATTCATTTGCAATAGCAATACATCTTCTATTCATACTCGATTGCAAAACAACAGATATGATTTGACACCTGCTGTAGTACAGAATTCATTAGAAAGTAATAATACAAATAGGAATTCAACGGATGGACTGATGAGCCTAAAATTCGTCATTTAATGTCGAATTTATATAGGACAAATACCACAGCAGGAAATCAGCTTTTTCAAATCATATGTGTTGCAATAAAATATCACACATCCATAGATGTATATATGCAAAGAGCAGACAGACATACAAACAAGAAAATTAACAGTGCCATACACCATGTACTATGTGTACAGTAATACATATGAGCTGCTTCTGGTGATGTCCCTAACATATAGATTATGTAGTTACAAATTTTTAAGAATCAGAGAAATTAAAAAGTTACAGTTTCTGCAAAATATTAAGTCAACAAGTAAACAGGTCAGATGTTCCCTTGAAAACTTCTGGGACAAACTGAGTGCAGGATGCTACTGAAATAGTATTTAAATGATGTCTTCTTAATTTACTTGACTAGTGCATGACCATTATTGTATCACTATGTCAGAAACACCAAACTAATGATGGTGCTTCTCTGGGCTGCAATCTTTCTCCAGAAAATTGTCTCAGAACTCAGCAGTTCTTGCCTTCTTTCCTGAGCATGGGATGATAGTATACACAAGCAATAGGTCTTCACATCATGGAGAAGTGGAAAGATAGGTTGATTTCAAAATCTAACCCTGCATACCCTAAAATAATTCACACTATATTACCCTGGGCCTCATTATTACCTCTCACGGTATTTCTGATGTTATTCCACAAGGTACAAAACAAATATCTCCTTTCTATTCTCCTCTGAGCTCCTATCAAATTAATTAGTTCCCCACTACTTACTGTTCATGCAAAGGAGCTTCTGTTTGTTCTTACTCCACAAGGCTTCAATTCTCTGGAGTGGGGAGGGGTATTTTGTTTACTCTGCCTCTGGAATGAGTTTTCTTCCTAACTTATTTTCATACATATTTCTTACAGGAACCTGATTCCAGTAGAAGAGGTCTTTTTCCAATTCAATTCACTGTCAATCTAGCTCTGCTTTCCACAGGAAAACTGAATTTGAGCGTTGCCCTCTGCCTGCACCATTTTCGAGATACCATTCATGATTTAATGCTTAAGGAATATAGAAGACAGTAAATATGAATTCACAATGAAAGACTGCCAAATATGTATTCTGAATTTTGCCATAAAAGTACAACTAAGGCTAGATGGACCTGTAGAAATCCTTAGCTGGTAAAATACATTTCAACCCTATCAGCTTTAGTGAAGCTGCAGCCCTTTGGGCCAGCTGAAAGGCAGCACACTCTATTATTGACTTTCTTTCCTCTTTCCAGAAGAATACTTATTGCAAACAACAAATATTGCAGGACAGTCTTCAGTTTGAGGACTGTTACATATGATTCAATTGAATTTCAGTTCTCCACATTAGACCTAAAGAGCAACAGCCCAAGATCTGAAGCCACCTTCAATCTTCAATACTGTGGTCCCTTTTCTGTCAGAATATTGTTTTCATCTTAGTCTGCCTTAAGGGCATTCTGCTTTCCATCTCTGCAGCTCATGCTGGAAGGCCATGCAGACCTACATTTATCTGATGAACGAGTCTAGCACAAACATGGCCAGCTTGCATACATTTGGCTTAAGTTAAAATAGATGGGTGGAGAAGTTTATCCTTCTATAGATACACTTCTGTATCTTTTCTACACATAGTTTCTATATATTCTCTAGAAAGTAATTGTATCTCCTATTAATTTGGCTTATTTAACCTTGTAAGCCTTTTAGCATAATATTTTTGAACTCTTTTGTAAGGAAGGCTTTTTCATTCCCCTGAATCAACTTCTCTACACTCAGGCAAAATTAGACAATTTTGTTCTGTATCTTTTACATCAATACTCCAGTGCCTCACAACTTTATATTCATCAGCAAATTGTATAAGGAGATGTCTGCTTTGTCGCTGTTGCTCATGAAGTTAGAAATAATGAACTAAACAGGTCCAGAGGTAAATCCTAGGGGTGAGGGGGAAAAAGAAAGTCTTTCATCCAGTCTCCCCTTTCAGTTTGTTACTTCTTGCCCATTTTTCCACTGTTTTACACTAAACATTTATTTTCCTTGCTGTCTGTAAACTATAGAAGTTGTTGACCTATGTCACCCAACAAAATACACAAAGCATGTATTAAACAGAAAGAATGCTAACAAAGCAGCATTTATAAAAAGGCATACAAGTATTCCTCCTCTACCTAAGTAGGCACTGCTTTCTCAGGACCCTCTGGAAGCTATGCAGGATTATTTAAAGGCTATATCAATGCAAGATCTCTTATCCCTCCTTGTCAAAGAAGAGTCATATGCAGTTACTCTAAGAACTATCTTAAAACAACAGGTCTTTCCTGGTTCAGCCAGCCATTAGAACAGCATTTCTAAACACGTTTCCAAGAGTTACTATAAACACTATATATTAAGATGTCACATGAGCACAGCAAAGACTCACTTGAATAAGTTAACTGCTTTCAAAATCATCTGTTGCAGAAAATGCTAACATGATCACTGGAGAAACCAGAGCCCCAGATACTGCACATACTAACCAACATCACCAAATTAACCTATCAGTCTCCTTTCACAGCTATGGCTCTGCTCGTGGAATTGGCTTCATGGCTATGGGTGGTGGAGCACTGTCAGGTTTTCATGCTGCTGGAAAAATGGCATATCACCATGTTATTAGATTATACAGTCTATTTGCCACTTCACCACTGTTTAATTTTTTTTCCTTTTTAAAACTGAATTGGAAGCAGTCTGAACAGTCATTAAAATGCAACAGCTTCCTAATTTCTCCTGGGAAAGAAGGTATAAGCACCCTGCCTCTTTCATTCTGGATGTGATCTGAGAAATAACAATGCAAATATATTAATATTGCATGGTCAGAACTACTTTCTATTAATATGCCATTAATATAATGACCTTTGCACTACATTTAAAGATCACGAAGATCAATATTTATTCTTAGGTCAGAGGAAAAAATAATAAAAAAATCAATCTTGCAGTAAAATGAGTCATAGTTAATATATCTCATCATAATAATTAAGTTTATATATATAAAGTAACACTGATATGTGAATAATGGATGCTATGACAGATGAGTTTCCCTTCTCAAACAGCTTTATGTAGATAATCTCAGAAATGGAAAGACTAAATGAGTCTATACACCTTTCTCCCTGAGTGCTTTGCCAAGTTCCTTTTTCCCCTACATCTTTTCACATACATTGCTATGTAGAAAAACAAGAAGTCCTATAGACCTAAACCTATAGACTTTCAGGTCCTCCTATACGCCAAGAACACTGTTGTGCTACTGCTAGCATTCCTGTAATTTCTTCATTTCCATTTCTAGATATCCCTTGAAAAGGACCTAGAAACTGAGGAATCTTTCGTGGCTGTTCCAAGCATTATTGCTCTACTTCAATGCTTTGGGAAAAAATGTACAAGAATGCGAGTGGATACAAACATCCTTATTTTCTTTACAAGGCTACGATAACTTCAACTTCACGCAATTTTTGTGTGTTCTATAAGCGTTTCATTTTGGAGGGGAACGACCTAAATAAAAAGATCAGAACAAGAGAAAGAAAAACATACATTTGAGCTGCCCATATGAAAAACTTATTAATACATTACATGTTTCATGGTAAGTGTGAATCATCATCAGATAATAGCAATTATCCATACATAGTGACTCTCAAAGAACCTTAAAACAAGCCACCCATACTGCTTCAGATGGATAAAATGAGACAGATATGAAATTATTCCTATAAGGTCAGCCAGTAGTAGAGCCAGGATTAGTATTTTTAGAACTACTCCCATAAGGAAAATCATTGCTGATCCCCTTCTCTTCTCTAAACAGCAGATGATCTCTAAACAGCAGATGATCTGCTCTCACTGCAAATCCAATCCATTCCCACAATAAACTTACATCAACTCTTTGCACATTTCTGAAAGTAAATAAATGTGGCTATTTTTTTTTTCCTTCAATGCTCATAAATAATTTCTTTCTAAAGGTATGAGCAGTAAAGCCTCTGACATACAAAAGAGATGGGGAACACACCCAGGGTCTGAATGTCTAGTTACAGTGATAGGAACTGGTAAACAAGTTACAGAGATTAAAGCAGCCCCCCTAGGACTTTCTTTTCTGGCCTGGCAAAGGACAACACAGGAGTCATTCATTCAGTCAGGCTACCTGGCATTAAAGCAAATGTCACGTATTGCCATTGTCATCTCCTCTATTTTAATAGAGCATTTCAAATAATTTGTTTGCATATTGTATTTAAGATGGAAAGTTCTGAGACCTGTGCTTTTTTCAGTTTTCTTTAGAGAAAAGCAGATTCCCTACCTGCCTTTTAGGAGTCTCAGCTGTTTCTTCTGCTCTGTTTAACACATAAAAGCCTTTAATAGTTTGAACTTATTGTGAGATGCAAAATACAGGAACTGTCTACGTGGAAAACCTTAATCAGTCAGGAAGTTGGTAAATTATGTCTTCATGTCATCCATATTGAGTGTCCATTACTCCTGGACATAGCACATTAACTGACTCATTAGCTATTTCAAACCATATGGACTTAGGTTTGGGTGGGTTGCTCTGATAATATCCTGAGGTGAGCTTCCTAATTATTGTAATTATGTGATCTCAATCATGGGGCCAGTCACACAAAATAGTGTCAGGAATCTTTAAAATGGGTGTCAGAGCACCTAGACAGTGACTGAGTTGAGCAACATGCCCCCTGGATGTTGAAGATCCCTTGATACTGCAAAAAGTAATTACTTTAAGAGTTCTAAGAAACTGGCAGCAAGTACGGTAACAACTGAATAAGCACAGCAAGAGCATGGGACTGTGTACCCATACACAAACACACATGGATTTCTCTGCAGAAATTTAGGAAGTTTGATGCCTTGCTGTCAATGGCCTTAATACAAAGATATTACAACTCTAATGTAAAATTAGCTATCATATTTTAATCAACAAGGACATGTAGGGTGATTAGAAGTACTAAAACATCAATGTTAAGTAACACAGAAGCATCTCAGTGACACAGTGAGAGAAGTTACATGTTGTTCACCTACCGTAACAACTTAAAGGAGATTTGTGTGTGCAGCTACAAGATCTCACATAATTTACTTTTATACTCAACTTCAGATTTGAAGAACAAGAGGAAAAAATAAATGGAACGCTTATCTAAAATATAGATTATACTACTTTGAAACAAAGGTAAAAACAAATATAGCTTCAGGACACCGCTAAAACAGTTTGTTGTATTATTAAGTACTTAAAGAAAGTGCTTACTCTGGGAGTATGTCATGACACAGAAAATGCAATTGATACTAACATCATGTGTTTTTTTTCTACCCTCTGAAACTTGTTCTAGCAAAAGGAGTAGACCGGTCCTTTTGAGCCCCAGACCAGGATAAAACTCAAATTTGCTCCTTCTACTTTTAAAATGCCTCTTAGGCACCTATATATTCCAGAAGTCAGACACTGAACAGGACAATATAGCTAAACATACAGCTAGACTGGGGAAACCATATATTTAAAAGCTGTTTGTGAATACGAACTTGATCCAAGATTTGAAGAGATTTACACTTGTATCTTTACCTCAAAAGTACACTACCATGTCTACGTTACTGAAGAACCAGTCCAGAGTTTTAGTAGTAGTTACAAAACACAACAGAAAGCACAGCACCATCACTTTCTTCTGCAATAGCATAATAATAACTATACGCGTATCAACTCTGCAGAGAAGCACAGAAGACTTGTTCATATATCACACATCAATACACATACAGTAAACAAAATAAAAAAATAAAATCCTGAAAATACACAACTGCTAATGCAAATATCCAAACAGTTTGTTACACCACTTCTAAAATATCATTTGGAGTAACTGGAAAATACCCACCTGAGCTGCATGAAGGATTGACTCCTCGCCAGTAGGGCCTGTGGCTTTCAGCTGCTTGCAATGATGCAACATTAATAAATAAAGTAAGAGTAATTTCATTTTCAGGGCCTGTGTCTTAAGCCTCCAACACTAACACCTTTAAGGAACATGAGTTTATTCCAAAAATAATATAATAAACAGCAGTTACAGTAGTAAATATTTAATAGATGAAAATACACACTAATAGAAGAAAGGGAAACCTCTTCCCTTACCTTTCATTCAGATTCAATACTCCAGCATAACAGCAAGCCTTACATTTCTTCCTTCATCCTGTTAAAAGAACAGAACAAAAAAAATACTCCACAGAAAACAACTGTTCCTGACTACACAGGTCACACTCAGTTGTGTGCTAGCAGGATTTGCATGTTTTTACTCTTATTAGCATACACACCTTTCTCCTATAAGGATTCTTGAATTTAGCAGTAATGCTGGCTAAAACTTGAAGCTTCCACCATAGTCAGGGTTTCCTGAAAAACAAACAAACCCCATATATACCTATAATTAATTAAGCCATTCTTCTCCCTCACATCACATTCCTAAACTGTTAATTTGAACCAACTGAGAAGAGGAAAAGGAGTCTTTAACTTGACTAATGTTTCTTGGGAGGGCTGTTAATTGTCTGATTTCTATCAATTTCTATCACAGAATTTCTAGGTTGGAAGAGACCTCAAGATCATCGAGTCCAACCTCTGACCTAACGCTAGCAGTCCCCACTAAACCATTTCCCTAAGCTCTACATCTAAACGTCTTTTGAAGACCTCCAGGGATGGTGACTCCACCACTTCCCTGGGCAGCCTGTTCCAATGCCTCACAACCCTTTCAGTGAAGAAGTTCTTCCTAACATCTAACCTAAAACTCCCCTGGCTCAACTTAAGCCCATTCCCCCTCGTCCTGTCACCAGGCACGTGGGAGAACAGACCAACCCCCACCTCGCTACAGCCTCCCTTGAGGTACCTATAAAGAGCGATAAGGTCGCCCCTGAGCCTCCTCTTCTCCAGGCTGAACAAGCCCAGCTCCCTCAGCCGCTCCTCGTAGGACTTGTTCTCCAGGCCCCTCACCAGCTTCGTCGCCCTTCTCTGCACCCGCTCAAGCACCTCGATGTCCTTCTTGTAGCGAGGGGCCCAAAACTGAACACAGTACTCGAGGTGCGGCCTCACCAGAGCCGAGTACAGGGGGACGATCACCTCCCTAGCCCTGCTGGTCACACTGTTCCTGATACAAGCCAGGATGCCGTTGGCCTTCTTGGCCACCTGAGCACACTGCTGGCTCATATTCAGCCGACTATCCACCATCACTCCCAGGTCCTTCTCTGCCTGGCAGCTCTCCAACCATTCCTCTCCCAGCCTGTAGCTCTGCTTGGGGTTATTGCGCCCCAGGTGCAGGACCCGGCACTTGGCCTTGTTGAACTTCATGCAGTTGACCTCAGCCCATCGGTGCAGCCTATCCAGATCCTCCTGCAGAGCCCTCCTACCCTCAAGCAGATCGACACACGCACCTAGCTTGGTGTCATCTGCAAACTTACTGAGGGTGCACTCAATGCCCTCGTCCAGATCATCGATGAAGATATTAAAGAGGACCGGCCCCAGCACCGAGCCCTGGGGAACGCCACCAGTGACCGGCCTCCAACTGGATTTGACTCCATTTACCACGACTCTTTGGGCCCGGCTATCCAGCCAGTTTCTAACCCAACGAAGCCTATGCCAGTCCAAGCCAAGAGCAGCCAGTTTCTTGATGATAAGTAGAAAAAAAAAAAAGAAAAAAAAAAAAAAAGGAAGCCTTGTCTCCAGTTTGGCCCAACAGGAAATGAGATTTTCTCAGTCCCTCCTACAAAGCACAGCAATAGCCTATTTATAGGGTAAAGATGGCCTCCTATTATTTGGTCGGAGCTTTTCTCAGGTAAAATTATTGAAGTTTGTTGCCTTTTCAGAAGTTATAGGCTTAACATTTAAAAAAAAAGCAATGTGAAAAAGCCACTATCAAAATTTGTGGGTTTATTAATTGATTTGTTAGCTATGTTTTTTATTAATAAGCACCTGGATTCAGGTAATTTTATTATTCAGGATTTTGATGTATCTAGGAAGCTATCTCTTCTTAGTAAGTCATTCTCTGTTTGTGATTTCTGTAGCTCCTGTTATATTTCCATGCATTTATCTCTAAAGGCTTTTAACTCTTCTAATAATGATAAAAACTTAAACTTCTAAACAAAATCTTTCTTTAAAAAAAAAGCCACAATTCTGCTGTGGAATCTATTTTCTATGACTTGTACAATATATGTTACTAGTCTCTTTATGTTATATATTAAATTACACAGTTTTTAAAACATGTGATATCTAAAGATACACAAGACTTCAGATGGTCTTGCCTCAGGATAGTATTTGAGTTATAAACTTAATTTCTTCTAGGCTTCTGCAGCTTTGAAGCTGAAAGCTATCTTTTCTAGTACTTCAGTTTCAGCTACCTATTCTGTATTTTTGTTGTATGAGTCAACTGGATGTTACGTAGCCTGCCTGAAGCTCTCAAAAAGACCAATATAGCATATACTACGTTCACTAACAATGAAACATACCCTGGTATTCCCCTTTCCTATTTTCACTTTTGCTCTACTGATGACAGTAACATACTCTGTAGCCATAATTTATTACAAAATTTCAGCTTACTGCGTTCTGGAATTTGTTTTCTTGAATTCTTGGAATCATCACAAAAAGTGCCCTGGTCTGTTAGTGGGGGGGAAAAAAAATGGAGCCATTGCCTGGAAGATGTGGCAGTTCAGCTAGAAGTGCAGTTAAACAGCTATTCAGGGCCCTCTTCTACTTAAATGAAGTCTGAAGACCAAGGGGCGGCTGGCTGGGTGGATTACAATGATATAGTACAAAGATCTTGGCTAAGTGAAGCCCAAGGAAAAGCTTTTTTGAGGCCTTCAACTTTAAGGTGTATGTTCAAGCCTATTGTGGTAATAAATACAGAGTTCCACCTGAATTGCTGCCTATCACAGACCTGTTTTGTATTTTAGTCTTTGAGGACTTGTAGCTGAGGAGGAAAGCTTTTTCTAAAAGGAGAAGGAAATGGAAAGATCACATTTTTTTGCCATGGGCTTTCCATGCAGAGTGCTGACAGGGTGGGCCCTGTTAGTAAAGCGAAGGTCACACAAAATGTCTGCTTGGGGTCAGGGGTGTGTCCTGGGAGCAAAACGTTTTTTAAAAAAAAAAAAAATATATATATATATGGCTCAGTGTCCTCTGACTAAAAAGTTAATGTCCACCAGCTCAGAAGTGGTGATGGGTCTGGCCCACAACATGGCTTCCCGTTGCCTTCCCCTGCCTGCAGCGATGACCTGCGCTCTGTGAGGTGACCATGTCCTTTTCCCACATCGCAGGTTATTTTCTGCAGGTATCCTTGCTTCTGTGTGTGAAAGGGATCCTGGGGTATGGCCGGGGTACACCCGTGGACCCATCCTGAGGTAAAACTGAACGGCTGGCACCGCCACAGCGCTGTGGCTTTGGTGCAGCCTTTAAGTGCTCACCGTGCCCCTGCCGCCCTGTCAGAGCTCACTTTTCCCCGGGCGGGGCGCAGACTGACCAACTACTTCGATAATTGTGAAAGCACTTCAAGAAAAAAAAAAAAAAAAGTTTCCTCACTTGCAGCGTGCGGCCGGAGGCGTGGAGAGCGGCGCTGCCCTGGCGGGCTCAGCGCAGCCTCCACACTCCAGCCCCGTCAGGGCCGGGCTCCTCCGGCCGGGCTGCGGGTGCCCTCTCGCCGTCCTGCCCTCCCTCCTGCCCTCCTTCCTTCCTTCCCTCCCTCCTGCCCTGGGAGGCCGGGCGGGATGAGGGGGAGCCGGGGCGGGACCGCCCGAAGAGAGGGCGGGCGCTGCTGGCGGCCCGGCCCGGCCCGGCCCGGGGCTTCCCGCGGGAGGCAGCGGCACGGCGGGGAGCCTGGGCCCCGCCTGAGGGCTGCTCCTCGCCGCCAGGCTTGGGGCCGGCCGGGGTGGGCGAGGGGACTGCGGGGCTGCCCGTCCCCGTCCCTGTCCCCGTCCCCGTCCCCCTCGGCTGTCAGGCCGCTTGTGCAGCGGGGCTGAGCCGGGATCGTGCTTCTCCCGAGGAAAGGCAGCGAGCTGTCCGGGCGCCATGCCGCCCAGGGGCCGGCTGCCGGTTCCTCTGCCGAGGGACATGGTCCTGAGAGACACCGAGGGCAAAGTCTGGAGGCTGGGCAGCCAGATCGGCCAGGGAGGCTTTGGTTTGATCTATCTAGGTAAAACGCCGGCGGTCACTAACAGGGGCGACGTGAATTGCTTTTAACTTTCTGACCTGACGAGGTTTAAACAGCTTGTTGCTGTTTCCATGCCGGCCAGGGGGGTTTCTGGCTGGCTTCTGCCCCCCTCTGTGGGGTGTCCTTGTTCAGAAGTTTTTTGGGGGACCCCCACGTTGCCCATGGGTGTGCTGGCACGCCTGGAGATGCTGTGCAGTGAGGCTGGAGCTTCTGCCAGCAGCCACGTCGGGCGTGACGGGGTTCTGGAAATGTCTCCTGCTAAAATTTAAAGTCAGTTTGCATCAAAGGAACATAACAAGAGCAAAAGCTAGCAGGGTGTTGCCTCAGGATTAGAATTTTATTTTGCACCAGAGGCGTGAGTGCCGTTCTTCATTTGTGCTTTCCTAGATATGTTGCCGTATTTTCTTCAGAAGGAGCAGCTGCATTTCACTTGGTCGGTGTTTTGTAAGCAATGAATTGTTCTGAAAGGCAGTTTGTAAAGTGTTCTGGGTCACTGGAGAAGATAATGAGACGTGTTGCTGGTCCTTAGGAAAGAGCAAGTGCTGTTTTCAAGGCAGTATTATGAACTTTTTTTCCCTCCATTGCACTGCTTGTGTACAGTAGGTACAGGCAAACTATCCGTAGTGATCTGTCAGGGACTGGTTTGTACTTGTTTTAAGGTAGTGGTAAAGACTTACCTAGAAGCAGTTTAGTACATCATCTGTGGAGCCAAAAACGATCCTATCAAGTTAAAAGTACGTTAACTCTGTATTTGGAGTAGTAGTGTTTAAAATGATGAGCAGGCCACCTTAATACTTAAATTGATTTCCTTTTATGTATAAATCAGCTATATTTTTAAAAGTTTTTCCTTTCTTCTGTATTTCTGCCCTGGAAAATACAGTTGCTGCCTTTTTTTGTAAATTTTTCTTTACTTCTGCTAGTGCCATTTGTTTTCCACTTCTGTTTTTTTCCCCGCTTTATCTCTTAATGCTATTTCCTTCATACTGAGTGATGCATCAAGGAAAAAAAAATGTTATACAGCATGAACTTTCCACCTAGTGCGATTTCCAGATTTCTTTATGAGGAGACCAGTTTTCACTACAGTAGGCATCCTGTCCTGCATCTCAATTCTTTTGTCTTTAGTATGAAAAAAGATGTTCTGCACAAATGTGCAAGGCTGTGCTAGATTCAGTGTGGTTTCATGACGGTGAAGATGTCTGTCAGTGTCAAACTGTAGGATCAGGCACCAAGAGTTGCACTTCCCACTAGTAATGTATGGCTGCAGGAGGGTGAACAATTTTACGTATGCATCTGGACTTGTCAGAGTTCAAGAGACTTCAAGTTTGAGTGATAAACTTTTGAGGGGGTGGGGAACATGGTGTGAACTGGCTTTTGGTATGAAGAGCAGAACACACTTTATTCCACCAAATGGCTGTGTAAATGAAACAAAAAGATTTCAGTAAAACCTCAATGCCACTGCTTCTGCTTTCCTACAGATGAAGTAAACACAGTCAGTGTAAGCAGCGGGTAGCTATGGCCCTACATCTACCCTCTATCTAAGTTCTGGGTTTGTTTTACTTTGGACTAGGTTTGGTGTGGTCTGCTGCACAGAATTTCCTCAGCAACTATGTGGTTTGAGGCTGATTAAAACTATTTTGAATCCTTACCTTTCTCTTAAGAGTTGGAGTGCATCTGCTAGGCTTCTGTAGTGGTGGTTTTGGTTTTGTTTCTTCGGGAATTTTTGTAGCTTGTGCATGCTCGAGTCAGCAAGCTGAACCAGTGGGGATGATAAGGGTTTCAGCAAACGGCAGTTACAGCGTCAAAGGTTAGATGCTCATAATATTTACATTCTTTATGCTTTTGATATTTAGATAGCTTTTTATGGCCTTTGAAACATCAGTTGGTCTCATTTGAGGGATGCTGGGCCTAGAGAATATATGAAAATTGGTACAATAAGAAAATAAAGATTAGCATGAGCTAGGAAGTGAAGTTGTCTCTGGCTATTGTCATTCAAGAATAAACTGTGGGAGAGGTATGTGAGGTGCAGGGTCAGGGTCCAAAGGAGAGGGAGACGAACTTACAAAAGGCTCCCAAGGAAGGAGTGAGAGAGCTGGGGGTGCTGCACAGAAAGCAAGGTTGTAGTTGTAGGTGTAATTCATGAGTCACACAAAAAAATGTTCCCGAATCAGAATACATCTGTCGTTTACTTCTGCAGTCAAATCACACTGGACCTTGTAGGTGGTGTAGCACATGGGATTCAAACAGTTTCATGCAGATTTGATTAGTTTTCTGCCTGATCACGCAGACCACTGAGGTGATTTCCTATATTGTGGTGTTTGTTGCAGTTTGACTCCCACTGAACTGACATAGAAAGCAGTCAGTGGGTTAGCTGAGAATGAGAACACAATCTGGGACCCTTGGTATTGCAGTTCTGTGTTTGTTATTTTGTTTGTTTTTTAACAAGTGACAGCATAGGTGAAGAAATACAGCTGCCACTTAATGGTATTTTTGTTTGTTTATTCTCTTCTTTCAGAAGGACAGTGAATGTTACATGTAGCAGTGAACTGAAGGCCTTGCTCCCTTTGTAGCCGATCTTTTAATTATAAAAGAGGAAATCAGCAAGATTTCCTTCAAGTATCCTGACTGAAGGTTTCTTGTTTTGTCCATCTCCTTTTGTCAGGTGCATGTTTATGTTATGTAACATACACCATTCAGTAGCTATTTTGAGGCTTCATCCTACAGAAGCATTTAGCCACCTGAGAGTCAGGGGAGCGAAGGAAGAGATGAACCTTTGGGAGTAACACTCCCATGTGTGCTGCTGAAGGGCACCGACTTCGTGCACTGTTCAGCCCAGTTTTTAACATACGTGCAGCGAGATGTGAGAGTGACCACGAAACTTTCAGCGAGAAACTAGCGCAGAAGGAACTGCAGAGAGGTGGGCAAGACGGAAGAGTGGAGTCAGATTCGACTGCCTGCCAGATACGAACAGCACAGCCCTTTTCTAAGTAAAGGTTAACTTTGCTGGCTGTATCTTTTAATAAGTATTTTTACAGTGGTGGTGTAAAGATTTTGATGTGCGTTGTTATAGCTTAATTTCCCATTAAGGGTACTCCATACTCCATTAATCTGTAACAACGTACTTGAGAAATTTTACGGTATCTCTGCAAAATATATTTACTAGGGATGCATTCCTTGGAAGGTTCACTGAATCAAAGCCTCTGAAAGCCATTTGCTGACCCTGAGCCCTAGAATGCTAATCAGTTTCTCAGGTGCAGGGCTTTTAATGATGTGTGTGAAAGTTTCCAACATCTACAAGTTTGGTTCTCCCCCATGAACATTTTCCCTGTTTTTCTAGCTATTTTTTTCTCTTTCCTGTCTGTGTGCCATCTTGTCTATTTCTTTGTTGACTTGTTCCTTCCCTTGGATTCCCTTTGCATTTGTACCTCAACCAGAACAAATCCAGCAGCGGAAGGCTCACAAATACTGTTTCCTCCTAATGTTCCCGAAGAGCAGACCTTCTGCTGCCAGAAGCAGCATCTAGGAGCCACCTAGAGATGTTCTTTCAAATGTCACTTGTGTCACAGAGACAGCAGTATGGATCACAAGCTGGAACTACCTGTGCTGTTACATGCTGTTTCATTTTTTGGTACTGTACTGATTAGTTGACAGGCTCCTCGGACAGAGCTGTTACCCCTTTGATAAGGTGGGGACAGAACGGGGAGCGTGCAGGGAAGGACATGAGGTATTGCTGGTCTCACAAAGAGTTTGTAGCCCTGTGGAGAACAGCAGCAGTACATGTGGAAAGGAAGCGAGAGTCAAGGAGGGTGCTACTGAGAGCCCTACGTTCTCTCATTTATCTTCCTGATCACAGCCAGTAATTAACACCAGTCTTTATATAAATCATTCCTTAGTCCTGCTGCAAGGACTCTATTAATGCACAATTTGGACTGAAAATTTCAATGCAGAAAGGTCACACAATGTTTTGTTAAGATCCCATTGTTAAGAGCCCACTGTCTGCTCTCAGGCTTCTTTCTGATGAAAACTGATAACTCCGCCGAATGCTCGTCTTCGTCTATGTTTGTTAGATCGTGTCTGTTATGCTATAACGTGCTACGTTGTAAATGGGATCTAACTGTATTACACCTGTGTATTGTGATGAAACTTTGATAGGTGAAAACTAAAAGTTTTGAAACCAATTTTTGTAGCTGGCTTTGCAGCAGGTGTTTGTGTTGCTGTTTGACTGCTATGTTTGCAGATGGTGTTACGATATGGGAAGCTGAGGAAAGGGCAGATTGATAATGAATATCGATAATACAGTCACCGATACCTGCGTCCTGCTTGGAGATTTGCTACCTGCATCGCCTTTTTCTCCTCCCCATTTTCCAAGGGGTGGCTGGTGGAGGTAGACGAGGTGTGACGCTGGCCTCCTCTGCTTTTAGGCATGGGTCGTGGTGCGTTCTGCTGTTGATACTCAGAGACCCGGGGTTCTGGGAAAAAAGCTGACGTGTGAAAGAAAGGTTAAGTCCATTTCAGAAAGAGTATGTCCTGTTCCATGGATAATTTGTATAGCCTTGAGCAGGGGTGCATGTGTATCAGGGAAGAGGAGCTTTGACGGAAGCATGTTCTGCCACTGTGTTCATTCCTTGGTTTGATTAAGGAAGCAGACTAGTAACTGGTTTTAGAGAAATTAAGTACTTCAACAGTTGCTTAAATTAGCCTCACTAAAATATTTGCTTTAGTGCAGCAAACAAATTAAAAATGCAGTAAAAAACGATACCTAAAGATACATGTTAAAGATGATTTTTATGAATTCAGCAGAAGAATATTAATAGCAGAAAGCTGTAATTAAAAACACTACCAGGTGACTGTCTGGTTAAGGCTGGATCTCTCTCAACTTCAGGTGTTAAAATGCATTTCAAAAAGGTCTCATTGTACCTCTAGGTGTGAACCTTAGTGTGAAAATAAATTCATTGCCGGACAAACATCACCTCAGGAAAGAGTCTTTTTATCTAGTCACTAATACTAAACTCTAGGTAATCTCCTTGTATCTATATTTATAATGTTTCACCCTATCTGTGGGCAAATTAAATCATAAATTTAGCCTGATTTTGCTATTCAGTGATCACTTAGGACTGGTCATGTGTAGCAGGACCAGACTGCTTCACCTAGAAAAAAATCCCTCTTCTACAGGTTCTTGCTGGTGACTGCTTCCTCTTGAATCTTCTTTCTTCTTTTTTCTCGTAGGCTTTGGAGGCAAAAAGATGCAACTTTTAAAGCATAACTCATTTTTACACAGCAATCTAAAGTCTGTTACAAACTCTGCTGAGATCTTTGCTGTTTTGTCTTAGTGTTCTGACACTCTGGTTTGTTTTTTCACACCTATGTATGGACTTACCATTTGGGAGCTGTTGTTTTGCTCTTTATTTGTCCACCTTGCAGGAATTCTGGTCAGGGACCAAGACCCTGGTGTGCTAAGCAAAGCTAAAAGGCAAGAGGGCAGGTTTGATTTTTATCTTCAGTGAAGGAGGTATTTCTGAGCAGTGTTATCTGTCATCAGGAAGAGCTGCGGATGAAAGGTAGGGCACCTGTTGCCTTATGGAGGGCACTCTCCTCAGCCGTCTTTGGCACCTGTAACCTACTGAAACTGGCATCGTGTCTTCTGATGGGCAGTGCGTCAAACTAGCAGATGGGCTAGAGCAGAATTGTGCCAGAAAACAGTTTGTGCATCAAGTTTTAAATATTAGAGGCCTGGCCTCCCATCTGAGAGTGCGGCAAGAGCAGACCATGCGTAGCTTTTCTGCCTGGGGTTAAAGGATATGTCGTACCTATTCCAGCTTAGAGTAATTAACTTTGAAAGTCAAATTCCCGTTGCTGTAGAATACAAAACTTTGGCTCTAGTGAATCACGAAGGCTTCCCAGAAAGATGAGTAAGCAGTACAGTGAAATTTCCTAGCAGTACTAAGTGTTCTTAACTTGGAGGCATTTGCAGTTATCTGCAAAACAGTTGAGCACAATTTTCCACTGAAAACCGTTTACTTGCATCTTGTGGAAGATGTTTCAGAAGCACAGCAGAGGGCCATGTGTATGTAATTGGTGTAATAAAACTCTAAATTCATAGAGATACCTCAAAGAAGAATCTAGAAACAATATTCCTAAGCACTGCTTAGAGTGTTTATGAATAAATGCTCTTCTCTTTATATGAATAAACACTTCTCTCAGAAGAGGGTCCATCCAGGAAGCACTGATGCATTGTCATACACTTGAAGCACTGAGTGTTTCAGTTCTTGGGGAAATCCTGAATATTGGGAAGCGGGCTGGGAGGGAGGATAGCAGGGAAGCCACATGCTTTGCTCTCCTTGAAACCTTTGCCTTAGTACTCTCCGTATGTAGGATGTATTTGAAGTTCTGTGTTAACTAGCAGATGCTACTTCTGATTTATTTGTTTACATTTTGCTTTTAGAAACTATAATCCTGCAACTTGGATTATTTTCTATTGTTAGATACTCTGAGCAAGGCTTCCCCCCGTTTCTCAGCCGCTGAGTTCAACGGCTCCTGGCTTGACTTTAGATGGGGTCAGAATTTTTCCAGCTTTTTTATAGGCTGCCTGTAACACTGGAGTGTGGTATTTTCAAGGTTAGGTTTTATTTCTGCAAAAACTAAGCTGACAATATCACCCTCAGGATTAGTTATCCAATGAAACAAGGCAAAAACTAAATGCTAGCAACCCAAGAACTCCTGAAAATAGTTTCGTTTGTGTTTCCAAAACAAATACATCCTCAAAATACCCGGCAGTGGCAAAGACAGCAGCTGTGGACAGGAGCAGAGATGTTTTTTCAAACTGCCAAATCAATGCTGTTTTCTTTTCCACTGTGTAAACTTTGTCAACAAAACTGGTTCTGTGAGAGCCATTGAAAATATTTCACCATATTCCAAATGTGACTGCCACAAATTAACTGCTAAAACTACAACAAGCACGTTTGAACTGGCAAGCAGAATTGGCACGCTTCTTTGTCAGACTGCATGCAATTGTGCGGAGTGGTTGTAGGAAATGGCAGTTCATCCAGAAACGCTCTTTTGTTACCATGTCATATTAACATTTATAAAGCTCCCTTAATTAAGGTTGTGGCACTCGGCAACAAAACGGATGAGACTCACGATAAAAGAGGATGATAAGGCCATAACTGCTGTGCCTGGATTAAACTAGGGAATTCTGGACATGGGGTAACGTGAGGTAGGTTATTGTGTAGGCAGTGTGGCATCTTCTTTGCCATTATTTCAGAGTGCATTTTACATTTCTATACTTTTCAGTGGCATGGTAGCTGTGATTGTGGGATGAAGGAGAGGAAGAGAAAATAAAGGTGTGCCCTTCGCAAATGTTTTATTAGACTTTTCTTGGCACAAGGTGGGAATGGCCACAGCCCCTGCACAGATTCACCTTGCACCAGTCTTCCCAGCTAGCAATTATGCAGACAATGGTTTTGACTGTGTGCATACATTAACACCTCTTCCCCCAAATGTAAGGAAACTGTGCATCTCTTGTTGATAAAAGCAACACAAACTGTAAGCTGGGAACTCTTGCATTTGTTATGCTATTTTAAGATCCCGTTTGCAAACATAATCTCACCATGTAGTGCTCCTGGTACTCTGTGTGTACTTAGACGCCATCGGAGACTTCCTGCACATCAGCATTGCTCTCCTGCAGGGTCTCTGCTTACTGTCCTGCAGTCTAGCACTTAACTGATTGTAATATTATAAATAGCCATGTGCTACCACACAGAACGAGGCTAGCACATGGCTAATTACGAGTATACAGTAATTAACTATGAGCTAAACTCGCAGGAGAGTATGTGGTGGTGGTCTATGAGGTATGTAATCAGACTGTTTGTTAAACCTTGGGAGCCTTTCCAGTCTGTTAAGTAACTATACATAGTAATGAGACCATTTTTTAAAAACCATTTATGTATATTTATGGACAAAAAATAGTCTGTCTTATATCTGAGCTGTGGTTAAAATATTGCTGCCTGTTATAGGAAGGGTCAATGAAAATGATGCAACAAAAGGCCCGTATGCAACTTCTGCTTACCCGTATGTATACGATTGAGCTTTATAAGAATTGTAGAGTATTATCCATTGTGTGTGTTGTGCCTTGTTTCTTGCACGCGTAGTAAAAATGGTAATACCATTTCTCCTTTTGCGTATTTGAAAGTCATGATTTCATTTTCTGGAGCATCTGTTTCTGTATCTTGTTGAGCTTTGTCTGATTTCTCTTTCGTTTCACATTGTAACATTTTGCAGTTAGGTTTGGTTTTATTTTTCTTCAGGATATTCTTTCAGCATTATTTCAAAAAGCATCCACATGGTTATAGTGTAAGAACCGTGGGGGTTAGGCCCTTTTGCTGGGCTACCTCCCGTTAATTGCTCTTCTTCATTACCCTGACAGCTGTTACTGTCTGTTCCAGATTACATGAATGAGGCCTCTCTTTATAAAATGTCAAGATGTCTGCAGGGAAGTTAGATCAGACTCTTTGAAATAAATTTAAATTTGATACTTCTCTGTACCTATCAAGCCTCTGTTAAGTAATCTGGAATTAAAATACATTTTCTTATACACAGGTTCCTTTCTGATCTGTGTCAGTAAGAGAGCACATCTCATTCTGTTTGGGTAATGTGACATTATTGAGTACAGTGAAAACACATGGGATGTGTTCTTTTAGACTAATGTCTGCAGCTATTAACGCACAGTCTACGTGTAACATAAAAAAGATAAAGCCCAGAGCACCTTTGCCTTAATTCCCATTTCAGTACAAGGAAATGGTAAGAAGGAAGTTTATCAAAATTTCCTTCCTGCTTGGAAGAATAGTTTTGAATTGTGTGATGAATGTGACTGTTACTCACCCGAGTCCATGGATAGTTCACACCTTCCAGACCTACTGCTTTGGAAGAGCTTCATTTTATCTTAATGCGCAATTAGCCCCAAACCAGTGATATCAGGGTGTCAAGCTTGAAGGAACACAGCTACAAGTGTCTGTGCTGCTCCTTGAACCCAGAGAACCCAGAGATTGTGCAGAGTTGAAGGAAGATGGCAGCTGGAGTCTGTTCGTTGTAAAAAAAAATAAATATATATATATATATAATGCCCTGACCATCAAAAAATGTAAGCTTGGATGGTTTGGTTAGATCCAAGTTTACTTGATTTTTTTATGCGGATAAAAGTAGTCCGTTTTTGTGTGTGCTGACAGTTGATGTGTTTCACACCTGGACTGTTGTTGGTATTTGATCATTATAAGAAGTTTGAAAGGGACACTTATTTCATAGGAACTGTATTCTTTTTAGTTTTTCTCTCAGTGATGATTCTAAAAGATGATTTAGTCTCATTAAATTTTAATCCCGGCATAGCTCCGTGTAGCCTCAGTAGTATCAGAGAGAACTGATAGTTCTCTCAGGGTCAGAAGAAAATAGAATCGCATTGTCTGTGCAGCGAGGTTCTGTCTCCTGGGCTGTAATTGGCACATGTGGTCAATTATTGTTTTGAAATTTCTGCTTGCACTAAGAGGCACAATCCCTCATCTCCCCTTTTAGGCAGGTGATGGCTCTGCTATCCCTAACTTAGGCCAGTGTCTAAATAATGTCAGAATAGAAATCAAGGTTCTGGGGCCAAATTAATTTGTAATAGAGGAAAACTGGCAATCCTGTCTAGAGGCATAATGTAGGTCATAACTTTTAAGTGGTGTCTTTGTCACGACAGTGGATTGACGGGAGCCAAATACAGAGGTTATCCAATTGACTGGAATGACTTAAACATGGTCTATTATAATGGGATACCTCATTGTGGTGCCAACGTGCAATGGGGACATCCTGCTTACTGCTTAATTACCATGGAGAGGGAGTTCTGAAAGTGTGGGTTCAAATTGCTGCTCTACTTGTTGGTCACAGCTTCTGTGGTGTTGGGTTTGTTTTTTAACTCGGCAAGTCTTTGACTTCTAAAAGCTGGAATTCAGACAAAATGTTATGTGTCATATATTTTACTGAACACCTTATGCAATGTTAGCTTCCTCTTTGCAATTATATTTTGTTGCGTACAGCTTGATCCATCTCTTTCTCATTTTGCAGCTTCCCCTCATACTGATGTTCCTGTAGAAGATGATGCAGTGCATGTAATTAAAGTGGTAATGTGGAGATCTTATTCCTAAGCTGTTAACTTGTATGCAGTGCTTTCTCTTAATTATCTATCCTTATTTTCAGTATTGAGTATGTATTGCATGCTTGTGGCTTTTTTTTAACATCTTGGTATACTTTCCCTGCTAGGGTATATGTTTGGTACTTCCACGACTCATAGTTTTTCCCTGACTTGATTTTTTTCCTTTCATTGATTTCTGCCCTGCATGGTTATATAAGGAAAATCAGACTATGAACTTAAACATGTCTGATCTATAGAATTTCTGGAAAATAGCATCTTTAATAATTCCTGAAAGAATCTATGTTGTATGAAAGTGCGTTGCCAAACAACTTTTTTTCTTATCTACTTAGAAAAATTGTATTTCAGATGGCATGGTATAAGGGAGGTGGGAAAAAGGGGATTTAATCCTCTTTGAATTTATTGAATTTATCTTATGCTTTTGTTTAGGAACTGTTGTTTCTCTAAAACAAGTGCCTAGTATTTTATAATGCTAAGTTTGTTTATTTCTCAATAGGAATATCTTGAAAATGGGCCCCTATTTTCTGAACTGAAATTTTACCAGAGGGCTGCAAAACAAGAGCAGAGTAAGTAACATATCAACAAAATAAAAACCACTGAATTCTGACTCAGGTAGATTTAAGGACTAATTTAGGTTTCACTTCTTCTGAGAAGAACTAATGCTTTAGAGCTTGATAACCAACTCAATTCACATACAGCTGGTGCTGTAATAGCTTTAGTTTGCTGTAATTTTCTTTATTCGGATGTCATCCTTGTTGTTTCTGAACAGAAGAATGACATTTGTTAGGTGCACACTTCAAAGTTCACAGCAATGTATGGACTACAGAGAGAAGTCAGCCTTAAAACAGAGGTACTACATGGACTGAAGTACATGCAACTGTACTTCTACTAGTAACTATGCTCGTGTACGAAATTAAGAATGTGTGTAATCATCACAGGATTTAGTAGTAATCAAGGCACTTGATTCTGCAGACAATTTAGCATGGATGTGATTTAATTCTGGGAACTGTCATAAAGACTTCAGGTGACTTAGATGGCTGGTAGACATAAGCACTTGTGATAGCTGAAGTACTCTGTATGAAATAAAGTAGAGCTTCCAAAGGCATTATTTTGTCAGCTACTGATAACTTTGTATCTGCCTTTGTATGGAACAAAATGTCAAATTACTAGAACAAAAAATGCTTCTTGTTTTGGAGAACGTAGAGAACTTCAGTGTAAATCTACAATCCTTTGTTTGGTACAGTAACTGCCAGATAAGTTATGCTTGCTTTATTGTTTTGTTCAAAGTCTTGGCTTGGTGGCTAAAAAATAGACTAATTCCTGAAATTCTCTAGTTAACCCAATGTTATATTTTCTGTATTATTATTGCAGTAAGAAAATGGATGAATCTCAAAAAAATAAGATGTTTAGGAATTCCAGTGTTCTGGGGATCAGGCTTGACTGAGTACAAGGGAAAAAGGTAATAAGATGAATTGTAATTAAGCTTGAAATTGACTGAAGATCCCTTTTCAAAAAAATGGAGCTACCTCCTTTCAGCCTGATGCAAACTTGTAGCTTTGTCTTTAAAGTTTCCTCCCTCTTGTGTATTTCTGGATAGCTATAGATTCATGGTCATGGAGAGACTGGGGGAAGACCTTCAAAGAATCTTTAAAGATTGTGGAAGTAGATTTAAGAAGGAGACTGTTCTGCAACTTGGAGCACGAATGGTATGTATGCAGAGAGAAAACTGTCTCACAGTTCATGAATTCAATGAATAAGATCATTATTCTTAAAAGATAAAGTTTATTTAGTTAGCTTTTGAATTTAGAATTAAACACATGCAAGTTCTATGCATTTTCTTGTTTTTCATCCTTTATAAAATGAATGTTAAGTGCAAAATTGAGACCCTGTGCAAACTGGAAGTTGGTAGGCTCAAACCCAACTTTTTCTAATTGGTTAAAACATAGACCATACACTTCAAAACGTGTGTCTGGACTGAGATTTGTAAGCCCATTCTCATGCCTTAACATGTACTGATTTTTTTTCAGTGTTTGAAAGGTATTGTATTAGACCTCCATATTTGTCAAAGTTCACAACTGCATGCTTGAATGCAAAAACTTGAGTGTTTGCTGAACGCACAGGTAGTACGGGTTGAGATTAGGCTAGTCTGCAAATACTGGTTTTGTTTTCAAATGTGTAGATTGGCATATTCTAACGGAAAATTATGTATGATTTCATTTGCATTATAACTTGTGTTGTGAAGGACTGCTATTACTGAAGAGAGGAGCACAGCAAATGGGGGCAGAGGCAATGGTCATAAATTGCAAGAAAGGGGATTTCTGACTGAATATAAAGGAAAAGTTTTTGCAGAAAGAATGGCTTGGCACTGGAACAGGCATCCCAGAGGTTGTGGAATGTCCATCCTTGGAGACTTTTAAACCTTGACTGTTTAGTCTCTTGTACAACCTGATCTAATTCATATTATCCCTGCTTGAAGCAGGGTTTTAGACTAGAGACCTCCAATGTTTGCTTCTAACCTAAAAATAATAATAAAAGAAAGCGAACGGCTTTTGTAGTCGCATCACTGACTAACTTGTAACACTGTTCTCCAGCAGCCAGGATTGTCCTTTGTTTGAGTTGACAGGTGCACGTGTTGTTTATTTCCAGTAACAGAGCTGTTGTAGTACCTCAGCACAGAGCTGAAGAAAGATGATAATGAGAAAGGGGCAATGATGTGAAATGTGGGCCATGTAATAATTGACAGGATCAAATATATTACAAACCATCAGGGCTGATTGTGTGCTCTTCTGAAGAGCTTGGTGTTCTTAGCAGTTCCTCCTATATTTATAAAGTGCTTGTTTGGCTTTGTAATCATAGAAGCTGGGACTCATATGGTAGACGGGGGTACTCATGGCACAGTACGACTATTTAAGATTTGCTGTCAGCAGTGTGCATGGTGGGAACAGGCTTTGTGGAAAGAGTGGGCAGTCCTTGTGCTCTAACTCAAAACAAATGTTATCTCAGTTTGTGTAGCCCTTGAGCTCACTGCATAAGCGAGAAATATTTGGTGGTAGGGTTAAGGTGAAGAAGTGGAGATGATAATGATGCTTGCTTTCTTTTTCTGTTTTAATCCTTCCTAGCTGGATACTCTGGAATATATACATGAAAATGAGTATGTTCATGGTGACATTAAAGCAGCAAATCTGCTTTTGGGCTACACCAATCCACATGAGGTAAGCATGTTTACTTACCTACACTGTTACATGAATATGTTCCTAAGTGTTTAATAGTTAGTTACTCGTATTCTGTGTTAACAATTCATGTATTAATAAAAGAGAGGTTTGGGCATGAATATTCACATCCTCTCATGACAAATCCAATAGTGTCTCTGTGGAGCCTTGTTTGAGAAAGAATAAAATTCTGCTGCTTCTTTTAGGGCTCTGTTAACTGGGATAGTAGTAAGGGACAGGTAAACTAATCAGCAGGGTAAGTTAGAGGACGTAATTCCTGTTCTAGATTATGCTAGTGTAAGTATAGTATTTGAGTTTAAGGATGTGGCCCTTGTATTTTCATTTTTAGGATGTTCTAGCTTTCTATTATCGTCATGAATTGTGATTCCATACCACTAACTGTGTTACATCCTGCTTGTTGTACTGGATATGGCAGATGAGTAGCATTAAGGTTGCTGCTGTCTAATACCCTAAAGCTAGGCTTGAAATTGAAGCATTTCAGTAAAACATTGTGAAACAAACCTTTTGATCTTGTCATACTCAGTATGGTTGTACCACGTCTTTTTTTTTTCTCAATACATTTTAAGTATGCCTTTTTCATAAGGGGAAAAAAATCTAATTTCACTTAAATGTAATTAGCTGTCAGCAATACTTCTCCCTTTTTTTTTATATATTTTTCTACCACAGTGATGAAGAAACAGATATTACAAAACAGCTCGCTGCCATTAAAGGTCGAACCGTTAAACTTTATCTACTTTCCTACAAGTTTCAAGTTAAATGGTTGATTCAAAATTAACTTTCCAGCTTTCTAAAATACATAGTTTAAGAACTATCACAACTGTTTAAAACTGCCGTCTTTTTAGACAGTGGTAGCAGCCAGTACATAATCTCAGTTTATGATGTTTACCAGCCTGCTGTATCCAAGAAGAAGCCTATTTAGAGGCAAAATGATCTGCTACCCAATTCCATCAACATAACTCAAATGACTTTTTTTTTTTTTGTCTTGGCTATTGTGTGTTTTTATGACAACAAGATAAGTTGCTGTTTTTCACATTGAAATCATTTTGGAATTGTCCATTGATAGTAATCATAAAATTTTAAGACGTAGCTGACTTTGATCAGCTGCTTTTGAGTTAGCTAGGTTCTGGGGTGATCTGATTTGTTTCTCACATTGTCTGCATACTAGTATTTAGTTTTCATGAGTAGCAAATTCGTTGACAGATTAAAGTAATTTTGAATTACTGGACAGAATTTTAAGGTGGAAATGTAACTTAATAAATACAGAAAATATTAATAGATATTCCAACTTAAGTATCTTCTAGCTTGAAGTGTAAAAACGGTAAGTTACTGCTGAGATTTCTTGTTCAGAATTTTGTTATGGTAAAATGTGTTTTCCACTGAAGTGGTTCTGTAAAACAAAATAAATAAAATCACATTCCTATTTAGAATAGTTAAGAGGAAAATTTTTCTCATATTTGCTTTCATTAGTAAGATGTGCATTAAACTTGCATTTCTATTAGCCTAAGAAAACTGAGAGCTGTTCAGATATTATTAAATGAAGTGAGGTTGAATGGAAATAAACTCCCTAGTCACAGGCGCCTGAAATTCTGCAAGCGGCCACAGGTCTGCTGGTTTCACCGAAACCATGATAACTATACCATACCAGCCCAGAACCATGTTCACAGAGCTTGGAAGCGCAATGTGTTCATGTGTGTGGGTGATGATTATTTGTAAATGTATTTTTAAGGAAATGTGTGCTGAATTGAGCTTACGCAGCAGCACAGATGGCTTAATGGGGACAGGTTTTGGACAAATAAAAGCAAATTGGTTTGCCATATATCTTCAAACATGTATGCTCTGTGGGGCAGGAGAAGGAATAATCTCACCAACACTGCAGGTAAAATTTCAAGCTAGATGTTGTAATGTAATTCAATAAACCTGCCCCTGGAATTGTTGGCTGACGTGCTGTCTGCCCCGTACTTCTTTACCTGGGCATGCTACTCTGCAGGCACGTGCAGTCCTAGACAATATCCTCATGCAGACGTGGGCATTCAAAGTGTGTGTATACTTGCACACGTGATTCTGCATTTGTTAGGTCTTAGCCATATGCACATGCCAATGATTTGGCTGTAATTCCTATATGAAAGTCATTTCATCCTATTCCAAATTTTGTCCTGTTCCTATTGTAAGGCTTCATGGTGTTGTGACAATCTTTTCTATAAATCAAGCTGTCTTTATAACATGCTGGTAAGCTGAGGCTGTTATGTATTTACCAGAACAGTATTTAGAAGTTCTGTGGAGCGCTACCACTGACTAAATATGACAACAATGTGGAATAACCTGACCCATATCTTCCAAACTCTTGTCAGAGATGCTGTATTTGGGAATCTTGTATCAATCTTAGAGACTTTAGAGAAAACCTCAAACACTATTACTGCTACAAAATGCTTGTGAAGCGTGTTTTTTATCCAACCTCTTTCTGTTAAAATGGTAGATAGCTAGATAGCCTTGGTCTGGTTGGTTAAAACAATGGATCTGGGTGGTGACGTGGTCAAGCTAGTTTCATATTGAGTGGGAGCATCTTGACAATGGCAAACTCCAACTCAGGAAGAGAATGTAAGCTGGGAGACCTCTGGCTCCTGGGGAAGTTAGTATAATAAAGCTGTCTGAGCTAACAATTCATCTGGTGAGTTTTTGTTATGAATTTTATGTTGAGGGGATTCTTGCTCTGTAGGATTTAGGATTTTAAGAGAAAATAAATTTGAAGTGTGCTGTCAGTTACAGAAATATTAGTTTTTAAATGGAACCCATAAATAATCTCTTTTTATATATAAAAAGGAACGGAAATACAATTCAGATTTCTCTGTTTTGGTGAAGAGACAGAAATCTGTTCAAAAAAAGCATATGTACCTTTAGCCTGACTTTGCTTCTGTTTATTTAGTGTCTGTTTGTGTGTCCTAGATGCAAATTTGCCACTGATGTCCTTCAGTTCCAGAAAAGATTACTTTTCTGTGTTAAACTTGCTGTTGTTACGCTGTCTCTCCTATAAATTAACCTAGTGAATTTACACCACTGTCAATAAATATCATAGTCCCCTTTTTGAAATAACATGTGAAATCCATATTGCTATCCCTTACCTTGTGTGGCATGGCAGAGAAACAAATAAAGTAAAGGTCCTGTCACTCTGTGACCTCCAAATGATGTTTAGAAATAGTTAGAAGATCAGAATCAACTGACCTCAAAGAGCAGCTAGCTGCAGATCTATTCAATAGAAGGGAGCGAGGCCATTCAGCGAGTTACAGGTCAAAAGATCAATTCTCTAGTCAATATGTTTCTGAACATGGACCCAGCACAATGACTGACAGAATAGGAGTGATGTACTGAGGGAAGTACACAGCCCATGAATCTAGGAGAGGCCTGAAAGCAAACTTGAAGTGATCAGACCTATAAATTACAGAACAAGTGAAGCACTCTGTGTTGTGGCGAGCTGAAGATGATTTGGTGCGTGGTAGGAACTGTTTGTATGATAAAACAGAACAAGCGTTACTGGAGTAGACTCTAAAAGAGGAATATGAATCCACTAAACATTTAAATTATGATACTGTTAAAAGGGACAAGTGGTCACGAGGGAAATGCTTAAAATTGGAGTTTTTAATAAATGAAGTAAGGCTTGGAAGAATGCCTATTCAAAACAATTCTTGTAGCTTTTCTTTTTTATGCAGCGTATGGGCAGATGTGTTGCAGACTCTCAAGACTCTACCAGGAGTCATGTATTTGCATTTTCAAGCTGTAAATTTTAAAATTAGATTTGCACCTCAGTTTTGCTTTTAAGTTTTTCTTAGACATGATAGTTACAGAATAAAACTCCCAGACATGAATCATAGATGGTCTTGAAGGAAAAGGAAGAATAAAGAAACATTTCAAAATCTTAAATTTAAGACCAGCTTTCAGTGGAGCAGTGCAGAAGATATAAAGCTCATGCATTGATCATACAGGAAAAAACATGCATGAAAACAATTCCGACTCTAAGCTATTTTTCATTGTGAGATGAATCACTGTGATTCCTGCTTTTTAGTCCAGCATGACAGATCTGCTAAGGAGCAGGTGAACTGAGAAAAAAAGGAAATCTTTTCTGTTCCCCTTCATGCCTTTTAGGAAGGATACAGTACCCAGGTATACAGAAACAGCTGAGCTTGACACACAGACATTGGCTACTCCTCTGATTTGAGATGTAGCTTTGCAATGAGATGCCCTAAATTTTCTTTCATCACTCTTACTGCTACTTTTGGAGTAGCAGTAAGTTGCTCACACTGGTTTAATTTCTTCTGGTGGTTATGGCCCAGACATCTTGGATTTGAATTGATATCAGCACTGGAACTTGTAGCTCTGTTTCCTCTTGGCTTTAAAGAGGAAAAAAGACATGGAATGAAAACGCATGGGTACAGAAGAAAAGGAGAGCCAAGAACCTAGACTGGGCACCCCAGAAACAGCTTTAGACTTGGCCTGCATGGAGGGTTTGGCAGTGTCATTGAACGTTTTTGTGGCCAAATGGGTCTACAAAGGCAGCTGTTTCCTGGATAGGATTTGAGAAGTGGATTAAAATTAAGGATAGGTTCAAGCACAATTTCAGCATGTTATGGTGAGCGTGATGTATTCTTAAAATAAGGTATTTCAAAAATATTTAGATTGGTGGAATTGACACTTACTCCTTAAAGTCTGAAAGAGGTGTAGTCAGCTGGAAGGATGTCTTCAAATTGTTTAGTCTGAAGCTTGTACAAAGCCCCTGACATTACTGGTCTATTCTGAGGATTTAGTGTTAGTCCAGCCTGTGAGATGATGAGCCATTGCAAATATTTCCCTCTAAACAGATTCAGTCCTCTGAGTCTGCTTGATGCTTGACTTCTTTTTATTTAAAACTTGCAATAAACACCATTCTAGTCAAAACATTCTTCCAACTTTACCTGCTACAACTTGGCAAGATTCAGACACATTTAACAAAGCATTGGAACCTTGTATAACGCAGCACTAGGTTTATGTTTACAGCTTTGCCAAAATAACTTCTGATTTCTCTGTGCACGTACATTTCTCTACCATTCTGTCTCCCTGTATTTCTTCTAGAGCCTGGTTCCATTCTGTGTATGTGTGCAACAGGGTAAAGCTGAGAAAAAAACAACGAGCCTTCCTCACTCCAAACCCTTTTCTTTAAGCAGGAGAACATGCTAGGCCCCGAATATAGAAATCAAACAGGCTGAGGAGAGTTGGAAGTGGTCTTCTACAGGCACAGATGTTTGTCTTTCCTCCTTCCTTGTTGTGTTGTTTTTTTTTTCTGTCCTAATTGTTACACTTAAAACTTCCTATCCCAAGATGGATTTCAGTCCGAAGACCTGCTTTAGCCTATCTTTTTGTAGTGTAGGGTCCAGCTGAAGCTCACAGCTCTCTGGCCATCAGCAATCTGCATCATATTAGCTGATATCTACTTAGTTACTTGCAGTGCATTGCACAAACTTAGTGATGGAACCAGTGGGAAGAAACCATCCAAAGAAAATCTCTGTATTGTCAGCTGTTCAGCAATGAAGCTCCTGATATGTGTACTGTCAGATAAAGAATACACCATGAGAATCCAAAGCATGGGTCCTGTGGCTTCCCAAATTAGTGCAGTTGTGTTATAACATACACAAGTTTAAGAATTTTGTGTGTCTAGCAGGTACTGAGCACCTTACATCTAAAGCAATGTGAGGGAGTCACACGCAGAAAGGACAAGAAGACCACCAAATCTACAGCTGGTTGCTTGTGTACATAAATAATTACTTGTGCCTGTGTGGCTGTTTGCTTGAATAAGATGGCACGTTCATGTTTGCATGAAATTAAGTGCGAAGAGTTTAGAAATCTGGCTCCTAATCTATAACAAAATCTATTAATAACAGACCATGCTAGGCACTGCTGAGTCTAGTGCAAACTGGGATGCGTTTAAAAAACAAACAAAAGCCGTGAATAAAATCAACAGAGATAAAATAAGAAAGTGCGGGGGTAGGAGTGTCTAATGTAACACAGCTAAAACCAGCTGTTCTAGGCTTCTGTCACTTGCACCTTCATCATCCTTGATGTAATTTCTTGTTTGAAGTGTCTTATGTATCTTATTCTGCATGTTTTGTTTTCTTTTTATTTGCTTTGTTGTTACTATAAAAAGCATGCAGATGAAAATATTTGTTATTGAAACTCATGCTAATGCTGACTTCATTTTTCTCAATGTTCTTTAATATTTATCTTCTTTTCCCTCTCCCTATATTCCTAAAAATGCACACACACAAATTATTCAGCTACCCCTACCCACCAAGTTCTGAGCAAATTCAGAAGGGCACGCAGTGTTACACTATCAAAAAGTGACAACTAGCTATAAAAAACTATATATCTTTTTAATGATGAAAGGGCTATAATGAGAATTGATGAAATGAAATTAATGGTAATTTAAAATAATGTAGACGTTCTAATAACGATTGTGGCAAGGTTGTAGCAGGGCATTGCTGGTTTTGTGCAGGTTGAAAGGGGTTTCATTTTGCCGGGGGCTTTCCCTCGAGAGGCTACCAGCACTGTGTGATTATGGAAAAATCTCTGGCCTGAGAGCTGGAGCAGTGCTCCGTGGCTCGGCCAGAAGCACGCTGAGCCATGGCACTCCTGCCCAGCTTCAGGAGCAAACTGCTGCACTCCCAGGTGTTGCCTGTGCAGGGCTTCGAGAAGTCATTGCTGCTTAGTTTCCATGCCTTACCTCCTTCAGTCGAGAGAGGGTAATCTAAAACTACTTCCTGCTTTTAGGGTTGTTGTTTTTTTTTTCAGTAGAAATTCAAAATTGCTCTGCTGATACTACTACTGATGGATTTTTTTTAAGTATATCTGTTGCTGAAAAGCAGATCAAGGGTATGTAGTTACTAGGATGAGACCTGGTAACTTAATTACTAGGTTCAGGTTTAACTAGCAAGTGTTTGTGGCTACTCTCCTGCAGCCCACCAAGGCTGGGCTGCTGTCTGTCACCTTGTGTAGCGTTCGCAGCCCAGGCAGCAGCAGAGAGCTGTCAGGGCTGCTTTTCTTAGGCTGTTTTCTTCTAATGGTTAAAATCTCATTTGAATTTAAGGCATAGCCTGGCTTTGTAAAGGTTCAAATCCCCCTCTGGATTTTATCTGGTTGTACCCGATCGGCTGTACATGCCAGCAATCGGTAGTCAAGCAAAATCCAAAATGTGCTACGTAGCCGGGGAAGAATACGTCTCCTGGCCTGCTCTCCTTCCCAGCCCACAAAGGAGGCAGAAGTCTTGCAAAACTTGGCTTTATTATACTTTAAATTAGTTCTCTCACACGGGCTGTGGGCTCAATTAGGACAGGTACCAGAGCATCAGGAATACGCAGGAGAGTAAACGCAGGAGAAAATCAAATTGGTGAACCCAACAAAGTTTATGCCTTGTCCCAGATTTTCTCAATACGCGTACAGTCTTTAATCTTGTATCACGGTTTGTATAGTCTGTCAAGTGAAAAACATCGTCAGTAATCTTAAAAGCCATCAACCTGCAGGAAGCAAGCGCTGCATCCCAGCTTACACGCTCCAAATAAGCACAGATCCTGCAGCAGAAACAGTAAAACCAAGAGACCAGCCATCCCAGGATTTGAAGCTGCCTGGAGCACAAACAGGAATCAGTAATTCAACAGAATGTGCTACAAAATAACGTGTTGTGTTTTCTTGAGGGTTTTTTGTTTGTTTGTTTTTCCTCTACCAGGAGTGATGTAATTAAATTAAAAGTGAGTGCTAGAGGAGTTTATTGTAGACTTTTATAGGATAAGCTATCTTTTAGCTGAAGAGAACAAAAACGAAGATTAGAGTAAGAAAAAGTTTTTCTTTATAACTTGATTTAGTGGAAATGATCTCTGTGCTTTCAGGTGGTTCTGCTTCTGCCCCAGAGCTCAGTTCCATTGGCAGTGTAACAGCAGTCTGTAACATTTTTATTTTATTTTTCAGTGAAAGTACCATACTTGGATATTTATTTTACTTTTTTTTTTTTTTTTTTAAAGCAATTACCTAATGTGAGAACTGGTCAATGAAAGGGGTCAAAGGCCAGGTGGGAGTGTGAAAACGACAGAGTGAGAAAATAACCTATGGGGTATTATGGGGTGGACAGATTGTGATTAAATTCCAGCTGCTTTCAACAAGTTCCTGCTTGTCAGCTGCGCTGCGGTAATTGACCATGTGCATGTATTAAGTCCACCCCCGTTGGAGGGTAGAACATGTTAATCTGAACTTCACAGAGTGGACACGTGTCCTTAATCTAAATTCTGCAAGTGGCAGAACTGACACGGATGCGCTATGCTTAGAGAGAAACAGGAGCCAGATGACTTGTTCGGGGTTGTCTTGACAGGCAGCAGAGGAGCAGGAATTGTAATTCAGCTCGCCTGAGCCGCTCAGTTTTCAGTTTCAAACACCACAGAAGCGAGCGTGGCTGTAAGTTTTAACTCAGTTGATGCCTTCACAGTGAAGTGCTACGACTGTCGAAGTGCATCTCCCAGTGCAGAGCCATTGCTATTTAGGTAGCTATAGCCAAGCACCTGGGAAAAAATCACCTGTGCCAGGATGGAAAGGTGAACGTGTGGCAGGATGCATTGGTGTGCTACCTCATACCCAGTGAGGGCTCTCTTTTTTTTACACTTGTACACTGATTTACCGCTGGATTTGCTTCAGAGTAACTTGGAGTGAAGTTTGTCTCTGTGCCTTCTTCAAGTTTAGTTTAAATTCAGGAGTGATTTACTAGGTTTGCTTTCAAGGCTGGTTTGTTTTGCTTTGTTTTATTGTACTCACTCTGTTTAGATAGCTGCTGCCAGCACAAAGCTGCTGGCAGTGACATCCAAGAAGAGGAGACCGCAGTCGGGTACAGCCCGCGGCCACGGGCCCTGCTAGCGCTGGCGTCCTGCGTGCTGGGGAGCTGCAGCCTCTCGCTGCTCCTGGCTCTCGTGTGGTGCTGCTGACATGGAGTTGTACAGTCTCAGCTGATGGGAGATCTGAGGAGGGGTGTGTGAGCATGTTTTAAGTGAGGAGAGAAAGGGGTCCCATAAGCAGCACGAGGATACATAAAAGGCATATTGTGGTTTATGATGTCTAGATGCCCACCTGGAGAGCAGAGAGCTTAGGAACAAAATAAAAAGACTGAAATTGTGCTCGACTCTGGGATAAGATAAGAGTATGGTAGTGGAAGGATTTAAATGGGGAGGGCAGCTGTTATAGCCCCTAGTTGTACATATTTTATCCTAAGGCACCATTTGGTTTAATAAAATTTAGATCTAAGGCTGTCCTTAACCTATCAGTTTCTTAAGACTTAATTATAAAGGTTATACTTTCAAAGGACAAAAGCATTATTCATTTGTCTGTTCATGTCTTCCAGGTTTATCTTGCAGATTATGGACTTTCCTACAGATATTGTCCCAATGGGAACCACAAACAGTATCAGGAAAATCCTAGGAAGGGCCATAATGGGACAATAGAGTTTACCAGCATAGATGCCCACAAGGGAGTAGGTAGGTTTCTTTTTTGTATTTCAGAGGAGTGATTACAGCATGAGTAATCAGGCTGTGAGAGCTGATGTATACAATAGAAGTAGTCCTGGGGATTGCGTGAGGTTGATTGGGCCCTTGTGTGGTGACCTCCTCTTGTACCTGCGAACGCTTCTTCAGTGCTGCTGGGGAAGGGGGCAGCACGACTAAAACCCAAAGGCCACTGCACATTTGCTACTGGAAGGTGCACCAAGATGCCCTAAGAAAAGCTTGCCGATGAACTTAATTGGTTCACGTTGGGAGTACTGGTTTGTGTTCGCTGTCCTCTGCAGAGGCAGCACATGCTAATGCTGTATTATCAAGGAAAAACGTTTCAGGTCTGCACTGTCCTTTAGGGAGAGCTGTGTCTGAGTGTCACCATCTGTGTTATAAGAGGATATTTCAAGATGACATTCCTTCTGCAAGGAGAGAAACCTTCTCGGAAGCCATAAAGTGTTAACTTTTTGAAATCTTTTTCCAGTAGCCTTTCATATATCTTACTTATTTAAACTCACTTTGATGGTATTGGAAACACATTTGCAGGTAAATTACATACATAGTCCTTTTATTGGATATTGATTGTACTGCCTTGCATTCCAAGGCAGACTTAATTCAACAATTCCCTAATTAGTTAAAGTCATAACCTATGTCTTGTATTCATTTACCATTAATTAAACCTTAGCTGTTTATTACACTGCAGTCCAAATCCAATAGCAGACCCACAGAGCCATGGAAAAGGGAATGGGAGGTCAATATCGAAAATATATGGTGCAAAGTCCCACTGATGGCTGCATTGTTCACAATCAATATGGTCAATGCAACACAACTTTCTTAGTTGCTATGTCAGCAAGACAAAAAGTCAATTCTAATGTTATGGTAGTGAAAAAATGGTGATTATTGAAAAACTTTGACTCTTGCTATGAAACAGTGTTTTTGTTAACTTTTCTTTCCCTTACTCCCCCCTCTCCACCCCAAGATCCTCTAAAACAAAAGGAATGGTTTGCTGTTGCCAGTTTGGCTCGGATCATAGTGTCACAAGTGATAACTGTAGAAATTTGTGCTTGTTAATAGCTGCTGAACTGTTACCTTAAACTAATACTTTCTAACGAGTTTTAGTTGGCACAAACAACTGTATATTATTGCTTTTTCTATTAAAAGGACCATTGACCATGTAATGTAGAGGGTCTTGATAATTTGCCGGCGCTGTTAAAACCTGCAATCGTTTAACTCTGGTCATTAGGAAAAATGAAATAAGACTGTCAAGTATTTGCTGCTAAGACAATTGCATGATTTCACCTGCAAAAAAACATTCAGTGGTGAAGAGGGCATCTGTTCCAGCCTCTTGTAGCCCACCGAAGCATCCCGTGCATTTTCTGGAGTTCTGACAGTGGCTTATTGTCCTGGTAGTGAGGGATGTGGCTAGGTGCTAGCGTTTTATGTGGGCACTGTCTGAAGAATAGGTGGAGGCTGGAGACTTTGGGATTCAGCAGTCGGATGGTTACAGTAGCTAGCTTGTCTAGCAGACAGGTGTCTGTTGAGAAATCTATGATTATAAGACAGGTAATTCTTTTTATTTGAAAAAATAGGAAAATTTAACAGACGTGGGAGACAAAGAGTGTGCACATTCAACTGTAAGTTAAGCTTTTCTCTTTAGTAAGCTGCGGGGTTAGATTCCCCCCTCAAGTAGCTACAGCCATGGTGAAATTGCTGCAAGTTAAAGGACTCCAGAACACAAAATATTCAGCAAAGTAGCTGCCAGGAGGGGGGTTTCCCCCATCTTACACTTGAAAAATTTATGCTTGCTAATAGCTGCAAACAGAATATCTGCAGATTTTTCTGTTGTTCCTGTCAGAAAAGCCTGCAGAACACAATTTCAGATCTGGTATGTTGCAGAGAATCCAAACTGTGCATGTTGAATGCCTCAGCTCTGACTTTGTAACAGCCTGAATCCATTAAGGTCAAATTACCAGTTTCTCATTTGCAGCAGGTCTCTCAACATCCCGGGGAAAATCTGCATCTGCAGTGACTTCTGTCAGAGATTACACGGGCCCAGATGGCAAAATACAGTGACTGGTTTCCCACATCTCATCTCTTGTTGTGAGCTTCAGAGTTGCAGAGATGTTTTAGGATGCTAAAAATCTTCCAACAGTTTTGTAAGGGCTTCTCAACAATCTCCTGTGCTCCTGACTTGTGACTGAGTCTCAGCACAGTCTCCAGTACAAAGTGAGACGAGGTGCTCTTCTGAAGTGTTTGAAGACTGCATCACTGTTGGCAAACTACAGCCACGTAGGCAACCTTAATTCTAATTTGTTACCCAAATTTTCAGCATGGAATATTATTTATTTTAATGCTCTTGGAATAGAGTTCAAAATTTTTTAAATGTTATTTTATATAAATGAGATCCTTTCCAGGGGGCGTTTTCCTGAGTTTATGTAGCAACATAAATATGTCTCAAACCTCAAAACCCCTATACAGTACCAGTTCTGTATTGAGCTAGACAAATGAGAACATTTTGACTTGCTCTGGTTTTCCTGGTAAAGTAGCTACCTGAATATACACAAGGATTTGTGGTACATGCTGAAACTTAAAATTATGAATTTGTTGCCTACAAAAGTGCCTCTTGGCAATGCTTGAGTATGATAACCTCCTTGCATAACGCCAATCAAACGCAACCACTTCCCACTGATTTAAATCAAAACTGGAGTTTCCGTGGCTGAATCGAGAGATTAACCCAGCTGCATTCGTGTCTGTTCCCCAAGCTCGCCGTGGAGCTCGTTGGTTGTAGAAGTTTTGCAGTCCACCGAGACCCAGAAAGTTTCACTTTTGGGTCTGTGCTCATCTGACAGCCTCCAGTGAGGGTCGAGGGGGATGTGAATTGCATCTGCAGCCAGGGCAGCTTGGTGTGGGCTGCTGGGGCTGCTGGCTGGGTGGGAGCCGAAGGGGTCCCACGAGCTGGGAGAGGCTGGGAGCAGCTGCCCTGCCGTGTCCTGGCTCTTTGTGCTGGCTCGTCCTTTGTGTTGCAAGCTTTGCACAGCTCACACATGCCCCGTGTCAGGGCACCTGTTTGCAGGTGTTCACCGCGACCTCGGTTACATCCTGCCCGTACCCATGGTTCATTTTGTGCCAGGCCAGGGCCCAGGCTGGGGCTTTGCCATCCCACACCATCAGCTCTCCGTGTTCAGTGGCTGGGTCTCTTCGCAAACGTGTGGCCAGTAAGTGGCACCAAATAAGGCATCGTTCTACAGGGTTTTTTAGGTTAAAACCATTTTTAGCTTGATGCAAATTCCTTACGGTGCAACTGCATTGTTAGTTTTCACATAGTATTTTAGCGTATTCATTGTATTCATTTTTAAAGACCATACTGTATAAACAGTATTACATTTTTGTTTGTTGATTGATAATTAAAGAGAATTATATCTGCACCCAATGTACATTTAAAAAATTGTTACATAGTTAGTGTTAAAATGTAATATTTGGATCAATGCCTCTTATGGATTTTTGTAGATTTTCTACTCACTGAGGCATGCAGTCAATACCTAATTTCTCTGGAGATATACTGCGCTTAACATATTGAGGTTTTTTTTTTAAATACTCTAGTCCTGTGCATTGAGTGTGTAAGACCAGTTTTAATTTGCTATCATTGATGAGCATAAAAGTATGAACTGTCTATGAATACCCTCCTGCATATATCTGTTTGCCGTAGATTTCAGGATAACTCGGCCCGTCCTTTTAACAAATGTTTCACAGTAACTATTAGTAGTTCTGCCATCTCTCGTGTTGGGTAGGGCGCCTACGAAAATCCTTGCAGGACTGATACTGACATCTAAAATAGCAAAAGCTGCTTCAGACAGCAGGAGTGCCTTCTGACAGGCTTAAGGATAAGCAGAGCATCTGAAGAAGTTTGCCTCAGTAAGGGCTACTTTGGTGGTTGGCAAATACGTTTTCTCTGAGTGGCTCTCATTGAGACAAAGGTGTCTCAGTCTATTTTCATGTCCTGCCTCGGGGCAGGCAGCTGCAGCTATCTGTGATGCCACATTTTAGCCAGTTCTTTGTGCCCTTCACATGGGGTTATTGCAGCACACGTGCCTCAAGGTCCCCCCAGATGCTCGTGTGCTGTGTTTGTTCGGGGTGTGCAGGCATCGGGCTGATCGAGGAGCAAGCTCGGCGGTTCTTGCTCTCCTTTTCCCACTGGTCTGGCAGAACTGTTGCTACTAACACAGCCCAGCGCTTGTCCATTTTCACTTTTCTTTTACATTCAAGGGATGACTGGAATACCTGCAGGCTTCATTTTGTGAGGAAGGATGTGCAGGAATATAAACACCTCTGCCTGGAAACAAATTCTTTCTGAGCCTGCATGGCTTCTAGAGAACTTCAGCTCTAAGTGGCTCTGGATCAAGAGGTTTATTTGGCGCCTGTCCATGTACAGTTAGGAGTCAGAGGGAGCCTGCTGCATTTTTTTGTCGGTCAAATGAATTATTGATTTGCTGCAATTTGGTATGTGCTTCCTGAAGACTGTGTGCAGGACAAACTGTAAATCCAAAAATAAAAGGAAAATATAACTGGTCTGGTGAAAAATGGGTGAAACTTTGCAGTGTAAAATAAATAAAAAGATGTTTTAGTTTCTGAATGTTGGATTGGAAATGTGTCTGCAGCAGAAGAGGGAGCAGAAGGTCATTCTAAGTGAAAGAAGAGTCAGGCTTTAGCAAGGAGAAGAGAAAAGATTGAATAGGTTCTTGAAACCACCTCTGCAAGCTTATCTGTCCTGCCAAGAATGGCCAGAAGTAGCAAAAATAAGATGAGCATCACTGTTTCCAGCACAGCTGATGAGCGTGGCTTGGAATTGGCTGTTTTCTTTAGTTTGGGTTTCTCATGCTCTACACCAGGAATTCAAATAGTTAGTGAACCTCACGGCTGCTTGCCAGCCCCTCACCTGTGTGATATATTTTTTCCACGCAGATGTAAAGGAGGAGTAAAGCTTCCCGTCCCCAGCCCCTGCCATGCGTTCTCCTTAGTGCAGCCTTGGGACCTCTTCCGTCTGACCAGGTAGCCCACCTCTTGCCACCAGCATTTTGTCTCCCTCTCAGACCTGATGGTGAAGTTCCCAACATCTTCCCACTACGTAAACTTCTAAATCCCTGAGTCAGGACCCCAGCCCTCTTCAGCACCTCCCATCTCACCAGTCCTACTTTTTATCCGCTCCCTGCCTGTGTGTAGAGGAGGATCCTGCCCACGCTCTCTTCTTGCAGCTGCAGCAGAGCATTACGGACACCAGCAGTGCACGAGGAGCTAGGAGGCTCTGCAGTGAGGTCCTGTGCTCGTGAGCTCAGACGCGGCAGGGCAGAGCAGGCGTGTTGCTGCATCCGTGGCTCCCGAGGCGAGTTAAGCATCCCGAGGCCGGGGCTGCTGGCCAGCTGTGCTCCAGCTACAAGAGGACGCGAACCCTCAGGACTGCCAGGCTGATTTTGGCCCCTCTGACCACCCACGGTGGGCCAAGAGCTTCAGGAGCTCCTGCCAGCGCTGCAGCACGCTTCGCGCCTGTCAGCCATCCAAGCAGCTGAGCGTGTAGCTGCGGGATTCAGGTTTGGGACAGGGACCAAAGGCACAGAGGAAGTTGCTCATTGCCATGCCCCAGGTTGAGTTATCTGGAAGGGTTGTAGTCCAATTGTGGCAGCGCTGTGTTTGCACTGGATTTATTTTTCTTTCCAGCGTTGCATGGTGGTGGTTGCTGTCGGGGAGTGCTTGAGCAAAGCGCCAAGCTGACGGTGCAGAACTGAACATGAGGCAAGGAGGGACTGCTCCCGGCCCCCGCTGGCTCGCTCCCTATAGAATGGCCTGCAGGCATAAAAACTCATTTAACTTCTTTCTTTTACTTTATTTACCTAACCTTTTTCCTGTAGCTATCCACTCAATTCAGTAATTCACTGTACTGCTGCAGCGAACTCCGCGAGACTGGCCGGGATGCTGGGGAAGCGTTACCTCAGTATTACGTCTTCTGGGCTCCTCCTTCCACCTGCCACTCATACTGGAACTGATTTTTGGCAAATCTTGTGTTTGTCTGTTTTTATCTTCTCACCTTCAAGTTAAAAAAAATAAATAAATGGTACCACGCGCAGTTCATTTATTAAAACGTTATGATGAGACATTTTTTAACATAATTATATTTCTCCATGGTCATGTTAATGCTCCTTTCCTTTATGGGCATTTGGATTAATGGCTCTGCTATAAGTTATATTTGTTTGTGATTTAATATGAATTTGTGTGCTGTAATGCCAGTGGGAATTGGAGATTCCACTGCATGCAGACACAATGCAAGCAACTAAAACGATCCTTTTTACGAAAAGCTCCCAATCTAAAGAAACAGTAATGGTGAAAGTAAAATGTAACAGTGCTAATTAAAATAATAGAAAAAACATTTCATCTTCTGCTCATTAGCCTCCTAGATCTCTACAAAAGGCTTGACAAAGTTATCTAAATAAGGGCCATGGAGGAAAACTCCCATTTTACATGGGTTTAAGATGAGCTTCTTGGGAGCAGTGTAGCACTGAGAGCATAGCGTGGCTGCTGTGGTATCATTTATGTTCTATTTTGAAATAGTAATCTGAATTTATATTAGGGCTCAGATAGCTGCCAAATCCAGCATACGAAGATACACAATATATTTTCTTCTCAGGGTGAATTGCTTCAGTTACGTTATTCTGAGTTATTGTTCAGCCCTGTGCCTGCATGTTGAGTATATGTTTGTAGTGTGTATAAAACTTCTTATGGCCTGACTCTGATTTCATTGACGTGGTTGTTAATTCATTAACTTCAGTGGAGTTGTTCCTGATTTATTCTGGCAGGAGTGAGGACAGAATCTGGCCTTAAATCTTCAAATTAAAAAGTTAAACTATAAAATATTGTGAAATAAAATACTGCCAACATGTTCCTGTTAAGTAGTATTTCAGATGAGACTAAAATAATAATAATAAAAAATCTTAGTTAATAGAAAACCAGAAATCAAGTATATATACAGAAAGAAGAAACTACAGATTTTTAGTCTACAGTGAAATAACATAATTTGATTTAAATATTATTTTGAATATATGCTCTTGTAATGGTGCCAAGTTATCAAGCAAAATTGTTGTATTTTTGCCTGGCTATTGCATTTAAAAATGAAGCCAGATTCACATCTCTCAGTTGATGTTTACCAAGGGTTCTTGTAATCTCCAATTATATTAGCAGATTTGTTTTTCAAGTAAACGTATAGTTGAAATTTATAGATCAGTGCTTTATTTGGGTGAAAATCTAATTATTCCATCGGTTATAGATCATATTAGTTCATTAAAATTAGCTGTTTGAATACCTTTTTTTTTTTTTATAACTAGAATCAAAATGATTTAAAAAGTTGAGGAAGTTAGCATCTCTAGTACTGAGCTGGGAAAGAAGCAGAGAGAAAGAATAAGCTTGTACAACCAAGCAATCAAATGCTGACATTTTCATGTGGATCTATGAAAAACACATGTAAAAGTCTTTATGCAGTAACACTTGCAGTGACCTGGGAGATAAAGTGATACGGGAATTTACCATCTCTCTGTAAAACATTTCCCCTTTTATTTTCGAGTGATGTATGGCTCAGTTACACGTGTGTGTGTATTTTTTTCAGCTGAGTGCCGTGGCTTTAGGAACGTATTGGCGAAGGTTTACTTGCACCCATCTCCCCGTTGGTGGTCGCTTTGCTCTAGCATTAGCTGGGGAAGGGCTGGAAGATCTGGATGGGAGGAAGACGGCAATTAGTCGTGGCCAAACTCTGACTGGGAAGTAAACTTTATTCTCTGGGGACTGCTTTGTCAGAAAACCTTAGGTTAGCTCCTGAAGCCTAATTGACTTAGCATTATTTACAGATTTATATCAATTAGTCCCTCAGTGGATAGCAGTGTCCTATTGTAATTCTGACAGTTTTTCTCAGAAGGCCACTTTACGTAGCCCATCTTACGCAAGCAGGTGCCAGAAAAGCACCGAGTGAAAATTAGAGGATCTGCAATCAAGAATGCTGGCTTATATGGTTCTAATCTGGAATTGCCATAATGGAAAAAGGAGTTGTGAACACATGTGTATGAATGGACTTGTTCCACGGTTAACAGGAGATTTATGGCGGAAGAAATCACTACAGAACAGCAAGTGGTAGAGATTGCGTTTTTATTTTAATACGAGAGCCAAGTCTTGCATTAGGACATTGTTGAATCTAGTGCAGAAAATAAACGACCCCCGAGGGACAGTGTAGCATTCTGTTAGATTGAAGGGCCTTTAATAATCCCATGGTCTAATAGCAGTTCAGATAGAGAATGCATGAGAACTTATCTTCTGCTTTCACAATAATGCGTGTACGGTAACAAGAAACAGTTATGATGTGTTGGCACCATAGCTTTTAGCAGATGACTTTTTAAATTAAAAGATAAGTTTGCTGGGTGACTTTCTGGAATTTATTTAATGAAGGCCCATAAAATATGATATCTGTTTACAACTGGATTAGCAGCACTGTGCTCAACTACCAGTCTTTACTCTATGCAAGAAGTGTGGAGCAAATCTGAAATCTTCTTTCATTCCTGGAAAGTTCAAACTCATTTTGGAAAAGCATAAATTTAACTTCTACATCTGCCTGTCTTTAGTCTTGATAAACAGTTTGTGTTTTTGCAGGTTCCGTGTTGTCTTGTCCTGCAAACCATAGGCTGTAAGTCAGATGTGTACAGAAACATTGCAAAAAATCCTCCTTGTTCAAATTTTTCAAGTTTGGCTTCCTCTGACTAGCAGTAAGCAAGAGCAAATGTGTTAGTATCACATTTTTTTCCCTTTCCCTTGGAAAAGTCAATATATAGATTAACTTCAGTTACTTATTTTTCTGCACAGGAGATGTTTGTGGATGGGGCTAATTTTTGATTGAATTATATCTACTGTATTTTTATTCTGTAGTTAATAGATGTGTTTGGGGTGTGCAGGGTGAGAGTAAGTTCTTCCTGAAATATCTTCCTTTTTAGAAACAGGTAGTGGCAAGTTTACCCAGGACTTGCTAAACCATAAGTGTATTTGAGCCTGGGCTACAGCTCTCTCTAAACAAACAGTTCACGGTACTTGTAAGCAGACAACTTTGGTGTGTAAACGTACACTAGATGGCAGTTTTGTCATATCTTCCAAGTTCAAATAGCTCTGTAGGAGAACAGGAAAGGCCATCAGTGTTTAGTCTGCACTCACGGGGTCCCTGCATGACCAATGTGGACCCCATGGACTTCCTGGAACATGTGTTAGCAATTTAGCAGCAGACATTTATTTCTTTGTTTTACTGCTTGGCTCTTTGAGAAAGTGTTGGTACTCAGTTATGGGCTGTCTGGATCATGTCAGAGGCCATGGGGATCAAGTCCATGTGACAGGCCAGACTGAGGAAGGATGAAGTTGGAGGAGGTGAGGAAAGTGACCCTTACTTCAACAGCAACAAGTCACTGCCTGTCTGTGGACTGTGGCCAAAAGCCTGGGCGTTTTAGGCCTAATACAGCTGAACAAACAAAACACTTTGCCCATTTGGCTTTTTCATATTTCATCGACAGTAGTTCAATCAACGTCTTTTCTGTTTCCTAAGAAGAGGTTCTTATTATTCATCTTTTTTTTTTTTTTTTCTCCCCCTTTCTGTTTTAGCCCCATCCAGACGAGGTGACCTTGAAATCCTTGGCTACTGCATGCTGCAATGGTTATGTGGGAAACTACCCTGGGAGCAGAACCTGAAGGACCCCGTGGCCGTCCAGACTGCGAAAACAAAGTAAAACTAAACCCACACGTACACACGCATGTACCACCCCAGAGCCCTACAACATCCTCATCACTTAAAACAGGTCTGAAAAGGACAATTTACATCCTGTAGAGTATCACCTTACAAGAGAGCTAAAACAATTTTCCTGAATAGGGAGGTGTAAGAAGCAGTTAAAGACGAGAACTCCATGTGCATGTAGACCCTCTCGCACATTTTTACGTTGTACTGCTGCGGAGATACGAAACTCAGCTGCAGTGTTCAGTCATTTTGTCTGCCAGGTATTTTTTCAATGCTCTTTTTAAAGCACACATCTGTGAACAAGTGCGTGCCTTACTGCACATGCGGAAGGATGTTGTAGGTTTCCGCTGAAGTTCTTGGGTGCTTTGTAGAGACTGTGGTACAAAAGTCTCTTGGAAGTTTTCTTTCAGATGTGTATTGAATATATTTAACTTGCTATTTGATACCTGGTTTTTAGATGTTTTTGTGTAGGTTTTTAATGTTATACAAGCCTACTGATGTTACAAACATTTAAATACCAAAATACTAAAGAATTTGCTTAAAATCTTTTCTTTTTCCCAGCATGACTCGTTAGAGCTTACTAAAGCAACAGAGTGTATTAGTGTTTTCTTTCACTGCTTTCACAGTCGGGACTTGAGAGAGTTAATTGTATGTGGTACAGCATTGCCTGTAGAAGGCTATACAGAAGAGTAGTTATCCATAAATGTAACATCACAATTGGAGAAGGCAGCAAACTTTTAAGTAGGGCAAGTCACAACAGAGGTACACAATAGGGATAGCTGATCCACAGAAATCAATCTGCAAATTCAGTGTGGCATCAGCTCTCAACAGAGAAAAAGGTTAGCCTGCAGACTGTGGATAATACAGATTGCATCTGTAAATGTTGACATCGTATGTTATGTTTAATATTTCTCCTTTAGAACTTCTGATCATTACACAACCCCCTGCAAGGTAACACTTATACAATTCAATGTTAAATCAATTTAATCAATCAAGCTGCTTCGCTAATTCTTCCTGTGCAATTAACCCTTCAATTGCTTGCATTCTCAGGATGCCAGGCAAACATGCTTAGGAGGAAATGTACAGAAAATGATAGATTAGATTTAGCAGTAACATCCTTTTAGTTTAACGAATCAAGTTCCTTGGTATCAGGTAATGTTCCCCTTTAACTTACCTATTTCTGAGTGCCTGTGCTGTTTTTAAAGGCTGGAAATAGTCATCACTGTGTAGGTGTTTACCTGGTCACTTCTAAGTACGTGACCAGCACAGGCAGATCACTTCTGAGCACACCAGCCCTTTGCTGTGAGTCTGTGTGATTGGGATGAAGACAGGGTCTAGGCCTGGAAGGGTGATGCATTTGGAAAGCAGGAGTCAGAGCAGGACCTCAAATTCTGCTGTCCACTGGTGGTCTCATCCCTTCCTAACAGGCTCTTAAGTCTTTGCTGCCAGTACCTGGGGTGATGAGGCCGCTGTGCATGGGTAAGAGGGTATTTAAGGACTGCTGGTGTACTTGAGATCAGAAATGTTCGTGCCACAATTGGAGGGGAGTCTCCATTTGAATTAGAATTTAAGCTAAATAAAAGGAAAATGTGTACATTTAAATATATAATTCCCCCAAATTGAAAAACCTCCTTCTGGTATTAAAGAACAGCTCCTGGTGAGACTAAAGGTCCATCTAGCCTTGGATCCTGGTTTGAAAGATTGTCAGGAGTGCAAGGTCTTAAGAATAAGAAAAGGAACTAAAGTACTTTTTTAATGAACTGTGTAATTTTTTCCTTGAGATTACTTGTGTTTATTGCAAACAAAGTGACTGCAGTGTGGAGATGTGCATTCCAAGGAGCTGTACATTAAATAATCCCATTCCTCTTTCTGTTTGCTACAAAATGCCAAGCCTACAGAGATAGCTTCACGGGGTGGGACTCACAGGCCTGACCTTGGCAGCATCCCTTCGTTACCACAGAAGCAGGTCTCAGACCAAGGCGTGCCTGGTGGATTCCATCCTTCAGACGTGTGTTGGCAGAGCTTGGCTGAAGTTCGGGTCTCAGGGAAGCTGTTGCATGCCAAACCAATTAATTTGAAATGCCTGGCTGACCAGATTATGGAACTGAAGATTATTAGCCTATGTACCCCAATTTATGCATTTCAGAACGTATCCTGTTCCTTGTTGGTGGACCTTTATGACTCCTTAAAACAAAACAAAACAAAGGATCCTTTAACAGCATCAGCAGCTAGGCTGCACTAATAGATTTCACTCAGAGCAAGAGGGCTGGTGTATTTGCAGGCTCCTCCAGGTGCTAGGAAATTGGGGTACGTGCCTGCTCAAAGATAAGAGCTGGTATTACTTCACCTATCTTTTAGGCTGTGATTCATTCTGAGCTCCAATTCTCTTTGCTATCTCTGTTTTTGGATAGGAATTAGATCTATGCCCCTGCATTTTATTTTATTTTATTTTATTTTATTTTATTTTATTTTATTTTATTTTAATTTTATTTATTTGCACAGGACTCACAGAGGTTTATCCTCCCTCTCCCTCTCTCTGTCCCTGCCTTGCCTGCTTGTAATTTTGACAGCCATCACTCAGCTGCCAGTGAGCCTATATGGCAGAAAGAATCTGATGTTAAATTACTACTAGGCAGACCAGAACTGCTTCTTAAATTTCAAAACACAAATATTAATCATTAAGCTGAAATCAGAACAAGCTATTTCGGCTCAAAGGAATTTCTTTTCTCTCTCTAGAAAGCTTAAAACATCTATGAAGGAAAACTTAATGTTAAAAGTGCAGTCGTAGCTGCAGGCCAGGTCTTGCTGAAATCAGCAGTCTCTAAAGAGTTAAAAATATAGCTGGTAAGGGGAGATCTTGTTTTAAAAGCAGAACTGTGAATCATTAGCTATCCTGGAGGTCCACTCCCTTTGGAATTGAGACTTGCTGTCTACCTAAATCCCAAATGAAGAATCACCTGCTCCAAAACCACATTAAATTGTTGCACTCTCATGTTGTTTCAGACTTATGGATGAGCTCCCAGATTCAGTGATGGAATGGAATTCTTCTGGAAGCAGCTGTAGTAAGTGTGCTTACAGTGTCTACCATATAGCTTTTCAGTCTGTTACAAAAAAGACTTAAATGTCTTACTCTATTTGGGAGAAGCAGAAGAAAAATAAAAGTAACAGAAATTTAACCAGCTCTTGAATTTCAATTATTAAACTTCATTGCTATGCTTTGCACCTTTAGGCAGATGTGTTCAGATGAGTCACGCAGTGCTACCAGTCTCTGATCTGGGGACAAACTGAGAGTATCCGAGTCAGTAGCACCTGACTTTCCTATCGTGCAGCTCAGTTCTGTCTAGCCTAGAAATCAAACTCGGGGCTCAGCTTCTCCTTTCCTTTTTTGCTCCCAAAGTCCTTTGATGTCCTGTCCACATCCTTACTCTCCTCCACTAAGCTTCCCTCTCTTTCCTCTGTCTTCCTGTGTTTACTTGCTGAGCTAGTTCAATTCGGAGGAGAAGGTAGCTGTGACTTCTTTCCTGCACATGGAAGAGACCAGGGTGAGGTTTCCACTATTAGCAACTTTTTACGAGGTTCGGATGTATCCCTTGCCAAATCCAGGAATACAAGGTTTGATAATGAGCATTAAAAGCTGAGGGACGAGGGAATTAGTAAAGAAATCTCTACAATGCTCAAAGATATGTTCTGTATTAAATAGGGTATTAAGATAACAAATAGTACAAAATATATGTAATTCGTGAATGGAGGCGTTTGGAGCAGTTTTCCTTTATCCTGTTTGTGTAAAATCTGGCACTACAGTGGAAGTTCTGTGGATCCATGTATGTCCAGCATAAGAATTCAGCCTGCTGTATCTGTATTTAGCTGATAACAGGGTAGTTATGTAATACTCACTGTTACATTGTATGTCAGGCTCATTAATTTAGGGTGTAATTTAATTGGACTAACAATTCTGACTTCAGTGGAAGTGGATCGTGCCCTTCATGTACAAGCTTATTATACTTTAAGCATTTTTAACCTGAAGGCTTGTTTACTGCAGGGACAGAAAGTAAATTTCTGGATGAGTTGAACGCTGGTCACTCTACGATAAATGATTCTTGATGCTTAATGATACTTAGTGATTAAGGATACTTAATGCTTTTATTGCAGGAACTTCTGTTGCTGCTTTCCTGCATTGTCCCATAAGCAAGTACTAAGCAGATCATACAGGCACTGCGAGCTAAATTTTCAGCCCTCGTGAGTGGCAGTGCAAAAATCATAATCAATCTCATCTGTGATGCATGCGATAGAGTGACTTAAGAGATCTCAGCCACATGAAATCCAGGGTGTCAGGAACCAGTACCTGTCCTACAGCAGAAGGAACTGTCTACAAAAGTTTTATCGCGTAGTATTTTGAGTTTGAAAAAGCAAATGAAGGCATGGTTTGTCTTGTATGTCTCTTCAGTGAAATACACAAGTAGTCCAGGGAAAACCCCTTTTTGTTTAGGGAAAACAGCACATTTCCTTCAAAGGTCAGGATCTATTTAGGTTTATTTACTTATTTTCATAACATTTCTGTATTTGAATGATTGGAATGCAGGGCACATTACATAAAATATATTCACGATGTACATACATATTTAGTAAATGTTTACTTCTGGGATTTTACCAGATGCTAATATCTGGTGAAGCACTTCAGTTTTAGGATACACTTGGGTCTTCAACTGAAATAAAAGTTTGACAACCCGCACACCCCACACCCCCCCATGTTTTCCTAATAGCATTATTTCTGCACATTCAGTGGTTTCCTTGTTTCTAGAACCACTCAATAGTGATAGCAAAATAATGCTGCTGTTAGACTGTATTAGTATGTAAACAAAACCACTATTTGTCAGAGTATTAGAAGTAAAAACAAAATTCTCCTATTCTCCAAAGTATTCTAAGAATAATATCTATGCAGATTAAAACAGAGTTGTTGAGAGTATTTAATATTTAAAGTGGTATTACGATCCTTCATATAGAAACTGCTTCTGTTTTATACAGAACTGTCCAGTATTTGTCAATGAAGTGTTTTGATTAATTATGTTTGGATAAGTTTCAGTACCACACAAATTACTGCATATGCATAACAAGAGATAGCACGTAAGGGTTAGCTTGTTTATCCAAGTCTATCTTTTCCTTTTCTCATCTTGTAAAGACAAGATACTGTCAGCTCTGTTTTGAGTGTTGTCTTCAGCTGAAATTTTGTCATCTTGTTTGGCAGCATAGGATTGGCATCCATTTTGGAATTAAATTCTTTTGAAGTTCTAGGTCTACACCAAGTGAAATTTACATTTAAAATACACTCCACAGGTGAACTATCCAAGTTCTTGGCATGTGTTTATGACTTAGCTTATGATGAAAAGCCGAAGTATGAAGTGCTCAAGAAAATCTTGCTGGATGGATTAGAGTCAAGTGGAACTCGCTACGATGGCCCTCTGGAATTTTCCACTGCAGGATGCGGACGAAATCGTACTGCTGAAGCATCAAAAGTAAGAGAGTTCTGGGATTATTTCCGAAATTGTTGCCTTTTCTTTTGTAGAAGAGGAAGTAGTTTAATATTGCAAAATGAGACTGACACAGCATTTCTTTTTGCCTTAAATACATCGTGTTTGTTAATTCCTGTTTCCCCTGGCTTTGCTAAAAAGTGGGATGTCAACCCTTAAGGAGGAAGAACTGTCATGAGTCCTTTTGACCCACGGCCTCTCACTTCAAAGTAGTAGGTCTGTGGAGAATGATTTACTTTCAGGATAATGGGGAAGTCAAGGACTTTGTTCACCAACATCTTGAAGAAAAGCCTGAATGCCAGTTTTTTCCTTCTTTCCAGATTAAAAGCAAAGTTACCTTTATTAGTGAAAGCATTTAATTCATTTTCTTACTTTCAAGCTGTTCTTTGTCATTTGCTTTTATACTCCTGCAGCCACTAATGTGAAGGAGGTATTATTCTGGGATTTAACTGCGTTGTTGGTATGCAGTGATACACTAACGTGGAATTTGAAAACTGACAGCTATCGTGTTATGTTTTCCTTTTGTACCTTTAAGTCTGAAGCTACATGGTTACTAACACCGTGTTTTAATAAGTGGAGATTGAGGTAATTAGCAGTCTTACTGGACTTGCTGTGAAATGTCAGTCCCGGCATACCTCTGCCTTGAAACTACCCGTATGCAAAAGCCCCATTTCTGTCTCCGATGCGTGTGCAATAAGGCAGGGTCAGGGTACCATTCATTTTTAATATTTCTGGTGAACTTTGGACCATCACAAGTATACGTGAGCCAAGAATGCAGGATGCAAACTAATGTGACTGATAGGCTGCGAGATGAATGGTGATTCAAGTATCAGTGCACAGATGGTTCTGATTTGCTGAGTTTTGTAGCTGCTGCAACTGAAGACATAAAATATCCTTCTAGTCATAAATTAGCTCTTTGGAAGCAAAACCTTGGCACCAGAGCTTTACAACCTTCAATTAGTAGGGAAAGAAGTATTTGAATGACTGTGGTATTGACATCTGTAGGCCTGCATAGTAATCATTCCTAATAGAAGAGAATATCTGTTTGAGGGGGTTTTGCATGGCTAATTAACCACCAGTGAGAATATGTAATTTTTTCATGATCTCCTGATTGTCACCTTTCTCTCATGATACAATTACATTTTATTGTAGCAAGTGCCTCACAAACCAATTGTCAGCACTATTTACGTATTACGGAAGGCAGGACAAAAGTTCATGTTTAATAAAAAGGCACTGGGTTTTGATCTTGGTAATTACAGATACTTATTTTAGCAATTTTATTGACTTTTCTGTTTTTACCACTTTTGTCTTTTAACGAAACCAAAAGCTATTTCCATGACAGAATTTCCCTTGCTATGATGGTGACCATGTTGTCCTCACTAATTTGAGATGATTTTTTTTTCTCCAGTTTGTACTGTTTTCTGAAGTTAATTGAAATATCAGGTATCTGATAACTGATCTCCAGTGGATCTGGTTGGATCTCTGGTGCACGTATCTTTGATTCCTTAGGGCTGGATACTGGATAGTAAAACTGTTTTCTTCTCATTGCCTGGTCTAAGACTTGTTCAGCATGGTGGCATAAAAGATAAAACCTCTGGACTGTAAAAGCTGCTGTAGCATGTACTGTTTGCAAGTGCACAACCCTACTGAAAAATCCACGACCGTGGAGTGTCACTTCCTGGCACTCTGGTGCTGTAGGCTTAAGCAGAATTGTTTCTTGTGGCCAGCGAGACTTGGGAGAGAGTCTGCATATTGCTAGATCTTGACACCTATCATCACATTTTCAGAGAACTTTTTATGTTGACTGTTGTACTTTTTGGAATAATAAGAATTCTGGTGCTGTTCCAGTGACCACCTATTTTTTTTCCTCGAGTATGTTTCTTCAGCCAGCTGTGCTGCTTACATGGAAAAGCTTCCCCTAACAGTCACTGCAAAACAGCTGTAGAAAGGAAATTTTTGGGGTTATTCAAAGGACTTAAAGGGCACTTAAATACGAGTAGAGAGAGCAGGTAACTGAACTTTGTCTAAATTTATTGCTATTTTGAGAAAATCCAATATTCAATCTGTGGCTATTGACTTTGGAGAGTATTCAAGGCCTGGTGCACTTCGGTGCTACAGTCCTGACAGTGTTCGATGGCAGGCGGGTACTTCCCACTGCAGCTCCTCGTGATGCTGTCTGCAGTTATTCCAGTTCTGACTCCTTTCATCTCACACTTCTGCGTTCTCTTTCCACCTCTCCGTTTTTTTCACCAGATATTCCTCCTATTAAAAAGGCAACCTAAAAATAGGGGGAGTTGCTACAAACCAACCCCTGGCTCCTCACTTCTTGCTTATGAGCAGAATCAGACTGTAGACAACCTGTCTGATTCCGCTTGTACCTGTTTGGTGCAGGAAAGAGGTGATCTTAGGTTAATCCCCTTTTGAGGACCAGTAAACACCCGTAAGTACCAGCAAGAAGATCCTGTAACACCAGCTTTCCTTGAAGGTGATGTGAGGACTTGCTACAGAATTGAATTTTAAGATGTAGCTCCTGTATAGTACATCAAATTTGTCTTAGAGTGACATAAAAGGTGTAACAGTGGCCACATACTAGCACTTTATTTCAGTTACATATCAAAAAGATGATAAAATATTAATTAGGTTAATTCTCAAACTTCCTTACCACAGTTTTTGGCACTGGATAAATATTCTCAGCTTTCTCACCTACAGTGAAAGTGCTAGGATCAGGGCCAAATGAAGTATGGTAAGGCCAGCTGACTAGTTGCTAGATCACGTAAATTTCATATTAAACAAAATAATTACAATACTGACTTGTCACTTTACTAGTAATGGACAATGGTAATTTTTAGGCATACAATAAATATTAAGAAGTGCTATAAGTCCTCTTTTGAAAGTGATTTTGTAATTTAAAGTATGTGTATGTTGTAGAGATAGCAGGGTTAGCTGTCAACAAGATCAGCAGTTCTTACACGATGCAGTATGATGCCACGATGCAGGGAAAACAGCTTGGGCACCCAAACCCAGCTAACTGTCAGTGTGGCTCTGAGCCTTGCCTATGTAATTCCCTTTCTCAGGGCTCTGGACAGTGTTATGTGCTGAGGTAGACTGACTGAAACTAGCTTGAGTTGGCATTCAGAACAGATACACCTTTCTGTTTCTAAACATTAATAATTTTCACAGAATAGAACTATGGATTTTTTTCTCAAAAGGTTTTTTGGATTCAGCTCTATGAAGTGCCTACTGGCACTTTCAATGCTATTTGGGTTGTGCAATTTCTATCTCCTATATGTATTTAATTTGTAGTAAGAAAAAGAAGCCTATTATTTCTTTTCTAGCTGCTATATTGAGATACAGCTGCTGCACACAGGACCATATGCAAACATTACAGTTACAGAGTTATTAGCGTGCCAGAAGTACCAAAGGCATGTGGCATACAGCCTGTGTTTTGGCAACATTTGTCTTCCAAGTTACAAAAGCCAAAAACAGACATCATTTGATACCCAGTGCTTAGAGCAGCACTATGAAAAACTTGCATTAACTCAAGCAACTATTCACCGTGTATTCCCAATTACATTTCAGAAGACTGTAGAATATAAGACTTCACTCTTAAATTAGATTACCTGGGCCAAAAGACTTATTGATTATCTTTTAGACAGTTTTGCATTTGACTCAATCCAGTGATATGAAATGCATTCAGCTCTACTTAATAATACAAACAGTGACTTATTGGCCTCATTCCCAATAAAGGTTATTAATGAATATTTTGAAAGGTATAGCTCAAGTTTATTTTGTACTTCCCAAAATACAGCATAGCTCTAACTTTGTACTGCTTGGAAAAGACATTTATTGATAACTAAAATGCTGAAAACAATTCTTCTGAGAAAGATAAAAGCTTATTCTCATTCTGTGTTCTCAGGACTGAAGTGAAGTTAGAACGGTTTTCTTTTTAAAGTACGGAGATATTTTTTACTAAACAAAATTGCTGTCTGTTCATCAACAGGTTTGCTTACCAAAGCCTGTGCCAAAACCAGTTCAACAGAAGCAAAAAAAGATGGAAGGGAACGAATACATGCGCCCAAACAAGGCCTGTAGTGCGGTAACAGGCAGACGACTCCCAGATGAAGAAAAGCCAAGTAACTTACACCGAATGCTTCCCCAACCAGAGCCTCAGCAGGTGAGGATTTTGGCATGGCTGTAAATGCATGGTATCTTCTGGGAGTTCGTGTGCTGTTAGCTCAGTGTCCAGCTCCTGGGAAGGGCAGAGGAAAAGAGTGCTTGAGAAAAGCCAAGCATTAAGTCCCAAACCAGCAGAAGCTGGCATATGCTTAATGGCTTGTATTATTTGAAGCATTTGGAAGCTTCTTATGTAGCCCAGGTAGTAAGTGCAGTCAAGACGCTATCCTTACCTGTTTCCAACCTTCAAATATCAGAGTGGTACCTGTAAAAATGGTAAATCCTGATTTTTTTTTTTCAGCATACAAAATTACTGTCTGTCCATCAGCAGGTTCACCTACCAAAGCCTTCACGGAAACCAGTGCAAAAGAAGCAAATCAAGATGAAAGAGGAAGACTCCAACTATCCAAGCAGGCCCCAAGCTCCACGCAGGCAATTCCAGGCTGAGGAGAAGCCAATTAAATTGAACAGCACAATTCAGGAGCCTGACCCAGAAAAGGTGAGTTTTTTGGTTTTACCTTTGAAGAGGTGTGGCATGTGGAGAAAGAAGGTTGAGCTTTATTAAAATAGAGTTTAAAAAACAAAGAAACAAAACCAGCAGCACGCACAAACCCGAAACTAAGTGTATGCAAACTTGATGTTTGCCACAAGCACTAGAAGTTTGTGTGTGGTTGCTTGGTCACACAGCTGTTAAATTAACATTTGTTTAATTTTTTTCTATAGCTTTGTAGTAAAGCACTGGAACAGTGTGCATGCCGAACAGATACAAGTGTTGGGAAACAATCTCTTTTTTTTTTGTCCCTGTTTTTTTCTTGATAGAAACTTTCAGTAGTTACGTTTTCTACATAGTAGAAAACTTGATAGCAGTCTTAAGTTCCTGAATTCTGACTTTTTAATCTGAGGATTTTAGAAGCTAACTGACTCACTTCAAATATTATTAGTAACTACTGCATAAAAGTATTGAATGGGTTTCTACAGAATGAAAAATATTAATCAAGGTTTTAGTAAAAACTAGTGCAAAATAAGGTACATCTTAATGAACATACTGTGCTCCTTTGTTTTCTACAGAGCTTATCTTAGCAAATTCAGCTGTTTGTTTCTTTCCTATAGAGAAAATAAACTGTTAAATGAAGACAAGTTCTAATAAGCACAAAAATGCAACTTTTGATACAGCTTTATTATTAATACAAAATTCTTTGCTTCAAGCAGTCTGCTGATCACTGCCTGGAGACTCCGGTACAAGTTAGGAGAGTGAAGCAGAAAAAGCACAGCTGTACCTGAGAGCATCAGGCAGTAAAGTGGTGAGCAGAACAATTTCTGGAGATGTCTTGGCTAGTAGCAAGGTAGTCAGATTCTGAAAGGTCTCTGGAGTTTTGACACAGTACCGTTGTTTCTGTGAAGATATTCTGAGTGCTGCTTCATGGTTCTTAAGTGTAAAATTTTTAAAAATATTAAGGAAAAAAGGTGGCATTCCCCCCATTTATTTTCCTCCTGTATAATTTGTTTAAAAGCTACTTTTACTCCTTAAGATAGGTGTAGATGCAGAAAGAGAGGCACATTTGGCTTTACAGCATTACATAGGGTAAAAAAAAAAATGAGCTGGTGTCCTTGTAACTTCTGTTCATTTGAACAGCAGGCACACCACATGGATTGTAGCTCTTCACGCTGGAGTGTAACGTGGGGATTTGTGTTTCCCTCTTTATGGGAAGAAGAAAAAATACATTTTGCAGAAATTGAACTGATCACAGGTCTTGCATATTAGATTATTATTTGCATTTTGGTTTAGCCTTTCTAAAAGCAAATCCACTGTTCCAGTATGATTAATAATGCTTCATCTATGTAGAATAGTTCTGTAGTTAAAATGGATGTCCTATAACATTTAAGAGACTGAAATGAAAAGCTGGAGATGGGAAAAAAAGGGGCAGGATTGACAGTCTCGTATTGCAGACCTCCTCTTAATTTCTTTCATGTAATTTTGGGGATTGGTACAGGAAAACTGTATTTCATAGTTGTAAAGTTATGAAAATTCAGGAGGATACTTCATGCACAAAAGGGAAAAAAACTAATGGCTAATGTAGGAGCTGAAGTAATGAGTGTCTGTCGAGTGTTCTCCAGAGAGCAAATCCCAGCAGTTTTGTTAGGCACCCACCTGGAGGAGTTAACTGCAGGGACCTCGCTGTGGCCTAGACGCTTGGATGGGATGGCCACCCTGCTCTTAATAGTAGTAGATGGTGCAGGTAAAGGTCTGAATACAGAACTTGGAGGGAAAGTTGTTTCTCCCTGTTTTATCTTTTAAGGGAAGTACATTCAGTAAAACATCAGATAGCTGCTCGGATAATAACAAGAAGATGAGAAAGATGGAGTGGGTTTGCTTTGTAAGATGCTGCTGAAAAGCCCTTACAGTTTAGGTATAAACAAAAAGGAGAAACAGTTCTGTGCCACAAGGGGAACACCTGAATGAGAGGAGTAGGACAAAAAGAGTAGGATGCTTGTGAGAGACAGGACATCTGGCAAACTGGGAAAGAGAGAATGTGAAAGACAAGTAGTGTCTAGAAAAGAATATGGAAACAACAAAAACCAGAGAAGAAAAAACTTATGAGCTAGTGTTATGTCAGACACCATAGTATCTGTCTATCAGAGGGTACCCATTTTTTCACATCTGTCATTAATCTGAAAGAGGAATAAGGCAGCTGATAATGAAGACAGGAAATCTCTAATAGAAAAATACAAATTAGATTACAAATGTTCACCAACAAAGCTATATTGCTATAGTTGAAATTAAGCAGGATGTATTCACAAAAAATAATATATTGTGAGTGAGATCATGGAGAGGAAATCAAAGGTAGACATTTTTCAGACACAGTGGAAAATAAAGGTAAAATTTAAAGTTCTGGATTCGTGACAGAACAAATAGTAGTGTTTATGGATTTATTTCAAAGATAAAAATCAAAACGGTAAGCTAAAGATACCATTGCTTCCGTAGACCTGAAAATCCAATCACCCTATCCAACTGCAGCAGAGAACATGCTAATAGGATATTTATGCCATCTATCATAAATCAGGAGAAGTTTAGCTTCACTATAAAATGCAAAAAGTTACACAAGTTGAAACAACAAATCAAATTTCAGAGTATTGGCTGGGTTTCCAGTCTTTATTAATAAGAACACTGTAAAGACTTTTAATATATTAACATTTTTGGGAAAATAAATATAGAAGATTTTCAGCTGTTCACTTAATTAAGAGAGAGTCCCTCTCTTTAAATGGTGTTTAACCATACTTAATGTTATACACTTAATATACATCTGCAAATCCAAGAGTTAAGAGTTTGTCAGAATTGCATTGCTTTCTTCAGAATAATTTAAATACCCAGATCTTTGGCATCTTTTTTTTTTTTTTTTTCCTTATCTGATTCACATCTCATTCATTCAAATACCAAGGTTGTAATTTTTTTTTTTTCCTGCAGAAAGACACAGGAAGAGACTTACCACCACTCTACCCCCAAGCAACATTCTCAGAATTCAGAAAGAACAACCAATATCAGCTGTTTACTACAGATCATCCAGTATCATTGCAAGAACCTGGTCTTTCTATATCAACTACATTTAGACTTGCATTTACTGAAGAAAGATACCACTACAGTATAGCTATACTTGCGCTTCTGTTTCTAATATGGCTTTCTTTGTCTTTTACTTGATGTAACTGTTTCATTGTCTTCTGTTTAAGTGCAGCAGTATTCCCATCATGCTGTTTTTCTCAAAGTTTCTTCATGGAAGATTTCAGTGTCAGGGGCTTGGAAAATAGATTTTTAAAATAATAACGTAAATACATCTTTTAAAAGCAAGTTACCCTAAACTTTCAAAATCTGCACTGAATAGAGTTCCATATGCACTAAACTATTTTTGGGATGTTTTGTACTATGAATGTTGGGATTCATTTTTTTGGAAATTAATTTTTTGCTACAGCAACATTAAAAGAAGTATCATTAAAGATAACAGCGTAGTATTTGATTATTATAAAACTAGTATGTTGCTAAAGTACTTGTTATCATAAAACCTTTTTTCTGTTTCCAAAGATCTTTAGTTAAATACCAATGCGTTAACTGCATGGAAGTCTAAACTATTCTCTCTTTACCCCACTGAGTAAAGGGAAGATAAAAGCTGCAAAATGTATTTTACAAAAGCCTTTTTACAATGGCTTGATTTTATCAAGGCTAGCATACATCTCTTAATTCAGTCACTCATTTTCACCGGATTTCCTTACCTTGTTACAATATGGACATTCACCAAAGATGACATTAAAACTCTGTCTGCTCGAAGGAAGACCTTGTAGCCACTGTAACACAAGTAAGTGAATTAAAATTCACGTTTCTTTCATATCAAATTTAAGAACTGTCTATTAGCAGAGGATTTTGCAAATAGAGTTCATTTTATATACATCTGACCTGGTGCATGCCAAGCCAGTCTGTATAACCACAAAGCAGGGCAGGTTCCCTTCCACAGCGAGGTTTTTTTTGTTTGTTTGTTTGATGATTTTGGATTAGAACACAAGAGAAAGCACAGTGGCTTTTCTAGCAATCCTTATGGGATTTTGCTTCATCTGAAACTTGAGGTGTGAAATGCTTATTTTTTAGGATCTGTCAGTGTGTTAACAAACAAGCTTGTTCCATTAATTACCTCATACAGGCAAGCCTGATGAAAAGGTTGTCCACATCGGGGATCATCACATACTTGATCTGGAGTAGTGCCATCAAGTCGATAGGCATAGCAGATTCCACAGTCCTTAGTAAAATCCTTAAAACACACATGTTAGTTTACAGTAGAACGGAAAGGAAGAACCAGGGATGGAACACAGAGAAACATTTTCATCTATCTGGCTCTGGGTTTGCATTTTTTGTTATTTAGAATCACTAAACATGTTTACAACATTATGGTCTTAACTGCTAGAGTAGTTGCTGGACATACAAGACTGCTTGGATATATTTTATCTTCTCCCTGCATTACATCTAGTTTGACAAGTGTTTTCATGCTCTTGGGCCTTACCATTTCTTTTTCATCAAACACAATTTGTATTTGGGCTTTAGACACAAAACCTTGCAGTCAGATATTACTTTAAAAATGTCACGAGTGAAAGCCAAGCTAGTAATCCAGTGTTACAGCATTGTCAAAAATTAATTCCAAGTTTGTTTGAAATGCACCAGTATTTGGATGGCCTCTTGTCCCCTCTAAGCAGCTCTACCTAATTAGAACTTAAGTCATCAACATCCATAACAGAATGTTTGGATTTTTCCACATCTCATTAGCTACTCTGGAACTTCCTCTTTCCCTTTTAATAGTGAAGCCTGTTATTAATCGCCTTACTGCTATGAAGGCCACAGGAAAGTGTGCACCTCTAATCAAAGGTTAACAAGCTCTGACAATTGTTGCTTGAAGTTCAGAAGTCCTTATGACAATATATTAATTCAATTACCTCTCTTCTAAGTCTCTTATTTTTGCTGGCAGTTATAAAATGACCATTTAAATTTTACTTAGAAATAACAACTGTTCATTAACAAAAAGCAACTTACGCTTTCTTCTAGCACTGCACGAGATGGAAAATCAATTTCTAAGACGTCTTTCAAGTTCTGTAATAAACTGATTTTGGGGTCCCTGCAAATGGGAGAGAGGGAGAAAAAAGTCAGCACTAAGAACAGCAAACACCATTTTAGTTTTAAACCTGTATTACTAAAGATGCTTACCACAAGTGCATGTTGTTGTTCAGCTTAGTTCTCAAAGGGTTAACCACTACAAAAAATGTACATAAATAATTATAGTATCTTTAGGATCCTCTTCTGTCCCCTGCCAAGTTCTACCTCATGTTTCAGCACTGAAGGGCAAGGTGTATTTTGTTGTTGGCTTTTTTTTTTTTAATTACTCGAGACACCTAAGTCAATGATTGCCCTTAGTTTTAAAAATTCTGTATACTAGCCTTTAAAATATCATACTATTGAAGATATGATTTATTTCCCCGTAAGAAGTTGGCAAAAAACTGTGGGAAGTAGAATAAAAGATAAATATGTTCACATAATACTAGGACATATGTCGTAGATTCTTTTATAAAGAAAATTATATTAAAATATAAACATGGTTGGGTAATCATCTGTAGGATAAAGATTTCCCTGTGAATTGTGTTAGGAAAGCACTTGAGAAAAGCATCACTCAGTGCAAAGCAGCATGCCAGGTATTTAGGCTGTTAAAAAAACAGACAGCATCTACTGTGTAAAATTCTCCTATGCACATAGCCTAATTCCTAGCTCCGCTTAAGCAGTTTACCCCAGGAGCCCGAAATAGCTTGCACTAGTATCTGCACACCAGAGATCAGATTCTAAAAGTGAAATGAACAGCGTGTGTCTGCTGGCTTACCATGATCTGCTCCAAGAAAATAACACTCGGGGAGCATGTTTGGATGCCTGGGATCTACCTCTATGGTCACTGAAACGTTGTTCCCTAAAATGAGAGAAAGCAATTCATATGTGAAGCTTTTCTTTGCAATCAACTACTTAAAAATTGAAACATTAACTATTTTAGAAAAGTTTTAAATTAGTTATTTCAGGCTTTTTTTTTTCATTACTACAAATAATTAAGAAGTTGGTAGGTATCCAAATTAATTGTACAAAACATCAGTATAAAGTTTTTCTATTTAAATTTCAGTGGACTATAATTAAAAATATCAACTTACTAAAAAAATATAAGACTAGTTTTAACACTTAGAGTTTTACTTTTGAATAATGAAATTAAATTAATGTTACAATCAATTTGAAGTATTAGTGATGTTTTAAAGGTAATAGAGATGTAAATGTTATTAATTCCTCATCATCTTTTATAGTCAAAAAGACAAGAGCAAAGCCAGTATTAAGGAGTTTAAGCAGTAAAATCAATGTAGTAAATCTCTCCACCTCACTCTTTACCTAACCCACCTTCCTAGCTTTTCTGCCTTTGGACTTCCTTCTAATTCTCCTTTCACTCTTCCTGGACAGGATCCATCTAATATAGTAAGTCTGTCTAAATGCTGGAATTTGTGAATGAGACAAGGGCTTCTTTTAAGCTCTATTTTTACAAATACTAATTTCCTAGAGGTGTCACAAAAGTCATCATTTTTTCTAGCTAGGTGCTCATAAGTTGCAGATACACAATATTTTCCTGCAGAATTTTTCCTTTATATTGAACACCATAAAGTTGTAACAATTTTCTAAGCAGGCTCTGTATTCAGATAGAATGTGGGTTTTTTGTTTGTTTTTAAAAAACACAACTCTTAACTTTGTATTTAAGTCCTACTTTTAGTTTACGTAACCTGATTAGATAAGCAGAGCAAATAACAGCCCAAGTTTTACTTCTAAAACCCATGTGATTCCTTCAAATCTTTTTGTACCTATTGCAATTCTTCTTGTTGTAGCACTCCGTGTGGGATTTTCTGGCTCAAGCACCCATGTCTTTCCATCAATTTCATCCATGGCATCCCAGAATTCTTTCAGTGATTCTAATGCTGCCAGGAACTGATTATGGATGTCTATTAAGGAGTTCTATGAAAAGAAGAAATTTAAACATACTATATAGTTTCTACCTATGGATATACAGAACATTAAAACAAACAAACAAACTAACAAAAAACCTGTAGGTAATTTAACAGGAGTTAAAATCTAGTATCCATCCAATAATAGTATGTTAGCAAAAATGTTGAACCTTATATAATAATGCTTTTTTTTTTTTCTTTTAATCGAAATACCACAAATTAAGTGTATCTGTATCCTGAGTACAAATAATTTCGCTAATCCTGGTAATTCTAACACGTTGTGATATACATACATTATAGTTGGATTTGAAAGTATTTGACTCCCTTTTTAAGGAAAGTTTTCTAAAAAATGGTAACAACTATTCCTTTCCATTATAACTTGTAACAAACTACTGTAAAGCTTAAGTAAAAATCAGCATCATCTACCATTACACTTCTAATATTATGATAGTTTGTCCCTGCTTCATCTGAGCAATACGATATAACACAAAGAAATGCCCACTAAGGTAGATTGGGAAAAAAAAAAGCTATGATATATAGCCAAATAACGTCATAAAGGTCTCAGAATTAAACAGCATTAAGCCAGGTACTTAACATTAGATTTCAAACCATGTAAATATGGTCAGAGAAGGAGAAACCATGCAATAATCAGAGGATTACACTCAAGGGATTTCAATATTTGAGAGTGGATTAGATGGAATCAAAAAATCTGTGATTATACAGGACAACAGACAGAACAGCAATGCAAAAAAAAAAGTCTTTTAAACATCACTGAGCAAAAAATAAGTAATTATTTCTAGAGGAAATGGCTTCTTCAAGTAGAGAAAACACTCAGCAGTCAAGTTAACACCTTTTAAAATGCAGATGCCTAGAGGTACAAAACATGAAGTTGAATTTATGGAACCAAGAAGAGGTGAAGAAAGCAAGGAGGCAAGAGATGAGTTTTATTTGGAGTAAAACTCCATACAGGTTTTGAGCTGAAGTAAGCTAGAGTCTGATGTAAAATGGAATGAGTGGAGGAATTTGGAAGTGTCACGAACAGACCAGTGGGAGCAGACCAAGCAGTCAAAACAAGGCTTCACACAGATAGATGAAGCTACAACAGGAAAAAGTGAAGGTGTCAAAAAAATGGTAAAAGAAGACACTGAAGGGAGATCAAGTAGGGAGAAAAGAAAAAAAAAAGAAAAAGAAAATTAAACGATCAGTTCTGAAGAGGTATTTTTCTACAAATAACAGTAACAGGAAATATACATGAAATTGTCTCCTTTAATATTTAATGATTATGTTCTACCTTTCTCACCTGGACAGAAAGAAGTAATTACATATATATATATATTTATTTATTTCTCCATCGGAAAAATATGATTTTTATACGTAGTAAGTTTTTATATTTTATGCATACATATTCTAGAAAGAAATGGTGCAGCTTAGAAATAAAATGCTACATTTTTTTCCTGCTGTTATTAAATTAAAGTAGGAAAGCACTTAAGCAGAAAAGTGTGAATACTGCCAATCTCAAAATGTAACGCTTATTATCTTTAAAAGCATTTTGTTACTTTTATAATACCTGAAGTGATATAATAGTGTCAGTCACTTAACCACATCTTAGAGTATAATATCTTCATCTTAAGTACTATTATTTCCAGTATTTTAATAATTTTCACACAGTCCTGAAATGTGATCTTTTGTGCTCTGATGACACTTAAATTAATAGCATAATTTTCTGGTACTTGCAACAGTTGCTTTCCATTTTGATTTTTTACATTTTTCTATATCACATACAGATAAATCCTCTAATAATCATTTTTATCTTTATCTTCTGGGAATTCAAAGGGTTTCACTAGAAAAAAGAAACATCAAGGGATTATAACCCACAGATAAGTTTTAAAATCCAATTAATTTTAATACTAATTGTAATTTTTCAATGATGTTCCTTAAAAAGGTAGTTAAATCTTTTTTTTAAATGCACTGTTCATTTGATCTTATTTGCATGCTTCATTGATGTAGCCAGCTGTCTCCTGCTATATACATAAATGCATCTATAGTTATTTAAATACATCACATGTTTGTCATGCAAACCATGAAAACTATAACATTCCTTTTTATCTTTTTATTTGATTAACCAACTGATCTTTGGTCATTGCTCAACACTCTTTTCTAAAATACTATCATGCTTTTTTATTTTTTTATTTTTATCTACACATCACCAAGATAGTCATTAATAATATTACACAGCACAAACTCTCTGTTTCTTGGTAACCTTTGTACAAGTGCATTAGAATTTGTATGAAATATGTAAAATATTCTTTGAAAAATAAGACATTCATACTTCAGGATGTCATCACTGGCTACCCACCTGACTCTAAAAATCACTAGCAAAACTAAACTAGTTACACCATCCTCTGTAATTATTAGGTTTCCATGGCCATCAGGCAAAACATACATTATAAAAACATAAAGAACATTGTGGCAGTTTAATCTTTCACAACAGCTTAAAACAAAATGAAGATAATTTTAACGTCTAATATAAACCTTGCATGTTACTTCTAACTACTGAGGCACTGACATCCGTTTCCCACACTAGCAGTAATTAGTAGGTAGCAGAGGTTAGGACTATTACCAGCATGAGAATACTCACAAAACCTAAACGTAGTTTGTTGTGCAAGTGGATATCACAGTCTTTAACTGAACCATGTTATTTCTTTCTATGGGATTGCCTACATCTGTTGCACTGGCTGGAAAGTGATCCCTTTGCAGCTATGCTCCCTCAGTCTGTAGGGTGACAGGGGATTTATGAAGTCAGCACAGAAGGCACTAGTGAATGCACAGTTCAAGCTGAAACACTGCACAGGATTCTGACCAGATCTTCCCAAGAAAACAGATATTTCCACCCAGACATGGTCCTGGGCAGCCTGCCCCGGGTACCCGGCTTGAGAAAGGGGTTCCAGAGGTCCCTTCCTGCCTTAAGCTACAAACAAATCAGATCCAAGACAAAACATTTCTCAGACAAAGAATGGAGAGTCCATCATTAGGAAAAGTCAAAAGTTTCACTTGCTTTGACTAGCAAAGCAGCCTAAGAGGGGATGTGATTATTATCCACAGTTATATTACAGTAGCTGTACAAGGGAGCTAGAGCTAGAGCTGGTGGAAGGCCCATCAAATGTGAACTCACACAAAGCCAACAGCTAGAGCTGGGTTCCTCTCCCTCGCAGCACTGAGGTCCTGGCAATGCCTTCCAGTCCCAGGACACCCCATTACTTTCAGGTGGGAGCCTGGCCAGTTTTTGGCAGAGAGATACTGCATGACTTAATGATCCAGCTCCCTTCAGCTCTCTTTAATGACCACCACAGAAACTGAGCAGCCCAAAAACATTACTGATTTTACCAGCAAAATGCATAATTAGAAAACCTCGCTCTGAGTTTCCATACAGAAAAATAAGAAATTGAGAAAACCTTAGTTTGGAATACTCAGCTTGAAATCCCTTCAGCAGGCTTTAAAGGATTCTTTGCATTAAAGCATCACCTCCAGTGACCATAGTCATAGCTGCAAACACTCAACACTTCTCTAGATTTTTCACATATCAAGTTGTGAGTATAGAAAACAAATAATACAATCAGTGATGACTTATGATAGGAATGCAGTGTGACTCAGCAGTCAGTTTTCTCTCAACAAAGCTTCAAAGTTTTAGTTATACTAGGCTCTGTGAGACAAAAATCTGACATATACTGCTACACAATGCACCAATACAATCCTTTGGACTGAACAATTCAGTGTTAATTTATAGGGCCATGATTCTATGTTCTTAACATCTGAAAACAGGTAGGTATAGACACTGGGCTAACTAAATTGGTTATTTTACAGGAAAGCAGACATGTAAACATACTGACTTTCACATGGTTCCCTAGCAGTTTTAGAAAACTGACCGAACTTTTACTATTTGTCTTATCAGACTATACGTATCCTCCGTTTATTTCAACAACTGGTAGGAGATGAAGCACTTATTCTGGTCAGTAAAAATCAGATATCCTGGACCTACCTAGAAGGCAACATATTCTATTGCTGCTCCTCTTACCCCTAAGCTTTGTCCTTTTGGCGTCTGCAGACTGGCCTCATCCTAATAACTTCTCTTCTACCAGTGAAGTGTCATGTAGTTCTGCAGTGGTTTTGTTCCCATTCCTGTCCTCTGCACTCTCATCTCCATCTCATCACTGGTCCTCGTGCTAATTCTTTCTTTTAGTTTATTCTAATTCAAACACTTTCCCCAAGTTTACAACCACTGCTCTGTAAGACTCAGCTTATCAATCACTTAGAGTTAAATTACACTCTTCCCTTCAATTAAATGAATAAGAAGGAACAGAAAAAAAAAGTCACTCTACTCTTCGTTCTTATTTATAGAGCCAATAACTTTAAAGAAGTGCTACATGATACATGGTAACATTCTTGCCAAACTTTAAACACCCATTCCAAATCCTGGATGGATTGAATTCTAACCAAATGGTAGTAGAATGTTCAAATTAAGATAAACACAGTGCATTTTAATAAAACTTGTGTTTAAAAAATATACAAATATGATTTATCTTTACTGTGAGGTTTGGTGGATTTTTTTCTGTTTGGTTGTTTTTTGCTAATTCTTCCTAGCACAAAATTTGCTTATCCTTAGGAATCCAGCAAAATTAGAATAACTGCAAAGCGTCCTAATGGGAAATGTAAAGCAGCCTAAACTTTAGGTGTTCTATGCATTCACAGATAAAATAAAATTTAATAAAGTGAACAGTGTTTGGCTGGCAAAGGGATCGCCTATATTATCTAAGCAATGTATGATTCTTTAGATTTGTTTGGACTACTATTTATTACTCATAAATTGAAATTTAGCAATTTTCCTCCTTTTTAGCACAAATCCAACTGAGACACAGCACTCTCAAATCTTTATAAAGTGACTTGTCAACCATCTCCATTTTTTGTATTGATAGATACATAGAAAACTGAGGTCTGTGAAGCTCTTTTGCTAAAAGAAAAAAAAAAGCATTATGATACATTCTACTGTGTTTCCATCAAAATAACTAAAGAATAATCTCATTCATATCACTATACCTTCTGAATCTTGTATTACTGTTTCATTGCTGGCTGGCTGGCTGCATGACCTCATTAGTCATTAATTTCCACTCTCCTGACCTTCATGTAGCAAACCAGGTGGGCAGTGGTCAGTATAGAAACAATACCCTGACGTGAGGGCAGCAGATTATAGATGCTCTGAAACTGCAGAACCATGCTTACCGTTTATGCTAAAATCTCTAGACAGCACATTTATCTGGTTATTTAGAAAAAGAATGTAACTGAAATAAGTAGATGTTCTTGCACTTGTCATTGAGAAGCACTCTGCATTTATTTGGCACTTATAACAGTAGCAGCAGCAGCAGCATTGCCCTTGGTGCTGATTTCTTACTACTCTAAAATGTCTCCTCTGAGCCAGAATACACTGGCTGTTGCTGATCATGCTGTGAGACACCTGCACTGGCTACTAGGCTTGTCATGACGCACAAAACCCTACCATCTTCAGCTTGACATTGTGCAAGTTATAATTATTCATCCAAATGAATATGTCAGAGCAGCAGCAGCAGACCTCTCATCAGAGCAAAAGAAAAATACATCAAAACATTATCAACCCAGCAGGAAGACAGGGACCATAAGGAAAATTACCCATTTTTAATATGGATGCCATAAAGCCATGTCTATTATTATACCAAAAAAAAAAAAAAAAAAAAAAGAGACACCCAACAACCCCTCAAGTTTAAAGTCCATGAGCACTGAAAAGAACCTGAAATAGGCAACAGCAGGGGGAAAAAAAAAAATCAATTACCTGAAATCTATTTATACTTTCTTTCACAGGAGTTTATATTATAATAGTGCAATTGCACAATTCCAGTTAAGCCTTGTCAATCTTTACCTTAAAGATGACCAACAAATATTAAAAATAAAGACCCATCAAAACTTCATGTTATTTTACTGGAAGATATGTATAGTGTGTTCTGTTTCCCTTTTAGGAACAGAAAAAAATAATATATCAACCACTTGAGGACATGCTAAATTGCTTAATCCAAGTTTAACCCTTATTTTACCATGGCATGAAGATTGCTCACTATAATGATTTCCATGCATTTTGAGAATAAAACCAAATTTAAATGGTGTATGAAATGCAATTGTTACAACTATTTTTTTTTCCCTAAGTGTTGGGTTCATGTCACTCACATACAAGGTTAATTTTGAAAAAGGACTGGACAACTGAAACAAGATTATCAACATAATGTACAGGTTGTTGGTATTTGGTCCCACGTTATAGCAGATTATCTGCAGCTGGAATTTGTATCCTATGATTTCAGAACATGTCTTCAGTTACATACCTACACCTATTGTTTGTGTTTTCAAACACATTACCCATAGGTAATTCTAACTGTATAAAGATTTTAAGATATCAAGCTCTGGAATGCCACTTTTTAACAGTAGATTTTTACTTTCTTACAGTGTCAATATTAATGTATTTGCTTACATCTTTAACTTGTCAAAGAATGCTGCTTCATATTATGTTTTTCAAGAACATTTTATTAAGACATAAATCCAGCCGGTAGCTTCAAAATTACTAACAGTAAACTCAGAGCAGCAACAACTGTCAAGGATATTTGAAATGTTGTTAATTTGAGGCAACATATATTGCATTGATATAAAAATTAATAAAATAATATTAGATATATGGATAACACTGGAGGTAAGAAACAGTACTTGAAATCCTGCCTGTAGTACATGAAATCCAGTACAATCTAAGGGAAAAACAGTATCTATTTAAATCATTCAAAACCATAGCACAGAATCAAAAACTAAAATGACACACGACAACAAGCACATTTTTCATTTGCAATGGTTCATTCTTGAAATTATTTCCTCAAGCTCTCAAACTGAAGGATCTAAGGTGATACACAAAACCTTGAGCTTTGCAGTAAAAATTATATGCTCATCTTAAAATTATTCTGATGCAAAATTTTCAACCATGTTCCCTATATAAATTTAATAGCACCAAGGCAAGCTTTATTGATGGTCAGAAATCCTCACAAGAGTTAGATTTATGAAATACCATCACTTATATAAAATCTATTTTCCTGAACTAAATGAAATTAAACATCAACTATTTTCTACAGATAATTCAAATTAACTTACAACTAAGTGGTCACATTTAAATCCATTTAATCAAGTACACATGCTCTATTAAGGAAGAGAAATAAATGAAATAAAGAAAAAGATTAAAAAAAAGACAATGGCTCTTGGTTCTCTGTATTGACAGTAACTGTTACACTATGAAATTGGAATTCTATTAAGTATTTTCTTGTTGTTCCTTTGACTATAACTGAGGAAGTTTTATTACATCATGGAAACTATATAGGATAATGAACTGGGGGACTGGCAATTTTCTAAAAGGCTGTCAGCTTTAGAAGGTGCTTCTTTCTATATAAAAAGTTTATTGTACATATATTTACCCAATATAATTTCTAAAGATATGAATTTTCATCTGTATGAACAGCTTATGAGAAAAACAGCCAATATGAGTGAAAAGTATAAAACATGCAAGGTATATCTATATGGCAATGAAAATACTAAAAACAGTATCAGAAGGAATATGGAGTTCAATTTTACATAAGCAGGTATGAAGGGGAAACACATAGGGAAAAAAATCTGGAGCTACAAAGTCCAACACATCATTGCCACCTACCTTCGCATATGTATCATAATTACTAAAGAAGGATGCATAGTACAGCAATTTACCTGTGGCATCCAGGAAATAGCAAACTGAACAGGAAAATCCACAAGGCAATCTGGTGGTTCTGTTGGATACTGAGGGACAGAAGAAAAATACAGTTCTTTTTTAAAATGTGATTTAAAGTCAGACCAATACTCAGCTGCCAAATATGATAATGAAATATGAGCACTTTGAGCATCTTGCGAACTTGGCTCTCAAAGGAAAAATATGCAAGGAATTTTCAGAAATAGTTATAAATGATAATTATCATTTAAAGAAAACTACATGTAAACAGTTTTTTTTTTTTTTTATAACAGATTTTAATAGTGGCAGGAGAATCACAGTTTCCTGTGTTCAGTGTTTGCAAAGATATATTAAAAAAGAACTTAAAATTAAAAAGACCAAATACTAAAAAAAATTTTACAACGTTTCCTGATATCTTGACGGCATCTTTTTAATAGAAGCTTAATGTTACCCATGCAACATTCTTGTTCCTCAATTACCTGTAGTGGGTATAAAAGTTTAAAACAACGACAACAAAAAAGTCCTTAATGAGTCAATAATTAGAACTAGAATATTTGTTCTGATTGGAACGCTTTTTTTTTCTTTTGAAACTTAAAGCAAAATAAGCACAAAACTTTTTAGAAAAAGATGAATGAACATACACACAAAATTAAAACTAACAGGTCCCTCACTCTGCCTGCCCCAAATTAAAAGGCATCCTTTAGGAAAAGAACAAATAGTTCTGTTAAGCAAATCAAAGCTATAAAAATAAAAGGTTTGATAAATCCAACAATAACCATTTACCATTCATTACACGTGTAAAAATATTACAGTTCATTATCCCAATATCAACCCTGTGGAGAAAAAGTATTTTCTGAAAACGAAAGCAGCAAAGGAAAGAACCATCTAGGTACAAACAAACTGTGTCTTTTAAAAATAACACCTACAGAAAATCTTATTCATCTGAGAAATTCCCTCTTTTAGTCCTATGTGACCTTTCAAATTGTACCAATGACAGACACAGTAGCGTTATAAAAATTGTATTAGTATTGCATAAACTGACAAAGCAAGAGAACGTTATAGAAAATCTTACTTGGGGAGAAATATGAAAAAAGCCCCAACTTCCTCAGAAATAAAAACAAAGTTAAGTTTAGCTATGCTGCCTCCCATAACCATTCTCTACCCAAAATAAATTTATATGTATAGATAATGTCATTATATACCGGACACCTGACAATTACTGGAACCTTATAAAAGTTTTTTCATTTTATATACAGTGTAATTCCACAGTAATTACTTTCCAATTGCCCTCTATGGCAAGGAGCAAAAAAGACATAGCTTCCCCAGAGCATCCATTCTGCACTTGATTTTAATAATAGTCTGGTGGATTTATGCATTCCACAGAAATTTGTTTAAACATGCATTTTTTTAGTACAACTTCATTTCTGTTTTTTTGTTAGATATCCACTTTCTGAAGACAACTTCACTACCTGAATATTTACTATTTTATCAGATTGGTGGCAGACAAGTTAAATAACAGTGACAGAGCAAGAGAGCTGAAACAACTAATTTGGACAGGAGGCAGTTACAATTTAGAAACGTACAGCCACAAAAGCTATTACAGTTTCTTTTACTGTAATGTTGGTATCATTTTTCATTAAATACTTCAGTGCTTGCATAAAAATAAACCTGTTTTCAATACATAAAAGTATGTCTAGAACAAACTAAGACAGACCAATTTCTCTGTAGGCTTAGTTTTAGAGCTACCCAAGTTAAAATACCAGCAGCATTAGCCAATTATGTTCTTACTTTCTTGATAAGTAAATTCATTTATGTACTCTTTTGTCAGATGCCTTTGAACAAGTAGTTGCTAACATATTCTACAAATTTCTTTTTGTTTTTGTTTTTGTTTTTTTTTTAAATACCTACGGCACCTTATCTGCATTCTTAGTCAAATTTTGCTTAACACTATAATATTGTAATGTGCACCAGCTAATTGCCAAGCACCATGCAATAGTGATTCTGTACACATGTCTAGTGTAATGCTTTTAGACCATGCAGGGTGAAATCCTGTATAAAACAAGGCAAGTGACTCCCCAGAAGACAGTATTTTAAAACAGTATACCAGAGCATATCAATGGCATAATGTGCCATTAGTTGCATTTAAATTTGTATGTTAGAAATCATCCTATTATTCTTCAAACCAATTTAAGCAATTATTAAAGCAAAGATTTATATTCTGTATTTTTGAGCACGCAGCTGAATTTATCTAGAAAAAATATTTTCGATAACCCTCGCCAAACCATTCACTTAATTACCATCAAAGCATCTCATTTACTACATGGCATGCAAATTATTGCAGAGGCTATTAGAGTTCTAGGGATCTGAAATGGCAAGCACCCAACCCACTTCCAAGAATTAAAATATGAGTTTCTCGTGCAATGCAAAAGGAAATCTGATAAATAAAACAAATGTACTTGGTTTCATACCTTGCAAAAATGCACACTTCGTTTTCAGACAACTTCTCTAGATTATGAATTAAACTGTGAATGGAGAAAGATTTCCGCAACAGACATTTTCAGCCAAACTAAACTGAAAACTATTTCAGAAACTGTAAACTGAGAATTAGACAATATATCCTCTTATGACAGTCCTATTAATTTACAGAAGTCAATACTTCATAGCAGATGACTTGATAAATATACCTATGATAAGACACTCTCAATTCCTCTAGATTTACTTTGATGGCACCAAGTTTCCTAGATACTTTACAAACGCAGATTACAGAGAGCAAGTGTTTTAAAGGACAATTCCTAACACAAAGCACATTCATACAACAACAAGTGGAAACATTTGACAAAGCATAAGAAAAGTCCTCAAAACACATCCAAACCACTAAGAATGATAGTGAAGGGATATTTAGGGGAATACCTGAATACATAACTTTATGAAAAATAACTTATTAAATCACTTATAGATTTTTCTTGAAATTATCGTCAGCATGCTTACAAACTCCTCTTATTATATGGCATCCACAAGGACAAGGCTGAACGAACCAACCTGCCAGAACACATACAAGAGCCAGCAACATATGCCTGGGGGAGAGGTTTAGCTCTCTTGCTAACCTTAGTCAAAGAAACAGCATAACAATAATAAGCATAATTTTGTTAAAGCATGTTATCAAAAGAAAACCCTTAAAAAAAATACTTTGAAGTTTTTTCAAATGAATGAAATACATATATCAAGGAAAATCAAATCCCCATGTCAACAAAACCACGTTTCACATATAAATTTTCTCTTGTGGCAAGTTTAAATGCCAGACAGTTTAAAAAGGACAAACAATTGATCCTTTCATCATAAAAATCACTTGGGAAAAAAGAAAAGATTGATGATTACTTGTAACAGCAGACAAGTTGGATAATCTAGTCTTTTTATTATACTGTATCTTTAGTTGATAGAAGGTGCTTTTTTCTGCTATTAGGAGTCTCAACTTCACAGATTTTATTACTATAAAGAAAATGTGCAAGTTTTAAGGAGAACAGAAAAGAGGTAATCTCAATTCTCCTTATGGAACAATGATGAATTAAAGATAAACAGAACCAACCAACATGTAAAAGTGTTTGAGCTACCTGGTAAAAATGGGTATTAGACTGTATTTTGTTTCTGCACGTCTATATTTACAAACAGTTAAAAGTATTTCACTTAACTTCAGTCACCAAAACTTAAGAAAAAGCTTAGGGGCAACAGGCTGCATTTCATTTCTAATATCATACTAAGTATGGGGGTAACAGCTCCCTTCTAAACGATGACAATACAGTCTGGTTTTTCTTCCTGCATACTAAATAGACCACAATTTCATTTCTTGGCATATATTTTCCATCATTTATTAACATAATGTATTTAACAACTAAACGACTAGCAAATTATTTAATTCACTACTCTGTATGTGTAAATATACACACATTATATTTTAAGTATACTTTAAAAAAAAAAAAAAAGTCCTTTTCTGCAACCACATTTCCTTTTTCCCTCTAAGGTAAAATAACTTGTCTTATATAAAACTAAAAAACTCCTGTTTTTCCATTTTTCCAAGGAAAATAGGAAGTCTGTGAAGGTGAAATTTAATTTCACAACACAGTGCCCAGTCCTCATCCCTTCAAGATCCGTTCCACAGGATGGATCAAGGGTAGTTCCAAAATTCAATATTTAGGTAGTGTTTGGATCCACTTTTTTCCCTAAACTGAAGATAACAGCAATCACCATACAATTGTCATTGTACAGACTGGATATCTGTTAAAGATTCATGCCTTAAAATGAGAAATTCTACACAGAAATATTACAGTTTGAGTTCTGTTGCAGGTATCAGGAAAAATTAAAATTTTACTGCTTCCACACATGCCATGGATTTGGTTTCTAAACATTGTCAAAATCAGCCAGCTATTTAAACTAAAAAAATATATATTTTTTTTTAATATAAGAACCTCAATTCTGTAGTCAGTCTATCATAAACCTTAATCTCTACAGCTGAAGCAGTAAGACTTGCTAAAAAAGAAACCCAAGATCCTCTATTCTTGTCAGAAGCTCGGTCTCTGGACTGAGTAATAATGAATTAAAGTCTCCAAGTTGTTTTGTCTGTGATACAGAAAAATAATTGCAATATCATAAATGATTTTTCATATAATGCACAGCCTCATATAGAAAGATTCCTACGGAATAAGCATAATGTATTACAAATTTTCAATGCAGATAAAGTCTGAAAACTCTATTTTTTATAAAATAATTTCTCAAAAAAAGACGCAAAAAACACATTATGCTCACAACAGACATACTAACAAACAAACCAACTCTGAAATCCTTATAAATTAAAAAATCCATCTTTTTCAAGGAAGCCTTAAAATATTTTCTCCCATATAAATTCACCTTTGCATTTAACTTCAGAGTGATCAGATGTTGTCGACCACAGGAGTCTTCAGCTTTTAGCTTGATTGTAGTAAGACTAGTATCCACATATGCAACTCTACAAGAGAAAAGAAAACTCTAACAGTATTTTAAGAATTACAGCTTGAAAGGTCTGCAATACTCTTATTAGTCTGTTACAAATATTAATCAGAGGAAGTCCTATATGCCAACCATTTCTGCTGTTCTAGATTTACTGCTGTTAATACACCAGTCTACAGCTTAATGCAGTCATATATCTTTGGGTTATTTACAATGTGTGTCAAGGCTCATGCTGTGGTCAGTGAGCGCTATGTTTCAGTTTTCCATCACTGGAACCTTTGACACGCACAGCATGTTCCTGTCAGCCTCTACTTATGTACACATTAAACTTCCTGTCAAATCTTTGATCCATTTCTGCAGTTTCTTACAGTATGAGACTTTTATGCTCTTGATTTGCTTTTCTCTTCAATGAAGTTCTCTTTTATTATCAATATTATTATTGTGGAAAATTCAGTGGATATTGGTTCATATGCTGAAATTGATTTTCTACAGAAAAGAGTACTGGAACAGGTACAAAATGAGTTATTTACAATGATTTGCCTTTGTTTCATGACAGTTTTACACAGTGTAAATGCACCCAAGCAAGTAGCAAGTACATACTAAATGTAAATAAGTTTTAAAACTTATGACATAATCACTGACTTTTTGTTTAAGATGTCACTGATTTGTGCTTCCCACAACAATGAAGATGAATACCATTGTAAAATACATTGTTGTATTGAAATACGTTCTGCTGAGTAGCTTCAGCAACTGCCAAAAAGGTTCAATCTTCTATTTAAAAAATATATTTATCAGTGAACTGGATATCTGGATATTTTGACATTTTTACTATACCATTCTTGTGTAAAGATAAAAAGCAGTCTAAGATTATTGCACAACTTATCACCCAGACTGATGGAAAGGCCCATCAGAGTTCAAACCAAGCATCTGCTCACTGACCTAAGTAACATTTTTTTTTTTTTTTAACTATTACATACTAGCCCAGTCACTTTGGCCAGCATGCTGGGACAAATGGTTCTCTTTCAGCAGAAACTGGATACACAGTTGTAGAAGTCTATACAAGAAAAAGTAGACCTGCACCAAAAGACCAAAAGACATGCACATTCCCAGGCAAGAAGCAAAAAGAAGAAAATCATCTCCATGAATACACAGCCTCAATACGAGGGAACTGAAAAATACATATGGAAAAAGCTATCATGATAGTAAATAGGGAAAGAGATATTATTTCACATTTCATGCTGAATAATTTTAATGCAATATTAAATTGTCCTACAGTTTCCTGGGAGTATTTTGACACTCCTTTTTCCTACAACAGTTTAAAGAAATAGAAGTCTTGATAAAACTGCAGTCAATCAAACACAATTTATTTAGAGAGATTTATTGCATTCCTCCTCTAAGAGGACAAATCATTACTCCCACCTCTCTCAAACTTCACCTCAAAATCACAATATCACAAAGTTTCTTATCTTTATAAAACTAATTAATAATACACTCCTCCATCTACTGTTGCAGATGGGGTTGAGAAATGCCCAGAAAAAAAATTCATTGCTGGTCTTCCTTCTTCTCAACAGACTGTAAAAAGCAATAAACTGCCTCCATGGAATGAAGGAGGATTCAAATTTCCATTCAGGACAGAAAAAAAGAACTCAACAGCTCAGTGGCTACTTGTTCTGCAACATCACTCTACCAGTGTTTGGATAAGAAAAGATGAAAAAGTGAGTTCTGTAGCACTGGAGAAAGTTGGACAAGTCTGTAAAAGTCATATGAACTTCTTACGAGTGTATAATAAAAGAAGGAATTGTTTAGATAGGTGATATTTCAGCTATATAAACCTTTATTCCTCAGTAGGCTCCATCATTTTATCACGTATAAAAGAATGGGATGACCATAAAGATGGAAAGCCTCAGTTAAATCTCCAAAGTACTGTAATTCAGCATAACACACAAATGGTATTTCATGGAGGCACATGACAAGGCAGGATTCCTTGGAAAGGGAGGATGCAAAAGAAGATACATTCTATGAAAAAAACTTGGCAAATATCAAACAGAAATCAAAATGTCATTGAGACCTGAGAAAATTTGGATCATGACTCACACACCATGGACTCCAGAGATGCTAGCAACATTTATGCACCCACGTGACGGTAACAAGTCCTACCGATGTTTAATAGTCAAGAATTTACCTTCCTGAGGCACTGTCATGGACTCAGCTAGTGTGATTATGAGATAAAGAAAAAGCTTTTTTAGTATTACTGTTGCTTCATATGCACCCTCTCCCACCTCAACTAATTACATTTGCACCAGGATTTTTTGATCTGCTTAAAATGAAGGAAGAATTCTTCTTTGAATTCCCCAGCTGTTAGGAGGGCAGCACTTGGTGGAGGAAATTTGGTAAAACTTTAAAACTTATCCAACTAGGATTTTTGTGTCCAAGTATTTGAATATGACACAATGTGTGCCACACACTTAAATTAGGTCAAAGAATTATGTTTTTCATATCACAGAGGAAGTGATATCTAATCACAGCAGCCAGCCAATTTGCAACCTTCATTACTGCTTTTACTTTCAACAGGTAGGGAGGAAAAAGGAGTAAAATCATACCAGGTACTATATGCAATTTGTGCTTGAGAAACTTCCCATATTTCTTAGATTATTCAAACACACTAAATTTGTGCTATTCTTAAAAGCTTCTTTACTCACTTCAGAGGTAAGGGACTATATACTATTGCTTTGATTCTCTTTCAAACAAAAATTTTTCAAGATGAATTTGGATGCAGTCAGATCTGGATTGGCTTCCAGCTTGACACAAAACTCACTAGGAAAAAGCCTGGCATCCACAACAAGCCACTTTTTTTTTTTCTTTTTCCTAAAAGGAGTAATAATAAAGCCAGAGGCTTCTTAAGGTATGAGCGGTGATTGAGGCTTCCTGGCAGTAGGAAGGCTTAGTTTCCGGCTTAAAGACCATACCAACATGTTTTTAATCTGCAAACACACAGCACCTGCAACCCCAAATCAGTCTAGGTTGTAGCCTTTTCTGCAGTCCATTATATTTTTAATTAGAGGTGTAACTTGCTAATACACTTCAAATTGTCTCTCTAGATTATCCTCCCTCCAACTCATCATAAAGCAGATACTATCCCTTATATAAAGCTTAGCCCCTTTAATAATCAACCCCCCACCCCCAAAATTAGTGACTATCACTAACACAAGTAAATCAAGAGACGTACATTTACTGAATTACAAGACTGCGCTGGACAAAAGCACAACATAAGCTGTGCGTCTACATGAAAATCATCTTAATCTAGAAAACACATTCTGTCTTAGAAGCATGCTGTCTGATAAAGCACTGAGGTGTTTTTTTTAACAGCAAACTACTGAATATTTTGTATGCATTGCAAGTCAGAAATACTGTTTTTGAGATAAGCTACTAAATCGTATTTCAAAAGTGTATTATATTTTGCTACATATAACTTATACATTCAACTATATGTGTACTATATTCAATTATAAATATAGTAAACAATTGAAAATATAAGTATATTAGTGTATGTCGATCTGTTTTGCTGGCATGGGCTTTTTGGAGGATTTTTTTTTGGGTGTGGGGAGCAAGCAGCAGGCATGATTCAGAACTTACTTCCCATGTGTTTAACTAATATTCTCACACTCAGGTCTGAGAAATTTGAAAAGAATAATGCATATCACTGAAAAGCTTCAGCTGATTTAACAAGGATGTTTTAGACCTTTAAATAAGTGGGTGTTCAAAGCAAGTTCCCACTTAATGTTAATTACACATGATTTATTTATACAAAATTCAGGTGAGAAAACTCAAAAACTATTCTTCAACACCAGGCTTTTTTAATTTTTTATTTCATGTAGTAAAATAAACACTTGGTAAATCACTGTTGAAGACAAAGGTAAAAGTAGATTAGTCTTGTTGAAAGCTGAAAAGCAGACTTGCTTTCATTTTACAGCATGTAAAACAAAAACAGAACTTCTCATTCAAAACTGTCTTACACAAACTTTCATCTTTGCTTATTGAAAGAAGGCACCCAAATTAATTCTATATTATCAGTAAAACTAAAAACAGCCCACGAATGTTTCCTTCATGCCTCCCTATATAGAAACTGCTTTCAACTCCATAAAAGTCTCCTAGAGCTTCTACTAAAAGTCAGCAAAAAGAGGAAGCACTGCACACTTCTGAAAAATTTCCACACGGACCTTGAGTACTTGACCCTGTGTTCCTTCAGGTTTCTACAAGAATCTTGTTTCCCTGTGTAGGGACGTCAAATTAAGTTTGTTCAATGAGCTTCTCTGAGGGTATACTGGACTGTGAATAATATAATCTGTTTGAATGCATTCAAGACCCTAATGAGAAGGTCCTCAGAAATAGCTATGTGTACACTTCTTTCCTCAACAAAGACAAATATCCATAATATCCATTGCTAATTTGACTTTCATTCCCATGGTATCTAAATGACAGTTGAAGCGTGGGTGAAAAGACTCACTTCTAGTTTTTAAACTTCCACCTCTTATTTGACAGATGCTGAATTTTTACTACAGCATGTACCCCTCTGAAACCTCTTCTTGAGTGCACTGAGTCTACACACCCTAGTGGCAGAATTTTGCACTCCACTTGTGCAGTAACCAACCCTCCTCAAAAGGGACACACCTCCCTCAAAAACCAAACATGGTCTCCCTGCACAGCTGAATCAAGAAAACCTTTTGGAGACTAAGGAATGCTTTTCATTAGCCCTGATTTCTTTGATCTGTTTGAATCCATCTGGGTAGCAAGAAACATGGTAAATTTCTCTCTGGGGGTTTCAGAAACAGCTGTTTTATAGTTCTGGAATTACAGTTTTCCAAGATCTCCTCTACTGTTGTTTGTTTTTTTTTGTTAATCTAGATTTACCTTTTTGTGGATTATGTTTTCACTTTGTCTAAGGAGGCCCTCGCACTATGAAGACAAGATAAAACTGTTCTTTAAAAATTATTATAGATCTAAAAAAAACACATATGAACAGAACTTTTATAACATCACTGTTACCCTTCACTACACAACAGAAATACCCAAAATACTATAGAAGTTATGGAAAAAACTACAAACGTTTTATTGCATATGTTTACTATGCCAATAGTAATAGGTCAAAGGAGAATCAATTGCTTAGTAGTAGCCTCTCACCTTTCAGCACAGTTACTTGATACTGAAAATATGCTCTCAGTTGATACAGGTTTTTTGTTTTTTTTTTTTAATGAAAAAAGCAGCTGTCTTTTAAAACAAGAAAGGCTTCTGAATAAGACAAATTAACTAGATAAATTATGTTTAATATGTTGGATCTATGTATACCAAAGAACAGAATATTTTAGAGATAATCTCTAAATAAAGTAACAAAATAAACATACTTATTCCAACCCAGTATTTCTAGATCTCTGACAAGACAGGAGTAGTATTCTGGTGGTCGTTGTATATGCAGCTCTTCTGTGTTCTTTAAAGCAATTTCCTGTTTAAAAGAACATTAAAAACATCATTAAGGGAGATTTCAATATTTTTGCATCTATTTAGTCATGTGATTTTCACAATTCATTCAAAAATATTAAGCTTATGTAAAATTAACTGTACACTGCATTTGTTTTGTTATAGCCTCCAGCTAAAGCAGACAAAAGCTGTTTGGTAAATTACTTCAGATACTGCTAATGAAAACATCTGCAATTTAAAAAAAACACAGATGTTGACAACATAGTCTTCAGATGCAAATATCAAATGTGCCTCTTTTTCAAGCTAATAAATTTGAAGCCAAGCATCTTGTCTGAAAGAACATTTTAAAAGAAGGTTCTGTGAAGCCCACAGCTGTTTCCTGAGCATCACAGCCACAAAAGAAGACACATATATGAAATCCCCCATATTATCCTTAAGCAACTATATACCACTTAACATACTCAATCAAAAAATACTCAATTTCTCAGTTTTAATATGATAGGATCCCAGAAAATAAGTTCTGGTATAGACACCTATCAGGTATGTTATAAAGCCTCAAAAAAGTTTTATGAAAAAGGTAACACCAGATTACAGACAAAACAAACCATATGTTCCACATGTTCACATTGTGCTACTTGTTCTTGAGAAGTGTGCTTTGGTTAAAATTATGCTTACAGGTCATATAAAGTGAGAGCTGTTTCCAAAGCTACAGTGATTATTAATGATGACTTCCAAGAGCACCTACCAGTGCCACTCAGTCTCAGTATAGCCTTGTGCTAAAAGATGGCAAGATGGCCCAACAATTAAAAAAGAGAGAGAAAGGGGCAGGGAAAAGAAAAAAAAAAAAAAAAACACAAGGAAACGAGAGGATAAGAGAAGCACAGCTTAACTGACATGGAAAACACTGAAACGTCACCATGAACAAGGTTTTCTTCATTATTATTAAACTGAATTCTGCACCGAGATAAACACTGAAAGTGAAATCATAAAATGAAAAAATGGGTATTCCAACAGGATATAATGAACAATTTTTCACTATGATGACAAAGTTTTAAACTTTGAAAATAATAAAAATCTCAAGAAATTTCAAGAAAAAAAATCTAATGCAATTAGCAAAACATTTGTTATTACAATTACTGTGACCAACTTCAATATATCTGCTTTAGTATTTTAGACTTTTTGACATGTCTTCATATAATAAGGTAAACTTTATGATATTTACTTGTATAATAAGGTAAACTTTATGATTTAGTTAAGAGCTAACAAATTATTTTCTATTGTTTGTATACACAGATAATACAGAAATTACAATAAAACAAGAAGTTATAATTTAAATAAAATAAATTTAAAATAATGCCATTACATCAATCCTTTCTCCCAAGTTTGTCCTCTACTACTTTTTTTGTGCGCTCAGGTTCACTTCATGGTATGAAACACTTTACTATTTTGAATGAATTATACTTCCTCTGCAGTGTCATTTTCTGAGGTCTTATGTATCCAGGCAAATAGACTGGAACAACTATTGTGAAATACTCCAAAACAGCACCACGTAGACATTTTTATGTCTTATTCTAAGTGCCTTTGCCTGCTTCAGCATAATCCAGTTTGGCAGGAATCGAACCAGTACTGAAGAAAGGTATTCTTATTGTAGAGCAGTAGTAAAACACTAGAAAAGTATTTTTGTTGTTGTTTTGAATAAAACTTAGTGTTTTATTTTTAAGTTAAGTAGGCTGTAAGCAAGTATTCTTTGCATAGAACGCTTTTATAATATTTTAGCAACAGACATGAAATGGTCAGTTTCACGCTGTTAACTGAAGACTTTGCTCCTCTTCTAAACCCAGATTAGAAACTCTTAACAGAAAATACACAGAAATCTCTGTAATATTAAAGAAAAGGTTTTCTACATTTATTCATCAAGTTCCCACAACGGTGAAAACACACTTAGCAACCCACTGATAGCGTGTAATCCCCTTGTATTATTATATGCCCCCTTTTTTTAAAAAACAAACAAACAAAACATCTGGACAACACCAAGAATTCCAAGAAAATCATTATAAAGAGGCTAGCTCTATGCTGAACATATTGAGATCACTCGCCCAAATCTTATTTTTTCTGCAACAATCCAATTTCCAAAGAGTACAGTAGCTTAAAATCTTAAAAGGATATTTATACAAGCATTATGTGAACAGCATACATACATAATCCCCTATGGAAAAATATATATATATATCCATCTATTAAATGGTAAACTGAAAAAAAAAATCATAGTAAAACCTAAAGCTATGAGAACAACCCTTCTCCCACATACATGTTCTGTCACTTACCAAAATAGTTTTCAGCTCCACCATAAAACTGACAAGATCTGGACAGCTGTGCAGCCTCTGGAGGAAACAGAAGAACAGAGCATCAGTGCATTTTCATCTCTTAACTTGTAATGGTAAATAATATCCATCTAAAATTTCCATCTACTTTTCTGGTATCATCAAGCCACTAAAAGAAAGAAAAAAAAAATCCAGCAATTAAAGAACAAAACTCCCAGAGCATAGGGAACTTCAGTGAAAATTTTCTGCCACCTTTGTCAAATAATGTCACGTAACATTTATACATTTTGTGAAGACTTCACACTTCATGTATTTACAAAGACATTTATGAAGACTTCAGTCTTCATCAGTGAGAACAGAGGCTTTTGCATCACTCAGAATGGTTTTTGGTTAAATTTTCTTTAAGAACTCTCCAGAGCCATTTGCTTTCAGATGCTGCAGAGGTTTAACGGATCCTTATCCATCTTCAAATGCAGCAGATATTTACACTTCAATTTCTTCAGCTCTCTACCTTTGGTTACTCTATAGTCACAACCCTTGTTCTACAAAGGGATGCACAGTCGGTGAGATAGTTTCTCAACCTGCACATGTGGCAAAGATGCCTTCTTAAAAACAAAGTATTCTTCATGACTGGAGTGCTGTTGTATCCTTGCTCTAAGGTTTCATGTGGACACAGAGATTTAACTTAGATTTCTTGACTGCCTACAACAAAGAACAAGCTGGATAAATCCATAATTCATGTAATTTCTCATCCACGTATTATGAATAGTTTATAAGGAATTCTATACATCTACATATGTAAAAAAGGAGGAAAAACATCTGTTTCTAACTGAGATGCTAAAGAAAATCCCAGTAAGATGTAATCTGCAATTCATTAAAAAAAAATTCTATCCTAATCTTAGAAAAAAAAAAAAAAAAAAAACAACACACCACTGCTAAAAAATTTAAATGTAAGTATTTTCTAAATACTATCAATATCAATTCACATTAGCCTGCAAATACTCAGGCATTTCAAAATAGCAAATCTTGGCTATGCAGCGAAACGAGAATTCTTTAACACTTAAAATAGGTGTACGAGTACTAGCTTTTTACAATCATTATACATATCAATTTAACAGAATCAGTTTTAAAAGTAGCATACCTGCTTTAAAATATGCCGATATCCATGCAGTATCTTCTTTAGTTGCCAGCTACACTCTATCCTAGACAAACAAAAGAAAACTGCAAAGAAAACTTTGTATTCATTTTAAATTAACAGTACATGATTTTTAGAAAGGATCAGAAAGTCTGGCATCCAACAACATAGTTTTTTCTTTAGAAACCACAAAGGAAGTAAACAATACTTTCAAATTTCTTTGAGCACTCATATTCAAAGTTATTTAAAATTTTCAAATGTCAATACCCAAGGCCCATTAAAAATTAAGCAGACATTTACCTATAAAAACCTCTATTCTTTGCTGAAAACAACAACATAATTCTTGCAAGCTAATATGACTTCATAAAATGTACCAATATTTAAAAATGGTATCCTGGAAATGTCAAAGTTACCTATAATGCAGTTTTAACTACCTGACCTAGAATGTAATTAAGCTGTCTAATACCACAACAGTTCGGTTTACAGCAGGCTGGCCTAGGCAGAAGCACACAATACAAAGATAAAGATGAATGCATGCCTAAACGCACGCATGTCTACACACAATCCCCTCCCAAGACCCCCAACATCACTCTGACAAACAATCCCACCACTAAGAACAGGGGTTTTAAAGTTCAGTAACAGGGTATTAACCAGAAAAAAAATAAGGTTAGTGCAGCTTTTTTTAAAATTCAAGTAAGTCATTGCTTTAATTTATAACTTTGCACTGAATTTTCTGTTTCCCAAATGGTGACATATAAATAGTCTGATTTAAATGAGCATTTTCCCCAAGTACATTGGTTTATATATAAATATAACCAATTAATTCCAACAGGTTTCAAACTTAATTAACAACAAAATATTTTGATGTGGGCAACACTTATTATCAGCGTTTATTAACACTGATGCTATACAATTTTGTTGCAAGGTTAAGTTGAAACCAGTAAAAATTAATTGCCAACACTCATACTGGGAAAAAAATACTAATTCAATTTCATATCCATCACTGCTTTTATCAAAATAAGCTTGGTTTCATATCTCCTTACACATTTTTTTTCTCTGTGAAACTATCTTACCTTGCATCTTTCAGTTGATGATCTACTGGTAGCAGTATCCGGATATGGAAGTCTCTACCCTTAAAAATAAGCACTTAGTTAATAGGAAGGCAAGCAAAGAAAAATAGACACTTGATGGAAGTATTCCCCATAGTATCAACTATGAAACAAGAAAGTTTCTCTTGTCTGACTTGCAGGAATATTATTCAGAATTTCTTCATTTAGAAAAAAAGCAGCATGAGTGACAGGTAGGAATAATCCTGTTTTTAATTCTGAAGTTGAAATACTCTTGACCTCTGCAACTCACAATACTCAGTAAGAACTCTTCAGCACATCACATTTCATAAAGCAAAAATAATAAGCTTTAGAATAAAAACACTATCCAAATGTGGGCAAAACCAAGAAATATACTTTAAGCCAAGTCATACTGAAGTATATGAAAGTCTGTCTTTGACTCAAGTAAAAGAGCAGACACTTACCACAGAAGTACTACACTAAAAAAGAACTCGGGCACTGATTCACAAGACATTTTCTACAAGGATTTAGAAACCTAAACTTAACTATGTTACGTTTCATTGCAACTATGTTAACTACATTAATACATTTTTCTTGTTAGTGCAATCCTTATGATGCAGCCCCTAAACACCATCCACTTGTATTTTCAGTAATTATCCTGATTTGTGATCCTCCCTCTACTTTCTTACAGTATGATCAAAATAGGACTGAAAGAAAGAAGGTTTGAGAGGGTTTAACACCTCCCTGAAGTGAAGAAGGCGCTTATCCTAAAACTTTTATTTCAGGGCATTTCATCTCAGTGTACCTTGAATTACACCTACAGACTCTTGAGATTTGTCCAGCAGAAAGGCATGAACAACAGGTTCCCTGTTATAATAAAATGACCAGTTCTCTAATGGTTTATCTCCGCTTCAGCAAGGCCTTCAATACTGTCTCCCCTAACATCCCCCGAAGAAGGATGAGCTGAGCAGACAGTGAGGTGGCCTGAAAGGTGGCACAAGTGCCCCCAGGCAGGACTGAGTCCAGCTGGAAGCCAGGGATCAGTGGTGCGCACCAGGGGTCAGTCCTGGGGCCAGCACCATTTAACCTTCGGTAGTGACCTGAAGGACAGAGCAGGACACACTCGGCAAGTCTGCAGAGGCCAGAAAATTTGATAGAGCAATGGATACATGATGTGGTCATGCTACCATGCAGAGGGATGCGACAGGTTAGGGAAACGAGGTGATGGGAACCTCATAGACTTAACAAAGGAAAGTGACAAGTCCTTTAGCAGGAGAGGATTTAAACCCATGCACCAACACATCGGTGAGGCTGACCAGCTAGAGAGGTCCCAGCAGACACCACACCAACCCTGTGCCAAAGGGACTCCTGCACTGTGTCAGGTCAAGGAGGGCAATGCCTCCCCTCTGCTCGGCAGTGGGAGCAGCCCCTGGAGCACTGGGTCCTCAGCTGCACCCCCAGTACAAGAGGGACAGGGGCATATTAGAGATAGTCCAGGGAAGAGCAGTGAAGGTGATTTAAGAGCCAGAAGTATCTCTCAAACAAGAAGCTGAGAGAGCTGGGACTGTTTAGACCAGGGAAGGAAAAGGATGAGATTTGCCAGTAAGTACCAACACCTGAGGAAGGAGGAGTAAGGAAAGTGAAGGCAGGCTCTTCTGAGCGATGCACACTGCAAGGATGACAGGCAGCGGGTAGAAGTTGAAATACAGGAAGTCTCACTTAAATGAAACGAAAAAAAATATTAGCAGTATAAGGGTAGTGAAATGCTGGAACAGGCTGCCTGAGAGACTGTGAAATCTCTCCAAAAAGCAACCGCAACCCGCTCCAGGTGACGCTGCTGGAGGATCTTCTGAGGCCTCTTCCAGCCTCATCCTCCCTGCGATCCTCATCGCCAAAAACAAATTATCTGCCTCAGAGGTGACCCCGGCTCATCAGTGAGCGGCGTGCACATCAACACACACTCCCCAGGCGTTAAAAGCGAGGCTCTCCTGAGGGCTGCCTGCACTGCTGCGCTCCGGAGCGTGCAAGCGTGCCGCTGCCCCGCTCCTGACTTTTATTTTCACTTCTTCCCCTCAAACCCTGCCCGCGCTTCCCGCCCGGGGCCGCGCCCGCTCTCCTCACGGGCTACCGGCCGCCGAGCCGCGGTACCTGCGCGGTGACGAAGCCCTCGTAGGCCGTCCCGTCGCGCTTCTGAGGCAGCAGCAGCGGGCACTGCCGGAGCAGAGCCGCCGCCGAGCCCGCCATATCGCGCCGTGTCGCCTCATATCGCCTCATATCGCCCCGTATCGCGCCGCGCCGCCGCCGCCGTTCGAACGCGGCCGCCGCCGGCAGCGCCCCGCCCCCCCCACGGCGCAGGCGCCACACGGGGAAGGGGGGGGGGGGGGGTGAGGGGGGAGGCGGTGCACGCGCGGGCGTTTGGGCGGGAAGGGCCGTTGGGCTGGCGCGTGCCGGCCGTTGGGGCGCTGAGGGGAGCCCGGCGCTGAGGGGGGCGGTGTCGTGGCGGAGCAGCCCGCGGTGCCGCCCGAGGCAGGCGAGGCGAGGGGGCAGTTTGAGGTTTTTTGAGTTTTTTTGTACGTATTTGGAGAGATCCGAAGGCCTCGCGGACAGCTCAAGCTGTGGAGAAGTGCGGAAGGCTCAGCCAGGTGTCGGGGAGGCGGTGTTAGCAGGAGCTCGGCCGCTCCAAGCCCAGGGAAGGAGAAGTGGCTGCGAGTTTTTTCTCCGACAGCAGATAGAATCGTAGAACCATGGAATGTCCCGAGTTGGAAGGGACCCATAAGGATCATCGAGTCCAACTCCTGGCACCGCACAGGTCTACCCCAAATTTTAGACCACGTGACTAAGTGCACAGTCCAAACGCTTCTTGAACTCTGACAGGCCTGGTGCAGAGACTGCTTCCCTGGGGAGCCTGTTCCAGTGTGCGACCACCCTCTCGGTGAAGAACCTCTTTCTGATGTCTAGCTTAAACCTCCCCTGCCTCAGCTTGACACCATTCCCTCAGTCCTATCACTGGTGGCTAAGGAGAAAAGATCAGCGCCTTACCCTCCAGTCCGTCTTGTGAGGAAGCTGTAGACTGCGATGAGGTCTCCCCTCAGTCACTCCTCACACGTCTTCCCCTCTATGCCCTTCACCATCTTTGTCGCCCTCCTCTGGACACTCTCCAGCAGTTTTGCATCCTTTCTGTACTGTGGTGCCCAGAACTGCACACAGTACTCAAGGTGAGGCTGCACCCGTGCAGAGCAGAGCGGGACAATCCCTTCCCTCAACCGACTAGCGATGCCGTGCTTGATGCACCCCAGGATCCGGTTGGCCCTCCTGGCTGCCAGGGCACACTGCTGGCTCATATTCAGCTTGCTGTCAACCACAACCCCCAGATCCCTCTCTGTGGGGCTGCTCTCCAGCATCTTGTTGCCCAGTCTGTATGTCAGCTGGCAGCGGCTCTCTTCCTGCAGGGCTGGGAGAGAAGTGAAAGAAGTGTTTGTACCCCTAGGTCTTGGGCCCTTACCTTGGGAGAGCTGTACGTGGGGGTAGCTTGGAAATAAATCTGTGAAAAGGGGACATGATTTGAACTCCCTTAATTCGTACAGCATTGTAGTGGCTATTAGAAGTCCTGCCGCTACATGAGGGCAAGGAATGAAGATGAGGCTTTGCTTGTTCATTTGAGATAGATGTTAAAAATCGGTTGTATTCCTTCTGTATGCTGGCAAACTGCCAGTCCTTTATGTAAATTCTCCCAGTGGTTTGCCCGAGCATCAGGTGTACTGCGCACAGAGAGGTGGAAGAAGGATCCCAAGATTCGCCATTTAAATTCTTTGCAGTAAATGTTTTAAGAATATGCACTAATGAAAGGTTATAACGTATGCTGGTTAACACAGTTTTACATTTTGCAAGTGTCACCGATCAGTTCCAGACTTTCAGCAAATTATCAGTTACTGAGAAAGATGTGTTCTAGCAGTTCAGTTCTTTGTAAGAACAAGGGGTTGCTCTGGTGGTCATTTCTTCTTCTCTTTCAGAGAACTCTGAACAATGTGTGATTCAGTTAGCAAATCAAGAAAAAAAAGAAGTTTTGAGTATATGCACAAACAGGTTTTAAATACCATAACGTTAATCTGTATGCCCATAGTTTGCTCCTTAAAGCAGTTCATATCCATTTTTCTACCCAACGTGGCTCACCTCAAGCATTTAAGTTAATGCTTCATAGTTAATAAATAATACAAAGGATGCAATTAACTTTATTTTGATCAAAATATTTCTTGAGCTGTTTTATCTCAATATCTATTATACTAGATGTTACCTTATTTAGTTGGAAATATGTCTATGCTTTACCAAGTACAAAGATTTCTTAATTACACCAAATGCAAAACTGAAGACGACTTTTTTTGTCCTTTTGGCCATGTTTATCTTAGTGTCTAACATTAAAAGAAGTGTCAAGCTCCTCTAGCCAAGTGCAATTATAGATTAATATGTCTAAATAAAACAAAATATAATATCAGAACCTAAAGTTATATTAGTACAGGGATCCAGAGAGCAATTACAATCATTAACTTCCTCTGAGTATACGTTACACTTTTCTTGTAAAAAGCAGTTTAGCCTACGAGAAACATCATGTTACTTTGATCTGGAACACAGTCCTTAGCATTTTTAAATCAGGAAAGTAACAAGATAACAGCAAGAAAGATGTATGACAGATACCCTTCTTACAGCAAAGGAGTCCTGGTTTGATCTTGCAGCCACAGGTCACCTTTGCTAATCTGATTACAATCATTGTTTCCCTGAAGAATCATAAAAGATATTATTTTTTTTTGTCCATTCAAATACAGTATTCAGCCAATTAATATTATTAGGAATAATAAAAAAAGGACTTAAGTGACAAAATATGCAGTATGAAGACCAAACACTTGAAAGCAATAATATCTGAATATTTAATAGGCTAGGTTTTGCTAGTAAAATTATCCCACAAACAGAGACAGCAAGTATGTTCCCAAAAGATAATTCATGCAAAACCACTTAGTAACCTAAGAAAATGACATGATTTCCATTAATTATTTTTAAGTTTAATTTTGTTTTATCTAATGATACTATGAAAGGCAAGAAAATAACAGTGCATTACTCTCCACATTAGTATCTCCATCATAAACCAATCAATTTTACAAGATGCAAAATTGCTAATACTGTTATTGCTGTCCTTCATCATATCTCAGTGTCATTTTATTTGTCTTGCCCCTAAGATATGACCTGTGTATATCCCCACCTTTTTCCACAAGTCCCCTGAGTGACAGAATCTCATCCTAATCCCATTTCCATTTAGATGTTACAGAAAAGCATTGTAGACCTCAGAGGGAGTAAGTAATCATAATGGAAAGATAATAATATGTTTATGAAATCTGGATTTTATAATAGCAAATTGAAAAATTACAATAGTATTTGAAGCCACTGAAGGTCGATGTTACTAAGAGTGTAAAGCTGTCAATCAAGTGTTTTCAAACTTTCACAGTTCAGGCTGTATTTTAGTACATATTTGTTTCAGAGAGCACCTCTCTGCTGCTACCTGGTGATCATGTAAATCCGGTGGCAACAGTTGTAATGATGCCTTTTTCACTGAAGTCAGAACAACTCGACAGTCTAAAAGCTACGCCAGAAGCATAAGTATCTGTATCTGATCAGAACCCACTGAGGAACGGTGAAACTTAACCAAGGTCCTAGACAAAAAAGTAGTATTTAAACTCCATCCTCAGCGGATTAAGGGGTTTCCCTCTCTTGAACTTCAGTTTTTCACTGCTTGAAAGCACAACGCAGACACGGTAGCAGCTATTGGGACTAGATTGAACTTTCTGTGACAAAACCGTCAGGCTGTGTTTGTGATTTGAAAGAGGTTTTCTTGTACATCTCCAGCTGAATGGCTGGCTCATTGTTGTAAAAGATACTTCTGTCCCTTCACCCTGTTCCTGGCCGTGAAGCCCCTTCTCACCTACACCCATTCCAGTTCCTGATTTCCTTGTAAACTGGATTTGTTTGCTGATCAAAAACTGATCGCTTTTTTCATGAATTTGTTTTAGGCTGGCCTGGCTTGCTGAAGCTATGATGCAAGCACTAGAGCTGACGTGAAGAAAGCATCAGGAGGACAGATCCACAACCTTTACTACTCTCTTTGGAAATAGCGAGGTCTTAGATCAGCCACTAAGAAGAGTACAGGTGAGAACCACCAGGCTTCCCATAACACCACAGTCCTGACACACTGCCTGTTATTGGCAGTTTGCACGTATCCCCCTTGCTTTGTTTTATGCACAAAATTTTTGCTACAAAATATTTCTAGTGATTAGTGTAGAGTTGTCTTACGTTATACTTTATTTCAGGGTATTTAAAATCATTGTACATGGTTAAGTAAGCAGTGGATATTTTAAAATGTCTTAGGTCTAGAGGGCTATCAAAGCTCAAATTCATCTTCGCACATATATACAAAACCTTGGCACTCTGTTTGGCAGATGACCCAGTGAAATGACTGATGTATAAACATTAATGCATTCACATAAATTAACTTCTGTGCATAAAGTACAGACACTTTAAGCTCAATTCCATCGTCTCGAATTGTACAAATACTCCCTTTGCAGGCAGTGGCAACACCAGAAGTTGAAGCCAATCCATATGTTGTATTGATTCTAAAGACACAAGAGTATACAGTTAATCCCTTTCCAACCTTGCAGAGCACAAACTGTTGGAGATCTTCCAAGCAGCCAGATGAAAGTTGCCTTTCAGAACCAGGGAATGTATGTTGTTAGAGATTCCAAAAGATTCTGGGCCAAAATCTGGCCTTGCTTTTGTAGGTGTCAACTGAGAATATTTCAGTGGAGGTGTGTATATATATATATGCCAATGTAAATACAAAACTGATCATTATGTTGCAAGACAGGGTCTAATGCTGATGTCCTAAGAAAATCAAATTGTAGATGAAAACATTGCATTGTACCAGCTAGAAGTTTATAACCCCCAAAATATTTGACAGACACTTCATGATAGCTTTGATCCAGTTCAGAATCCTCAGATCGCAGTGTAGCTGAATCAAAGCAGCACTGAGGTTGAAGTGTTAGTAAATGACATTGTATTCCTAGTGTGTTAAGATGTATTGTTGACTTGCTATGTCCCAACCCTAGCGTCCATTGTGATCAGTGTTTTCTAGCACAATAAGATAAAAATGCTCATATTATCCAAAATGAGCATGGTCATGAAGACAGAGACATGCCACTGATCATCATTTGTCTATATCTTCAAGGCTTCTTCACAATGAGTTCAGAAAGCTTACATAATGAAAGTAAATTTTGAAGTGAAATTAAGTGTTTTTATAGATTTCAAGGTGAAATAAGGATGCAAAACAAAGGCTGTAAATTTATATGCTTCTTTAAAATCATTCTGTATTCCCCTTTTGTTGGTATGTGCAAGTATACCAAACACTAATTTTAAGAACACTAAGGTCAGAAATGTTGCCTAGTATATTACAGATGTCCTTAATTACATTTAATTCTTGAACCATTTGAAAGAGTTGCCTGAAAACTCACAGAAAATCCAGCCATTTTTCATGGATAGAAGTCTATAAATCAGGGGAAATCCATTCTGTGTCTTAGAAAGAAACTTGAATACTTACTATTCTGTCTAAATTTTGAGTTGAATGTGATCAGAGCCTTAGAAATTCATTGTATCTGCATATGTACCTTAGGAAGAAATGTAGTGTTTGTCTAGATTGTTTTTCAAGCCAGTATATGTGATTCTAGTGCTTTTATGGAAAGCAAAAAGTTTACATTATCCACTTTATTACATTCAGATTTATAATAGTTTTAAGTAAATGCATAAGGAGAGCAGACTATAAAAGTAGAGAGAATACTGTGCAGAAATTAGAAAGAAAAAAAGAAAAATACATAATGTATGATGTAAAAAGCAACAGATAAAGAAAATTAAAAGGATTTTACTAGAGAAAAACAATTTCATTTTATTGTAAAGCTCTAAATGAATAAAATAAAGTCTTTGAATGTGAAGATGATTAAAAAGACAAAATCATTAGCTAAAGATATTTACAAGTTTAGACTTTCATTTTGATTGTAATTTTAATTAGCTGGACACTGGGGGGGATGAAAATGAAAGCCTACATCATCTACTTACTCTTTAAATTGCATTCCACCTTAATTTTCTGCTCTTCAGTTCTTAATTTTCCTCTATTTTTGTTCTAAGTAATCCGGTTATCAGAACAAAGTGATTTTCTCTCAGCCAGGTTTAACATTCAGTGTTTGAGTCTGTGAACCAAAAGTTCACCCCACTGCTTCAATTTTTATTCTTTCAATAGCAGAAACTCTCCAGGAAACTTTTCCAGTCTTTTGTCTGTACAGCAGGGTTCTTTATGTACACATGACAGTTATGTAGCTAATAACAAAGGATTCTATTTTAAAAATAATTACATTCCATTTACACAGTTTCCCACAGAATTTACTCATAAAATGCAGGATGCACCAAAAGATTAAATGCCATTTTCCTGTTCATTAAAGCCATTTTTCTAAATGTAACTGAGTTATTTGCTTTTTTGTCTTGGAAGAACCACATACCCAAGAAGTGGTTAGAGTCAGTTTATTCTTAAACAAAAGAGCTAATTACATTTAGGGTGTGTTTGCAGCGTACATTTAACTTGCAGATTTGTATCCTAATCTCAGTATGTGGCCAGATACTGCTTTCTGAGACAGCAGTGCTGGATGCTGAGGTCATTGTTGACCTCTGACTGTCCTTTCTATGCCAAAATGGGCTTCCTCATGTGGTTTGTCTAGGTGAAGAAACACAGTGGATCCTACTTCTGGCAAAGCCATCCAACTTGATTTAAATACTTGATTAAAGTGATTGAAGAAAATTATGATGCCTTTTCCAAAAAACTCTGGAAACAGAAATCCAGAGCTGAGATAGGTGCTGCAGGTGTGTGAGCAACAGTCTAGTTAGCACGTGAATGTCTGTCTATATGAAGGACTCCTCACTGTTTTTGCCTTCCCCTGAACACTTTCTGTTGTCCAGTAACATGGATTCTTCTGCAAGTTGACTTGTAGGACGACTTGTTTTGGCCCACAAGGAAGAGCTGTGGAAAGGGCATAAAGCGCCTATTAACACGTTAGGGTGTTAATGTGCACTGAAAATAGGTTTTACAGAAGAGGGAGCAAACCCGTATTTCAGCCCATGACCTAGCCAGATTAGCTGATCTGAGCTAGAATTATCTATACTGCAACTGATGTTTTCTTTTAAAGGTCAGCAGAGGAGTTAATACTTTTTTTCAGTAAGTACTTGCTCCTTTCCAAATAATTCCTCTTAGGAACAATTCAGTCCTGAGAGTTGTTATATACTGTTATTATAGGACATGATTAGTTTTAGCTGGCTAAAAAACAGCAAGCATAGTTTGATCTTGACAAGATCGTTTCATCTCATTGTTTAAAAGCAGTTCAGTCACAAGCCCCCATTTCAGGGAAGAACACAGATAGTCACTCAGGCCCTTACTGGGAGAGGGTTTACACTGAATATATAAAACCTTCAGTGTAACCTACAAATAAGCTCTCTTTTTAGTGTCATTTTAGTTCAGATCAACAATGTGCTTTTGAAGCAAATCTCTGATCGTCCCTATATTCTGTACTTTGATTCATATCACGGTGTGGAAGCACATGAACTAAATACCCTTTGGATTAAACTCCAGTAGACCATGCTGTGATGCACCCCAGATGCAAATGAGCATTCAGTCAACTGAATATGACTACCACTAGTCTAAAGTTAAAAAAAAAAATAGAAAAAGAAAAAAGAAAAAAAGAAAAAAAAAAAAAGGAAAAGTGACATGGACATCACACTTTCATTACCAACAGTTTTGTTTTTTTACCACTCCTTCTGGTTTGCGAATGCTGCTAATATGGGCATGACTTTAAGTATCATCTACCTCAAATTCAGCACCTCCCTATTTCTAGTGGTACTGATCTCCATTTTATAGAATTGGATGTTCATCACGTAGTCACCCTCTCCCAGCTATCTCTAATAAGTTCAGAACTCTGCCAAAACACAGTTGTCTGTTCCCTGGGCAGAACAGTCAATTGCAAGTGTTACATTTAAAACCAAAGGTCCAATTACAAGACCAATTTATGATCTCAGTTGAGCCAATATAAATCTGATATAGTTCATTGACTTTAACCTGACTGCAGTAGCTTTATTCCCGGTTTGCTCATGTGTAATAAAATTGAGTTCAGACAATGGCTTTGATCATTACTTTTTAAAGAGTTAACTAGTAACCTAAGTTGCAATACAGAGTCCTTCCACCTTTGAAGCAAGACTTCATAATTACCACTTCTGGGTCAAAAGCATATATTCAGTCCAATGGTGCTTCAAGGAAGGGAAGTGTCTAAGGATTTTGCTTAAAGAAGTGTGAGGTAGGCATGTGGAGACACTAACAAAGCTATCTAGAAATGAGGACTGGTCATCTGATAGGGTATGCGTATACACACACATACAGGAAATACAAAACAAACAAACAAACAAACAAAAAACACTCTGCTCAAAATAATAGATAGGGTTAATTTAGTTTACACAGTTTGCTGTGGAAGTATTATGAATTTTTGAGGCTTTCGGTTGGCCAGGTTTGGTGGAATTCTTCAAAGGAGAGGTTCATTATCCAGAATCTGCAAAGGCCATGTTTCTGCAGACTGAATATTTTCAACACCCAAATAGAGAATAGGCATTTTGTCTTAGAGTGTCAGTGCTTCCAGTGCTTCCATCCTATTCTTGGGGAGGGGGAGAGGGGGCATATGGTAACTTAGCACTGTCAAGCTAATGTCTGTATAGCAGGAACACAGCCCTTCATGAGTTATTTAAAGCACTTAACAATAGGCTCTTGATCTGTATTACTCTGCAGAAGAGCCTGTCTGTCTTTTGTGACTAATGCAATTTAGCAAGGCAAATCTCTGTAGACAAAATTTAGATTTTTTTCCCCTAGCTCATTCCCTTATTCCTGTAGAAGCATGGGAAATTTCTGGGTTTAACATTAAATTTGTAATAGAAATTTCAATACAGTTTAAAAGAACAAAATGCAAACAACAAAAAAATATCCCACATATTGGAAGAAAATCCCATCACATTTTTGTGCATTTTTTGGAATGTGGTTTAAAAACCCAGGTAGGCACATATGGCTCCATAGCATGCAATGCTATTGAATAAGCAAGCACCAGTACTACATAGTCACTTTTTAAACAGGACTTAAAATACTTTTTCAAGTTTTAGGGAAAGATTTCCCTAAAAGATGCTAGGTATTTAGCATTTATATCATCTTTCCTCTCCTGCTATTGTTATTTTTTTCAAGTTCTTTATCTTTTATCTTTCTGGAATTTCATTAACAATAGTACACATTTTAACTTTTTTTTTTTAAGAACTTTTTGTAGTTCAGGTATCTTAGATGTTGGCAATAATTCAACATCAGTACTATTTTTAGTTTTTCCACCGTCTTCTTGGCATTTTCTCAGAGTCCAGGGAGTAGTTTGTATTTCAGTGTTTCCCAGTGCTTTAAGAACTAGCAGAAGTCTCAAAGGAAAGATACAGCAGCAGAGCTCTCTTCTGGGCTCTCACAACCAGCCTAGTCCCCTTTTTCCTCTGATAACTATTTGTGAGTTGCCAGAAAAGAAAGGAATATACTCTCATGGATAACTTGCTTATGTTAAACAGTCTAGTTGAAATATGATTAGCCATTCCCCATTTTCAAAAAAGAAGAGTCACTTGAGAAGATATTTAAGTAAACATATAGTTTGGGAATTTATGTCAGAGCTCTCCAGATATAGCTTCCTCAGGGGAGCTCTGATCTAGAATTCTTTAAGATTTATGGAGACCCCACTTTACTGTATTGAGCTTTATTTTTGTCAAATTAACAGAAAATGCAAATGAAGAAACACTCTACTCAGTCACCTGCTGCAAAATAGCTACAGATAACTGATTTTCAGTCAGTGACTAACTTACATAGGAACAAAATGACTAACTCAGACAGCAAATGCTAGATCTAATAAAGCATGTGGGGACTTAAGGCATGATTAAAACAGAATTCAGATGCCTAAATGTAAACTGACATAACATAGCCTATATTAAGTATATAACAAATAAACATGCATCAACTAAAGGTGAAATTCGTAACATTGAACAAAGTTTTCTTACCTAAGAATCAGACTCTTCTACAATCCGATCTCACCCAGCACTATCAACTTTTGAATGTATGATAGCCCTGGGTTTATCTTTGCATCGTTGAATGCTTTGAATTAGTCTCAGGTACAGGAATTACAGAAAAAAAAACATGCAGAGACACAACTTTTTGAAGAAACAACAAAACTAAAACAGGTTTAGAGAATTATCCATCAAATTACATTTTTAAGACTGGCTATTAAAATGTTGATGAAAAACTATAAGATGATGAGTCAGGGACACTAAACAACCGAATGCATGGGTTCTACAAGATATTACACTAAGTACTAAAAATTTCACTTTATAACCCAGTGTGATTAAATAGCATACTGCTGAAAATGCAGATGTTATACTACTATACTTAAAAAAAAAAAAGCCTTTTAAAGTTGTTTCTAATTAAGTCATGAAAGATCACAAAGAAAAGGGAGAGAGGCTTTGCTAAGAGTGTAGCTATATGGAAGGACTAGGTTTTGAGGCTGATCTTTTAAGTTTCATTCTTCAAACTACGTGGCCTTGAAGCCACTGAAAGCTCAAAAGACCTGATGGTGAAACTGGGAAATGTTGCAGTTCTGTTGTACTACTCATTAATGAGTGTAAGCTGCTTATAAGGAAGCATTATTATTAAGGAAAATCTGTTTTTAGAATGACCTTGGGCTCATATTTCCAAGGTAGCTAAAGAGAAAGTAATGTTCACAGAACTAAAGATTCTTGCCAGCTACATAACATTCAAATCTCAGTTAAGCATGTTTTAAAATGGTAGTGATGGTGATTGATAGAAAAAAATCAAATATTCCACCTACTTTTCAAAACAGAGGTTTTAATATAAAATAAACCATGAGCAAGGACAGCAGGATTTATGAAAGCAATCATTTGTATATGGGATTTTTTTTTTTATAATAATCCTGACTTCTCAGGCATTAGGCAGGAAACTTTCTGAACTAAGGAAAAGTGTGAGCTTTCTGTTTGTTTTATATGCGTTAGAAGCTCATGTCAATAAGTATTAAAATACTCCATAACACATTTGAGATTGCACATCTTGCTTAATACCAAAAAAATATCAATAAAGATACCTCTGTAATAGTGTCTTCTGTATTCCAAAGGCTTTTCTTCTGCCATTCAACTCACTGTCACAATTTTTTGTCTGAAGAAATCTCTTAACCATAGCAAACTATGGATGAATATCTTCAGGTATGGGAACAAGCCCATCAGTCCTTATCAGGTCTCCTTGTTCTGGGGTATTCCATCCATACATGTAAATCCATTTTTAGAGGGTCAGGTCTGGGTCTTTTTCACTATTTTCTTCTCCATAACTAAATTCTTCTAGGCTGACCAAGAAGTGTGTTTCTGTTCAATCTAATGTTCTGTGTCCCTTACAGAAATCAAACATCCTGATTTGGGATCTGATCATCTTCACTTCTCAGTGGGTCAGTAGTTATTAGCTGATTCCATTCTGTCCACATCCTCCAGTATATGAGTCAAGACATTCATAAAAATCACATGCTGGTGGAATTGTGAAACATATGCATTCTTATGCATCTCTTCTGAAAAATGAGTTGAAGGAACAAATTCTTTATAGTGTTGGTCTTGCAGGCTCCTTAGCTGATATCCCAAACTAAATGCTCTCTTGCATTTTTGAGTTCTAGATGCGACCTCTTTACCTAATCTTCTAGGGAGCTACTTTAGGTATACTGCATTATTCTCATCGTTCTTATCTCTGATGTTCTTGTCTTTTTTGTTTGTTCATTTGTTTGTTTTTGTACAATGACCATAATATGAACCCAGTTAGCAGTGTCTGAATTGACACAAAATGATCCAGCCTTCTGGTGAAGTTCAACTTGTATTCTATGTCTGAATGTTACATGGTTTTTATGTGGAACATCTACTTCAGAAAGCACATTGGCTCCTATAGTGGTGTGATACATTATAGATTTAATGCAGCCCAATCCATTAAAAGCTTCATCAGTTTCATTAACTGTAGCTTGTACATCCATTTCGGAAGACAAATTTGTTTGATCATATGCATTTGTTATATCTGTTATAGCTATTATATCTAAGAATGTTTCCCCTTCCACTCTTTTTAACTCTAGCCAGTGGCATCCCCTCTGTAGAGAGAACAGTTTGGCTTCATCTCTTGAACATTTTATTTTCTCACTTTATTTGAGCATTGTGTAGCTGTTGGTTTTTCTTCATATTTTTACAGTTAGTGTATTTCACATACCTCTCCAAACATGTAGCCTTTATTTCTAGCATTGCAAACTAGTATTTCAAGGGTCTGGTTTGAATATTTATATAGAAACAGAATAATTAACTTAATTTCTTCGTAGCCATCTAAATTTGGCTCTCTGAGTGTATCCCCAGGCATGCCATTTGCTTTTGTAAACTTCGAATTTTTTGCTGGACAAAGAACAATTTGTAAAATCATAATGATATATAGTAAGACGTTTGTTCTCCAAACAAGTACATAGAAACCAAAATTAAGCAGATCTTTTTTATTTTTACAAGATTTTTTTAATATTTAGATAATCTATAAATATTTAAAATGTTATAATATGTTTTTTCTAGAGTTGCCATTTTTCATTAAATGAAAAATATCTGCGATCATTCTCATAAGCCTCTAGATTTTTTTATAAAGAGCAAATGATTTTTTAGGGAAGACCTGAAAAAGATAGAATCTTCCTCGCAATACATTTTTAGCTGCAATTAAAAAGCAAAAACGAATAAAATTGTTTTGGTTCAGTCTTTTGAAAGTTCCATGTGTGAGCTGTCATCTAGAATATTCTGCATTTTCATATTCATATGCAAAACACTGTTTAGTGGTCTTTTCATGATGCTGGTTTTAAAAAGCAATATTTCTGTACTATGATCTTTCTAGGGTAGATCAATGTTTCTTTGTGTGTGTGTGTGTTGTGTGTTTTTTTTTTTTTTTTTAATTATTCAGCATTTTCCAGCTACTTCTGGTTGCATGGAAATATACAGTAGGTTTTGGAACACTCTGGCCCTATGGCTTGCAACTGTGTAGATGATTCCTCTCCCTTTTGATGTTTTTCTACAGTACTTCTTCCAGGAGAATGCTTCAATTGCTTCTGGGGTTGCAGAGTTCCTTCCAGGATGAAACAAGTTCATTTGGTCTACTTTTCCAAGATTCCATTTATTTCTGATGCTACATAATTAGAACAAGTGGTGGTTGAAAACTCTCCCCAAAACGAATCTCCTGCTTTGATTCAGAAACTTGGATCAAGGTCATGACAAGCTATACTCCTCTCACCTCTCATACTGACTCTAATGGATCCTGGACAAAATTCTGGAGTTGATAAACTTTAAAAAGGCCTTTCTTCCAGGACAGTATAAGTTTTATCCTTTTAAAAAACAAAACAAAACAATTGTTTAAGCAGAAATTCATTGCAAAAAATAGCTATGTTCAAGATAGGCATCCTAAAATATTTGATATTTTAAATCTATGGTAAATGCAAAGAGCATTTTTACTGTCCTTTGTACATTATATCATTTGGACCATTTGTCTTTCAAAGGACTAGTAAACCTTAATTTTCTCTAGCAGCTTTGAATGGATTTTTATTGTTTCTTACCACAGCCTTTCAACTCTAGTAATTTGAAAACTAAATATGAACTGCAAAACTCAATCAATTCTGTAGTACTCTTTTAATATCAATTCTTATATAATTAGCCCCCAAAATATGTTCAACTACTGACAATTATTCTCATGTACTTTGAGGGACAACACTAATTTCACACTTAGCAGCATTTTAAAAGCAAGGTGATTCAAACACTATAGAAAAAAGTTCCTCTCTCAAGAGCTACATAGCATTATTGCAGTCTTTACGAGAAAAATATGATTCCATTGTAGTACAATACCAGAATTCAGATTTTACAAAAACACGCAAGTATATGCCGATTACGTTTGTCAGGTGATTCATGTTAATATTCTTACAATGCTAACTAGGTCTATTATAAGCATGGTTGTGTACTTTTTACGCCAGTAAAATTATGGGAAAATCCACGGAAATTGATAGGCCAGATTAAGACTAATGATTAGAGGGACATAAACAGAATCTCTTACTTACAGATTCCTTTCTTTTAAATTGCCTGACAGGTATTAGAAGCATCCATTTGGTACTTAGCGAGGTTAAACCAATATACCTATATGGTATTTTACAGCCATACACAAGCCCTTATCTGCATTCTAAACCAGTTTTTATCTGCAAACTAGTTCCAAGCCTGAGTCCATATACTAATCTTAATGTGTTGCAGAGCTTGTGCTAATAGACACAATTTCATAGCTTGCTTTTTAGATGGGGCTCAAGTCTCCACTGAAGTACCCAGCACAGAGGTTACCTGCCTTTAATCAGCTGAAATTATGGGTGAAAAAAAAAGATGTATTTTTGCAAAAAAAAAGTCCACACCTGTAGTTGCTCTATCCAACAGTGGGAAATAAAGTAGAATGTGAAGTACAATATCATTTAATTTCACATTGATGCCATGCATGTAATGCACTGTACCATCTGATGCTTAGCCATTTGTTGTACCCCATGACCTCTTTTCTCCCCACTGAAAAGCCCTAACAGGCTGGCTCTGGAACACAGGACAGAGTTTGGCTGTGCTTCTTTATGCTTTAATGTGATTGGTAGTATGAACAGTAATGAAAAAAATGTACAATCAGAAGGGCAAATGCCATCCTTGGGTGTTCCCATATGCAGGTATATGATGTGTGTGTAGGATATTGACTGGTATTAGCAGCATCTAATAGAAGACTGTTTAAATGTAATAGACTGCAAATTGTAAACTTTTAAAATATTACCGTATAGCTTTAGTTTTAGGATAATTGCAAATTGCTGAGAAATCTGTGCCTCTTGTGAGTACAAGCTGCTAAGGATTTCTTCTGAGCTGTGTTTTGAAACTATTGCAAAGAAATAACGTAGAAAACATGAGGTTGTAATCATCCCATAAGAAGACCATTTACATTCCTTGAACTTCATCTTGTGCTATTTCAGAAGATGAAATAATGTTGTGGTGAAGAGGAAAGGTGTGTGTGTTAAGAATTTGTGTCCCTAAGAGAGTAACAGCATCTGGAAAGAGGGACCAATGGGCAAGGCACTTCTGTGCTGCTTCAAGCCATACCATATTTATAGGCTGAATGAATGAGCTCTGTTCTCTGAAAATGTTCATATCTGTCTGGCCTCCAGCTGAATGGAGTGAAAGGCAGGTACCAGACAAGCAGCAGCTTCCAGAAGCTGCCTTAGCGTTCAATTTCAGATATTTCTAATACACTTTCATATCAAACCCTGGTGATCCTGAACTGTTTCAAGGTACATTCTCTCGGTTTATAAAATCATACTTTTTCTAATCTATCTGCCCTATTCTTTCTCTCTGTCCACTAAGAAAACATGTGGAAAGGATTGGTGATGTCATTATGGAGCTATGGTAATGATTTACAGCTTCTGTTTCAGAGAGGTCATTGCAACTATCAGTCACTTTGTAAGGACAAATTATTTTTGTTATATCTATGTTGTTGGACTCTTTGATGGATCTTGTGGCAATTGGACATTCTATTTATTTATGTGCATATTTTTAAAAGGTTGTCAGTAGAGCTGTGAGCATTGACTGGGTACTCTTATTATAGAGTAGTAAAAATCCAAATAAAGAAATAAATCAAATGACACCTTCCTCAAATGAGAGTTACAAAATGGAGCCAACAGATATTGATAAGTAGCAGTCTTCAGAATATCTACTAAATTATCTAGTATGTGCTATGAAGTTTAAGCACAGAAGACATGAAAACAGAAGAGTTATTGTCAAAACAGCACACAGACACTTAACAACAAAAATAACAACCTTTTGTTGTCAAATGACAGCCAATCTTAGCTCTAGTGTATATCTCAATGATATGAAGCAAAGTCGTAGGATAAATAAAATGATACACGTTGCAACTTCCCAAACACTCTCTGAATAGCTGAAGAATAAAGACTAATAACTGAATTCCTGCAAAGGATAGATCCAAGGTTATTTTATTTTAAACGTAAACTTCAAATACAGTCCTACAAGCACCGTTAGGTGTAGTGCTTTTGTTGTTATGATTTCAGTTTTCACTCCAATTTCAGGTGAAAAGCTGCTTTAAACCTCTATAATCATGATGTTAAGGTGAATCAAAGCCAGTCCATGGTACTAAGTGTGATAACCAGTTGCAGGTTTTGCAGGATCTTGTAGTGGGTTGGTTGACATATTTTGCAGAAAGCTAAGGTATATCTTCTCTCCCTTTTATGGCATACTAGAGCTATTATATGTCACCAGGAAGAAAGTTAGAATATTATAAAACCGTAAGAGTCAACTGGAGCATGCCAGTGACTACTCAGGGAACATGAATGGCAACACAAGAATGTAATAATAAAAGGAAGCCCCAGATCATGCTTAGTCAGCAGCACTGGAAAAAAATGCCTAGCTTGGGGAAAAGAGGTGCACCTTGAGGACATACGTAAATTATAACTCAGAGGTTAAGTAGGATCTGTCTTTGGGGAAAAAGAGGAACTGTGCATGTATAAACCCATCTTTGAAAAGTATATTAAAATGTGTCCTAGTCCAAAGCCCACTGAAGACAATCATTTTTTTTCTGCTGACATGTGAGTCTTTGGATAACTTTCTTGGAGGTGACACAGTCAGCCTCAGAAGCTCAGAAATAACACTGTGGAAAAGTATGATTTCTGCAGTATTCCACAGTTTGTATAGATACAGTATTGAAAACAGCTCAGTGCTGTTAGCAATGCTTAACAATCCACAACTTGCCAGCAGTAGTTATCCTCCCCAAAGTGAATAATGTCTATACAAATTAGGGGAAAAAGTATTTATAACACACACCATATCGACTCTGACAAGAGCTTTTATAATTTAGCAGATATCTAGTATGCATTTGAAAATTAGGTCACTCTAATCTAGCTAATTGCAGTATTTTTTAGCATGGTAGACCAATCCAAACTACTATATAAATAATGTCTTTTTTAAAATTTAGCTAAACATTTTATGTATTTACTTACACAAAAGTTCTCTAAGGATATGTTTTACTGGTTCAGATAGCCTCAACAAACATTTTAAAGCTGAAAAACTGAAATAGCAAAATATAAAATTCAGGGAGTATAAAAGGTCTGAATAAAACTGCCAGAGCACAGAATCTCATAGCGAAGGCTGAAGTTGTATTGTGAACTCATCCGCTTTTGTTTACCCATTGCAGTGCTTTTGGTATATATCAAAACAATATGTACAGCAATACCTAGGTACAACACAGTGAGTTAATAATGGAGCTTCAGTCTTAACTGTGAATTCCCGTGCATTAGTTCGTATATTGCCGATATAGATGGGGTTTTGTGGTTTAATACATAGCAGCACATAGAGTGTCAGCTGGAAATCCATTTCACAGTTGTGGAACAATATACAGAATACAATAAACCCATTCCCACCTTCCCATTCCTTTCTTACAGTAGGAAGCCAACATTTAGAAACACATAGCAAACAAACACCTGCTAAGCATAAATCACAGGCATGAACACAGCACTGGACAAGTTCAGGGAGATATGATGGGAGAAAAATCCATGAAGAACCTTAATATTCATTAGGAAAACCTAACATTTATTTCACAAACTGACAGGTGGCCAGCGAATCGACTTCAGAACAGCCATAAAGAGAGAACTGGTTATTATGCTAGTAAAATTTAAACAGCAGAGCTTTTTAATAAGCTGCACTCTGTTAGGAGTACACTGAGGGAACCCAAGCAGGAAAAAGCAATAATCACATCTAGCAATAACAAGAAGATCGACTAATATCCATCATAATTTTTTCCTATTTTGCTTCTGCCTATTAGCATGACAAATAGTAGAAGCAGAAGCAGCTTAACAAGATACTAAGCAAAACAGGTGCAGAAACAAAGGCATCTTCCACTTGGAGAGTCAACATTTTTCTTTGGAAAAACAAAACAAAACAAAACAAAACTTATTTGTTCTGTGCAGGTTGGAGCCTAGGTTGCCCATTGTTGTTACCCATTGTGTGATGTGTGCATTATTTTATCTCTTCCTGCAGAGTTTGGTTGTGACATACATAACACATGTGCCCATAAAGTTACCCAGAAATGCACTAAAAAGATTCAATATATGTCATAGCAAGCATATTTCTTTGTTAATTCCATAAAGACAGTCTGTAGAAGCCAAGTCTCCTACAATTTTTGTGTCCGCAGTGGGAGAAAACGGCACATTGCATGCTATCATTATCACAGAATTACAGTGTACTGTGTAATACCATTACTCTTGCCAGAGAATGATAGTGGAAATGGCAATGCCCCATTACTAATGCTTAATGTATGACCAATCAGAAGCTGAAAATCATATGACCAGTGGCAGCTTATGCCATCCCATCAGTTAGTAAATTGGATGCAGTTTGTCAGATGGACACAATATCCCTCCACTGTAGGTGGTCTCTGTTTCATTAGGTTTCAGATTGATGGGAGTGAACAATAATCCAAAAATGTGCAATAGGTACATCAACCTCATTTTTCATTAACAGTGCTTCCCAAACACATTGGAAGCAGGTACAAAACATAGATTTTGTTTGGCTTACTTTGATCCATGCAGAGACTATTGGGTTTCTGACTTCGCTGCTGGAGGCTTATGGTTTCAGTTAGCAGAACCTGGTACAGCAACTGGATGAGGTGTTTTTGATATAATCTCGTAATTTCGGTATGATGCAGAAATAGTGGGTGGCAAAGCTCCTTTTTTTTTTTTCCTTAGGAAGTGATGAGTAACCAACATTCTATTTACATATAAGGCATTAGTGTTGCTAGAGCAGCTTTCTAAATTACATGGTAGGTGCAAGAATGGTAGTGATTTTTTTGGTATTTCACAAGAGATACAGATATGTAGCTGCATTTTTGCTGCTTCTAAAAGAAACTGTATTTCTTAAAGTCTCTCCCAAGTTTGTTGAAATGATATACAAAGCAGCTACTAGAGTATCTTACACATATTTGGCTTACAGGGATATGTTTTTGTTCATAGTGAAATAAATTAAAGCAGTATATTATGTTGCTCAAATTCTGGGTAATTGAAATTAAGGTATTTTTAACGCATGGTGCTTTGGACCAATGGAAATAATGTAAGATTTATAAGGATGGCAGAAAACTGATATTAGATATTACTACAGATGAGTGGGAACTGCTATCATCAGAACGGATATAACACCACATGCTTTCACTATCTTTGGTTGGTAGAGTTTTCCCTCTAATTTTTATATTGAAGACGTGTACACAAATTATTAAAAAGTTAAACATACTTAGTTTTAAAAATAAAATCAAAGATCTAAATACAATCTTATAAAAGAAATATCCATCAATTTTCTCTTATTTAAATTAGTTTTTATGTTACCATGAATGAGTCATATTATGTAGAAGTACATATACTGTAAATCATGTAACTTAAAACTATGTATGTAGTCAAAATGGCCAATATGACTTGCCCTTTAGATGCCTTCCTTATCTCAATTTTACAAGTTTCCATCCACAATATTTCATTGTGTCGCTGAAAAAGGTACTTCTTGGTGCTGAAGATTTAAAGAAAGCTCTTCAGTTGAACAGCGTGAACGTGAGCACTGTTCTATATGGGGCTGAGGGAGGGGGATGTCTGTGTGTGCATGTATTTGGCATGAATTTATATGGAATATATTAACGCAGGGTCTCACATCATGCCATCTTTTCAACAGTATTTCTTACTATTGTTTAAGAATATCTTTTTGCTTTTATGCTTTTCTGTAGTTATCTAACATAACTGGGCAACTTTTCTTCTGAAGTTCTAAAACATGTGTCCGTTGCCCTGGTTTTTCAGCCTTGAGCATATCTCTTTAATATATCACTTTCAAGATGATGATACATTGATATTCTGCTTTAATTAGTGTCATGAAAGAGAAAAAAGCCCTTCAAATGTCGATGGTTTGCAAAAGTTGTTGGAGCATCTTCTTAAAGCAAATCTGAAGGACTGGCCCTCACAATTTTTTTTTAACTTTCACATGATCCTATTACAGGAGTTTTTTTGTAAACTCGTGTTATAAACGATTATTTTTAGTTAAGAGAAGCACCAGGAAAGATTAAAAAATGGATATAAAGACATTTTGGTTCTTGATCTTCTTTCTTCTCATCTCAACCTTTAGAAAGTCTTGCTGGAAGAACACAAGGAACAGCAGGAAGGTTTCTAACAGATCTTTGAGACCTCCTTGCAGTCAGATCCCAGGGGAGCTAGAACAGTATACCTCTGTGGTTCAAAAACTCTTTGGGCCAGAAAAAGGGGCCTTTATCTGCTGACATTTCAAACATATTCAATCAAATATTGATCTAGAAAATCAGCCACTTTTTCTCTAGCAAAGAAATTAAATTAGTGCTACCTACTGAAGATCTACAAATGGTTCTCCTGAAGATAATGATAGTACCCTAGGCTATTTGTAGGATCAAAAGTTTTTATGGACACCAAACTGATTTAATATTTTCTGTAATGCATGGAGAAAAAAGGGTGAAAGATCTGCTTGCCAATAGTAATGTGCTGGAGATTATCTCATGTGGCGAGTCCTTGCATCAAGGAGCCAGGTTTCAAATCCATCTCATCTTTGGATTAAAAGAAACAGAATGTAGCCCATTTCACCTTACAGAAAGATTTTCATCACCAGAAGCAGATGATACCTCTTATTTAAGTTGACTCTGGTAGCACATGCTCCTCTAGCTCATAAACATTCCTTGTCTCTGTTGCGTTCTGCTTTCAAGATGTCTCTGAAGTTGCTTTGAATCAAGTGAGAAGTCTCTTCTTCATACTCTGAACACTAATATATCAAAAAACACGTCTTGTGTACTAATGGGATAAAGATCCCATTAATAAATAAATAGTATTATTAATATAATAATATATACTATAATAGTATTATTAATAAATAAATAGTATTATTGAAACGTTTTCATCATTTTTGTTATGAAAAAGGTAGTCTTTACAAAAGACTTAAGGGCTTAATAATTTAATTAGAAATTTATTCTATGAATTTACTGGAAAAAATAATGAAGCATTAGTTTTTATTGAAGTGTTTCTTAAATTCTTACCCATAAAATCATGTCTTGGGGATTTAACTACATTGACACAAGTAACTGAATTGTTACTGGCTGAATTAATAAAGGATGGATTTTTCATTTCTCACTTCTTCACAAGAGAGAGAGAGGTATATAGATTTGACGATTTGAGATTCTGGCAGTTTAAATTTATTACTGGACCTGTATAATTGGACTAATTTTATGCAGAGAAGAGGCATTTGGTATACATTTTGTAAATGTATGAAAGTATCTCAGAAATTTTGAAGGATTTACTTCAAAAAGAATCAGTTAAGCAGATTAGAAGTTCCAAACTTTTCAGTTTGTGCCCATTGCCTTTTGTCCTGTTAGTGGGCACTACTGAGAAGAGTTTGGCTCCTTATTCTTCATTTGCTTCGGCCAGGTATTTATGCACACTGATACAATCCCTCATGGGCCCTCTCTTCACTAGGCAGAACAGTCCCAGCTTTCTCAGCCTCCTCTCATATGAAGAGATGATCCTAAATCATCGGGTGGCCAAAAAAAATGAGCTTACATATCTTCAAGCTGCTTTCCAGGGAATTTAGAAGCAACAAAAAATAAAGTGCGACTTTTTCACTAGAATTTTTCTAGCAGTGATCTTGTATACAATCAATTAGTCAAAAAGAGGGAGAGACTCGTTTTAAAAGGATCCTTCGTGTAAAAATATTTCTGTTCTGCATACTGAGCTTTCAGTTGTTCCAAAAGATCCAAAAGTCACTTTCATGGAAGAAAATTCTATAACTTGGATTACTTGAAGATTACATAATTACCAGATGGATATGTTAATCCCATGTGTAACATTGTAAATCATGTTCCTGATAAAATAATAATATAGATTCCTTTTAAGGGAATAGGAGAGCATCAAGATGTGAAATTAAATACTAATTTAACTTAGAGGGTTAGTTTCCAATTTTAAGGAATCAGTGAAACTTTCATAGCTTTCAGTCACCTCCCTCTACTAAATCTTCAGCAAACTCAATAAATTTTCCCAGAATATTTTAGGGAGGTCAGCAAGTGGATTAAGTAATTCCCTCCATCCTCTGTTATTCATTCAATTTTTTACCTTCCAAAATATCTTTGTGCTTCAGAAAACTCATCTTGATTCAGATAGTGGAAGGCTCCAAAGTTGCTATTAATTTCACTTTCATCTTCAGGCATAGCAGGACACCAGCAGAGCAGGGTCTCATCTTTCAGGGGAAAGACAGGTAGTCCTGACATACCTGTCTACAGTCTGGTTACTTTCAGAGTAGTATTATGGCCCATTCTATAGCCCTCATTGAACTGATAACTTGCTCTCAAGGGACAGAGAACCAAGGAAATCTGCTAGTTAGAAATACAGAGAATTTTTATGTTTGAACAACTGCAAATCCTTCCTTACAGGAACAAGAAACTTAGCCTCCCAGTACTGGTAATGATTTTGCTTGCCAGACTATCCTAGGGAGCAATTACATGTCAGGTGGGGAAACAGGTTGCTTGTTTGCTTCTGAAAATGAAACCTTGCAGGGCTAAAAGATCCTCCAAGTGTGCTGAGTGTCCTCTCAAACGTAAATGACAAATAAGGGGAGCAACCCAAACTGAAGGAATTCAATAACCCTTTCAGACAAACTTTCTAAATAAAGACCCACACTGACACATCCAAAGTTCTCAGAATAACAGACACTAAAATTAGTATAATATAAATACTACTCTTAAATGAACCAGATCTGGTAAGCAGAAATTGCGTTTTTCTCATTTTTTTTTTATCTACAACAGGATGTTCCCAAATCAATTTATCTGCTAGAACTCATTGAACAAAATAAAATGTGGATAAAGCTAAACTGCTTAATCATTTAAGTCTAACCTTTCAAACCCTCAAAAAATAAAATAAAATTAACTAGTCCCAAAGCCAGAGGCACAACTAGAAATTTCATGCTCAACAAAGTTCCTGTAACTTGCAGTCAAAAAAGGTTTCCTAGTTCTTGTCATGAATCAATCTGACTAGGAGACATAAAAAGGAGGAAGAACTGAATTCTCTGTTTTCACTGTGGTAGAATTTAACATCCAAGTGCCATGATATTCTGCAATAGGAGTGGCATAGCTTAATATATTTATTAATGAACTGGAAAAAGGGATGAGCACTGAAGTGATGGCATTTGCAGGTGACTCAAAATTATGCAGGTTAATCAAGTCCAGAGAGGGTAATAAGAAGCTTCAGAAGAAAATAAACAAGTTAGGTAAATGATCGACCTGATGGCAGATTAAATTCAATGTTGATATATGCAAATTAATGTACTTTGCAAGGTGTGTTTTTTTTTTAATCTATTTTTACACCTTACTGAGTTCTAAATTAAATGTATCAAAGGAATAGGACCTAAATAGCATTGCCAAGAGTGCAATGAAGTCTTCCACCTGGCATGTAGCTACAGCAGAAAATTTTGGTACAGGAAGGGACCATAATATGAAAAACTCTAATGTCATTACATCAGTTGTCCTCCACACTTAACACACCATGTACAGACCTGGTCTCCAACTGCAAACAGAAGTTTTGCAAAATTAGAAGCAACTCAGTTATATTTGGCAAGAATGACAGAGGATGAAAAGAAAATATTGAAACAAATGGCATCACCAGCTTTGCAGAAAGGCTACATTAGAGATACGATAAAATATTATGAAATAATGTCTTGATAGGGTCTTGTCATGTATGATAAGAACACAGTGAAATTTAAAGCAGAAGACATGCTTCTCACTTACTGTGGAGCTTGTCGCTACAGGATGTTAGTTTAGCAAAAGTCGAGAGAGGTATTAGACTTTTATATGAACACAGATCTTAATTTAATTTATTTTATTTTATTATTTTTTTTTGGTGTAACAAAGATAATGCTTCAGGAATTGCTTCCATCTATTATATAGAGAGTGTAGTCATAGTTTTCTTCAGATTATTTCTTCAGTATGACAATCCCCCATTAAAAACATCTGTAGTAAGATAAAAAATAGAAAAATTGAGAGATAAAGTAATAAAGAGGATAAGAGATGTTATGTAAATAGAACCTAAATGCAGGTAATGTAGTTTTATAATTTCAGTATGGGTCAGCTGTGCTTTAATTATCAGCTGAATTTAGTTGAATTAGTAGACTACAAACAGGAAGTACAGAGTGCTGTAGAGCTCTCCTTGAGTTAATTTGGTAGCATACTAGTACTTTTGAAAAATGCTCTTAGTATTACTTATGGAGAGTTTTCACTAGTTTGTGTAAGGTTGATTGCTATTGAAATGGAATACATATAAGCAATTAACAGTAAGCAGTGCTTTACTGTAGCCAGTGGAGAAACTGTATACTGCACACTGGGTGAACATGAAGCTTAATAAATAGAAATTCCAAGGGATTTTCACAGGTTTAGTAGAGTGGTGACATATGTTATCATCTTGCTCACCACAGACTGGAATATGATTTTACACTGTCATGTCACATCGGCCCATGATAACCAGAAGTCATTTATTTCCTAAGAAAATAGTAACTGGATATGACAACCTGTGTTGCCTTGTGGTGATGTTATGGTAGTATTTACTGATAATGTGAAGTGTAACTTGTGTCATCTTTCATATTTCTTCAGTAGAAATTCAGATCATTAGTAAGTTAAAAATAACAGTCCAGCTTTTGTATTCTTTTCTGTTTGTTTAGAACAATAATAATAACTTCTGTCAAGGGCATAAATCTTACACTAAAATGATGTAGGAATTCTCAAATTAAGAATTAATATATGTACAGAGGACAATAAATAATTAGACTGCTTTGTAATTATACAATTCCTCATTATTTAGGTATTTTTTTGGGCTGTGGCAGGGAAGGAGGTATCTATTTATCTATCTGTTTATCTATTAGTCTGTCTTCTGGGTCTCTTCTGCTTTTATTTTTCTATTCAGTACATATTTGTTATATTTTCATGCTGTGGAATCTAAAATGAGACCTCCGTTAAACAAAGAAAGCATAGTTATCATTTTGTTTTTATTTTCCCCAGAAAATATAAATAATTAAGCTTAACTTCAAATAAAAAAATAAAGTAAGCCTTCCTACTGTACTACAATCTTTTTTCCTTTATGGTTTTCCAGCAGAATTGTAATTCTGTACTCTTGCTAAGATACGATGCTAGGGATTATCACATAAGAGTTCTCTTCATTTTAGTCCTTTTGCAAGATGGATGCAGTGGATGTATACAACACAATTTAAAAGGCTTTTCATCAGGTTTCATTCTTGATTTCTACTGTAAATTCAACAAGCTACAGTAGTTTAATGCAGAAGCGTAGATGTCCATAAAAAGCTGGAGGGAACGGTGTATGTTATAATGCTGTTATAAAACTGTCCATGATATTAACACAGACTGTATATTAAATACACAAAACTGTTACAATAACTTGAAGGTTGAGACAAACTCATGAAAACAAATAAATTCTTCAGGACACTAGGCAAAGGGCTGTTCTTGGCAAAAAGATTTAAATACAGTTACACAGTAGTCCAAATTAACTCCCCCAAATAAAAAAGCATTCACCCACTAGTCATGTAGAGTAAAACCATGCACAAAATAGGTTCTCCAGGGAGGTTTTTCACCTTCATCTAAGTTTGGGAACCAAATTTATGATTGGGGGAAGGTGATCTCCTTGCATATAAGAAGAGTGAAAGGATGCTCCACAGAGCAGTTCAGAACCAAAGCCTAATCCAGGTGCTCTCAGTCACTGTGCAGGAGCCTTTCTCTCTGCATTGATTATACAGGAAGCCCTTGGAGACTAACCTCCTCACTAAGACTGCATTCTCAGTTTATTATCGAAAATCAGGAAGAATGAATACTTCCCTATTGCCTGCAACATTCATACCATTGGCCCTCCGAGTGTGGCAAATCATGTGAAAACACAATTGCAAAAACTGCATATAAAAATGGTATCAGCCACAAATTTGTGCTAAAGCTCTGTACATAGTTTACATTATTATAAATCCAGAACAACTCCAGGGATATCCATAAGATAATTTACCTTAGTTTATGAAGAAATTGTCCTACATTACATGAGGGGAAGTAAGATCTTCTGTTATAAACAAGAACTGTTCTGAGTGTAGTGATTGAAGACAAATTGAATGGTTGTCCTGTCAACCTGATAAGGATTTGCAACCTTGATTTTTTATTTTTTTTTTTTAAGCATAAACAGCCTCGTTAGTGGGGTTTTGTTATTTATCATAAAGAATCCAAGAAAGAATAGCTGTTGGTTATTTCCAGTTGGTCTTTTTCCTTTCCTTTCCTTTCCTTTCCTTTCCTTTCCTTTCCTTTCCTTTCCTTTCCTTTCCTTTCCTTTCCTTTCCTTTCCTTTCCTTTCCTTTCCTTTCCTTTCCTTTCCTTTCCTTTCCTTTCCTTTCCTTTCCTTTCCTTTCCTTTCCTTTCCTTTCCTTTCCTTTCCTTTCCTTTCCTTTCCTTTCCTTTCCTTTCCTTTCCTTTCCTTTCCTTCTTTTCTTTTTTCTTTTTTCTTTTCTTTTCTTTTCTTTTCTTTTCTTTTCTTTTCTTTTCTTTTCTTTTCTTTTCTTTTCTTTTCTTTTCTTTTCTTTTCTTTTCTTTTCTTTTCTTTTCTTTTCTTTTCTTTTCTTTTCTTTTCTTTTCTTTTCTCTTTTCTTTTCTTTTCTTTTCTTTTCTCTTTTCTTTTCTTTTCTTTTCTTTTCTTTTCTTTTCTTTTCTTTTCTTTTCTTTTCTTTTCTTTTCTTTTCTTTTCTTTTCTTTTCTTTTCTTTTCTTTTCTTTTCTTTTCTTTTCTTTTCTTTTCTTTTCTTTTCTTTTCTTTTCTTTTCTTTTCTTTTCTTTTCTTTTCTTTTCTTTTCTTTTCTTTTCTTTTCTTTCCAGGCTGGATGGGGCCTTGGCCAACCTGATCTAGTAGGTGGCATCCATGTATATGGCAGAGGAGTTAGATGATCTTTAAGGTCCCTTCCAACACAAGCCATTCTATGATTCTATGATTTTTTTTTACCAGTTAACTCTGGAAAAAACATAAATATTGCTTTTAGTTGTATTAATTGAAAACAATACTATCAACTAAATGATATATTTTGGGATCCAACAGGCTTCTAGCAATTCAAGAGTTTTTAAAAATTTCACTTCTAACTGAAATTGTTGGAGCAACAGTAATGACAGGGAACAAGCAATTATGAAAACTAAACCCAGTGAAGGTATTTGTCTCAGAAGCATTAAACACAAAGCTAGGAGGATTGGGCGGCACGCCTGAAGGCTGTGCTGCCACTCAGCGAGACTTGGACAGGCTGGAGAGCTGGGCAGGAAGAAAACAGATGAGGTTTAACAAAAGCAAGTGGGTAGAGTCTTGCACCCAGGAAGGAGCAACTGCATGCATCAGCACAGGCTGGGGGATGACCTGCTGGAGAGGAGCTCTGTGGAGAAGGACCTGGGGGTCCTGGTGGATGACAGGTTGGCCATGAGCCAGCAGTGTGCCCTGGTGGCCAAGAAGGCCAACGGGATCCTGGGCTGCATTAAAAGGAGCACGGACAGCAGGTCAAGGGAGGTGATGCTGCCCCTCCACTCTGCCCTGGTCAGGCCTCACCTGGAGTACTGTGTCCAGTTCTGGGCTCCCCGGTACAAAAAAGACAGGGATCTCCTGGAAAGAGTCCAGCGGAGGGCCACACACAGGATACGGGACCTGGAGCATCTCCCCTAGGAGGAAAGGCTCAGAGACCTGGCTCTGTTCAGCCTGCAGAAAAGAAGACTGAGAAGGGATCTTATCTAGAAACACCTGAGGTGTGGGAGACACAGGGATATGGCCAACCGCTTTTCAGAGGTCTGTGGGGACAGGACAAGGGGCAATGGCCACAAAGCGGAGCACAGGAAGTTCCGCACCACTACGCGAAAGAACTTCTTCACGGTGAGGGTGACGCAGCACAGGGACAGGCTGCCCAGGGAGGCTGTGGAGTCTCCTTCTCTGGAGATATTCAGGGCCCGTCTGGACGCCCACCTGGGCAGCCTGCTATAAGGAACCTGCTTTGGCAGGGCGGTTGGACCCGATGATCTCTGGAGGTCCCTTCCAGCCCCTTCAGTTCTGTGATTCTGTGATACACAGCGATGTGCCCTCTGCACACAAAGCTCCCTTTTAGGTCAACAGAGCAAAATAGTCACTGAACTAGTTTAGAGTCTACTTCAAGGGGAAACAAACAGCCCTAGGCTCCTTTTCCTAGACCTTAACTAACTTTACTAAAAGAGTAGGTTGTTCTTATTCAGATGAAGCCCACTCTCAAGTCTGCAGAACCAGTATCAAAAGAAATAAATAGATCAAAAACAGCAACCCTTCCAAACTTTCTCAGTCTCCAGAAGCTACTATGGATTTATACCAGCATAAGCAATATAAATATATTTTTCTAAATTTACATTGTGGTTTTGCTCAGTGCTCTGTTAGGGACACAAGATTATTAACTGTGCTGTGCGAGTCGGCAATTTCACTCACAGTAGATAAGAATGCAGTATTAGCGTAAGTATGAAATTTCACTGTTTTAACAGTGATTTTTCAGAAACACAATGGCTCTTTAACGTGCAGTATGGACATGGACTTGGTTCAGGATAGGACAGAGCACTCAAACTTAATTTTCCAAATTATATATCTTTTTAAAGAAAATTTCACATGTCAGGGTCCCTCATTTTTGGCCTAGCACAGTACCTGGATTTTTAAATGCCCCCTAAACCTATTCAGCATTCATCTTCTCATGTCTTTTGTCTCTTGAAATGCCAGTAGAGTGCAAGTACCGATGTGCTTAGGCACAACTGTGTTGAGTTAAAGGTGGCTGCCATTTTAGATAGTCCCAAGGTCATATGCGAAATATGAAAATTTGAGCTCTTTACTGCTGGTCAGAACCTTAATATGTTCCATGACCCTACAGTAGACTCAACATATAAAATGAGAGAAGCTTAATAAATCTCTCTGTAATAAGTATGACACATTATGACAAGGAGAACTTAGATCAAGCTTATCCTTTGAAGTTTTAATGGACGTTCCAATTTGATGACAGCAACTCACCTGTGCTTGTAATAAGTTCGCAAAGCCTGCAGCAGCTCCAGTCATCTTGGACTAGAGCTTTGGACGACAATGAACTCAGGCAACTGCAAGCTTCAAAAGGCTTATTCAAATATTCCAGCTCTGCTCGTACCAGGCATTGCAGGCAAACTTTTAAATACATTTCTCCGTATCAAAGAGTATTTCTATCTTGAGCTGTTCATAATAATTTTGTTCTGTAATAAAATTGCAAAGCCTTCCAGTCTGAAAAGGATTAATCAGATATTCTCCTTTGCTCCACCCTTGTGCAAGCAAGAAGAGGGAAAAAAGAGCACAGCAGGGCAAAGAGAAAGGAAAACTGGCTCTTGGATCTGTATGCTTCTCACTGCTCTGTGTAAGTACTTCAGGTCCCAAATGGGAAGTCCACCAGACCAAAGGTAAAAAGAATACAGACACAGAGCATGACAGCAACAAATAGGCAAAGAGCTGCTGTAAGCAACACGTTCCCTTCTGTGCACTTACTGTATCTGTTAGTGCCTAATGTTTCATCTCATCCTGCATGTTCTGTGACAAGGGAGAAAGCATTTGGCTGCCAGATGCTAGCAATGAGACAGAGATCTGACATTTCAAACTGATGCAGAAGGGCATCAGGACAATGTGTAGAAGGAGAATGTTTACCTGCTTTTAGGGGGAAAGGCAAAGGGACTTAATGCATCTGCAGCTCTAATGTACCCCTAATACAGGTCCAAGTAATGTTGAATGAGGGGAGAATGATGTAAACATGTTCTCAGACAAAGATTGGAGGAAATGAGTGTTTTCTTCTCTAGAGAAAATTCTTTTAATCAAATGATATATATATATATATATTTTTAACAAAAATTAAATGTGAGTTTCCTCAATGACTTCAGCAAGGCTTTGGATAGGAACAAGGCATCTCCTCCATAAGAAGACGTATGGTTAGGACCTTAAGTAGATGCAACAATGCAGCCAGTTATCTAAACATATTCATCTGGTGCCATTCCCAAGGCCTTAGGGCATGCTAGATAGAGCCCACCAATATTTCTCTTGCTATTTGCAGTATAAAGTGCACGTTATCCTATGGTCATGCTTTGGACAGGTTGAATTGGAAAAAATAATGGGAGACAAGAAATAATGCTAATTAAAATAACTTGTAGTCTTAAAATTTAAAGTGTAATAAATGTTACTGGAAAGAGTTTCTAAAATACATATAAATACTCTGTCACTCTGAGATGAGGGCAAAGGAGAAGATGCTACAGTGAATGCATAGAGACTGAGCCCATTTCTGGTTATGACCTGAATCTTGCAAAGCTTAGCACATTTATTTAACTTTCTGCACTGCAACTCTGTTGATTTCAGTGGGACTGCCAACCATGTCTACAATCATTTGTATAATACTGTGTCTGGTAATGGGCACCTAAAGCATCAGAACTGAATTCCATTTATCTTTGCATAGGAGGGATGAAGCAGAAATAATGCTGTGTTTGTCTAGGCATTCTGTGTCATAACCACAGTGTTTCGTACCCTTTACACATACATCTCTAGGGATTAAAATTGCCTTATAAGTCCATGTACGGTTTGAAAAATCAATTATGTAATAAAGATGTAGTTCACCAACAGAAAACCTGAGGCAATCATTTTTGGAGGGCTGTTCTTCCTGTGAAAACACAGGAACCTGTCACTGTGCAGGCACAGGTCTCCTTCCCTTATCCCGTGCATGTGAGAGGCAAAGATAAGTTTGATTTCCTCAATGAGTCTTCTTTCTGGGTGAATGTGGCACCATATTATCTTGGCTTGTATTTTTCATTCCCCGTTTAACAGTTATAAACACCTTCCAACATCAAATAGGAGCAGCAGGGTAACCCAGATAAAAGAAAATTCTTCAACCCTACCAGCTTGACTCAGATTTATACGCCTGTTTCAAATTTCTGTTCCTCATTCCAAGAGTTGCAACATTTCACAAGTACCATATAATGTGCTACTTGATTGGCCTTTCCAAGGATACAGTGTGCTGCAACACATTGTTCAGGAGTTTTATAGGTATGCATCCCTTCCACTTCTGCTCTTCATTGAAAAAATATATCATGGGCTTCTCTTTCTGTGCTCTACAATCTTGACATTTCTTAATATAAGGTTGTCTTCCTAGATGTCAAACTGGTTTTGAATTATTTTACAGTGTTCTCAGTTAAAACAGTGTCATGTAAATCAATCACATCCTCAGTTTTTTTGTCAGGGACCTGCAATCTTAAAGTACAGCTTTCAAACAGAATCAGTACTGTTACTAGATTTCATTGTAGGGAAGCAATGATCAGTCTGGGATTTACTTTTTACTGTCCTAGGCAAAACCTTTGCTAATAAATTATTACCAAGGGTATGAACATTTGAACGGAGTTTTCACTGTTTAACCTTGATCCAAACTTTGCCAATTATCATTGTTAACCAAACAAATTATTATTGTCTTGATGCACCTTTCAAATTAGAAGGGGGACAAGCAAGATGGTCAAAGCTTAAATGCAGCTCACAAGCCAAGGGGCAGAGGCCCCCCATGAAGCTTCTCACAGCTTTTTCTCACAACTTAGCTGTTTCCACAGCAGTTGGATGCAGATCATGCAGCTGCACCATATCAAACCTGACTTTGGACATCAAGAAAGAGGCTTCAGAGCTGTGCTGGTGCACACAGGGCCTTGACATACTGAACAGGTAAACGAAAAGGAAGAGCCAGAAGAGAAAATAATATTACTTTCCTGTTTTACAGACTGGGTAGCAAATCCTAGAGCTGAAGGTATTAATTAAAAAAAAAAAATAGGTCTAGCACATCTTTTAAGCATACGTTTACATTTGTTTGAAGTCAGTGCTTAAAACTGCTGTGAATACAGATGGTATTACACATTTTTCAGAATCAAGGTATTTGTAATACACTTGAGGTCATGTAAGTTGTATGTGGCAGAGCTGAGAGCTGATCTTATGAATCACTGGGCAGTTCTTCACTAAAGAATCATCCAGCTTTTTTCTTCCCTCCATTGAACAAATTCTTGCTATTTTCTTTATGATCTTAGTCATTGCAACTGGTGACCTGGCATTTCACCTAACACTCTACTGTAACCGTGATACCCCCAGTTAGTGACTGGTCCTTTGAGATCTCCATCACATTACATTCCTCGAGTCCTGCTTTCACAGGCTTCAACTTTATCCTTTACGCTGGGTAAAGCAGGTGTAAATCACCATCACTGATTCTTTTCTTACTGCTGCAAAGTTTCTTTAAAGATTTTATAGAGTCCCATGGTTTATAAATGATTTCATATGTCCTGGAGTATTAATGTCTATAGCTGGTAGTTAGAATGTCATTTATTAAACCTCTTTTGAAAAATCATCCATATGTGTTCCCACATGTTATACCATACCTACAATAATTTAGTTTTAAAGTAATTTCTGTTATTCATATAACATTAGTAAAATTTTTATTAATGTACCCTAATTTAGGGTGTCACCATTTTGTTCTCTTAAATCAATAACCCAAGACAAATTACTAGAGAAGAATTATGTTGCATTAAAATAATCCACAATTTTGGAGACTTCAAAGCTCTGATGCATGGTTGTTTCTTCTTACATCATCAATATATACAATTTTGCACTTTTTCCTCCTTTCAGATTCATAATGTGTTTCCTGTTGTCTCTTTCAATGCCCTCAAATCCTGAGGGGGGCAATCTTGTAATTACATGCATTAACTCTATTATATTGTGGACTTGCTATGATTCTGCACCCACAGAAAGAGTAGCTGCTGCGTTCTTAAATGCCAGCTACTCTTTAACTGTAAAGGCACCTACTATTTTATTGGAACTATTCTTGCTTTATTACTGTAAACAACTTTGATCATAATGATGCCATTTGAAAGAGCTGATCAAGCTGAGAAAAATGACACTACAGTCATAAAGTCATACTAAATTTTGCTATTAACATTTTATAGTGCATATAAGGAAAGCGTTCCAAGTTGCAACTACAGACAAAAGAGAAAATTAATTTTACGTAGAAATGTAGATTTAAGCATTAGCAATATACTGGTACAATCATTTGCACCATATTTTTAAACACAACAGATGACCCTCTTTGTAGATAAGAAAGCATATGGTTGTCATATCTTAGATGAATCTGTGCTCTCTCGGTGGCAAACATGAGAATATATTAAGGCCCTTATCCCTGAAACAATGGTAGAATTATTATATTAGGAAGAAAATATGTAAATGGCATATAAAACTATTTGAAAAGTTATCAGAAAGAAAACAGTTCACAGTAGAGCTCTTGGTATCTGTACTCAGATATTTCACTACAAGTGATATTTATTTTGGGCTATAAGGTAAAACAAAAAATCATTTTAGTAGAAGATATGTTGTAAAATCACAATGGAACTGCAGGTGATGGATCTGAACAGTGAAGTGGCAGCTAGCTCTGCTGTAATACAGAGTGAACTGTTTGTAATAGGGTGAAATGAAAATAAATGTTAGTTGATAAGAAAGATATGCAACTATTTTAATGTAAATTAATGAAGTTAGACATACAGGGTGGGAACCTGGCCTTTGTTAGGCATTTTTGCTTTGCTGTAATAGCTCATCCATGTCCTCAAGCAGCAGTACGTGGGAAGTCTTTGGCCGAGGGAATGCTGGTATTACTTTAATGGAAGAAATGGCAGGGAGAAAGCAGCATTACAGGAACCCTTCAATTATTTTGTGGTTTCCAACTGTAGGAACAACCCCTTTTTGATCTTTAGTTGCCCAAAGTAATGTCAGTGGCTGCAGTTCTCTATTCCATGCAATCAGAACTCTTGTCAGCCCTTCTGTCTTACTGCAGCAGTCTGAATTGGAGTACTGGGAATGGGGGGCATCTGGTAGTATGATGGTGAAGTAGAGGAGTTCCATAGTAACATATTAAGTTAGTTAGTCTTCTGTATGTAGTTTGCACCAGCGCTATACATTAAAAATAGCTTACGTAAAAAGAATGCAAGATACTGCATTGGTGGAAGCAGAACTACTGTCCACTGAGATTCATCCTGACAACACTGGCTCCCCTGGTAGTTTGTAACTCATTTTTCTTAGTGTATCATTCACTAGAATTGTGCAATTATCAGTAATTTAGCAGTGTGGTTCCTCTTGGTTAAGAAATAGCTGGATAGCTGCTATGGTGTCTCAGTGTTCTGTGATGCTGTATCTCGTCATACGCATGTAATATATTGTACATATTTATAACTGTTCTGCTGTTCGACTAATCTTTCTGAAGAGTTCCATTTATTTCGTATAAATAGCTTTGCCTTTTAATACCAAATCAGCAGCTCCATGTAGATCCCCAAATGCTTAAAAATGTCTATTTTCTAACAATCAAAGAACTCTTTTAAATAAATGTGCTATTGTGTTCCTGTAAAACTAGAATACTTTAATCATCAGGAAATCCAGAAACCTCTATAATTGACGTGTAGTTCTGTTATTGTAAAATGGTCCTAAGTTTAAGGTTGGATACCTGTTTCTTTCTCCTGCTAAATGCAAAAGTTGGTAGCTTTGGGAGTCTCCACGTCCTGGTAGCATAAGCTTTCTTTGTCTAGTTAAGCAAGCAAAGTAGCTGCCAGACAAGACTGTAAAGAATTTACTGTTTGCACGGAGAAAGAAGATTTCTTTGAAGGTTGAATAATGGCATACAAAAGAGAACACAGATAAGAGAGAAGAAGAAAAAAAGAAACACCAATTTCTGAAACAGTACATCTTGCATATGGAAACAAGGAAACAAAGCATGGGGGGTGAGAAGAGAGGAAAAGGAACAATTTTTTTCTTAATTAGGATCTAGGGGACATGACGACTTGAGGCAAGGAGCTTTGCAATGCCCCAGTCTTCTGACATTTGAGTTTGACAAATGACAGCTTGATTATACAACATCCCAAATGTCTTTATAAAGAGGAAAGATACACGTAAGTACAGATCCTGGTGTAAAGAAACACAAGTATTTCTAAGACAAACCAAAACAAACTAAACCCTAAGCAGTTCTCTGTAAAGCTATGGTGAGAAAGGCACTGATGCATGCAGAGAGACCTCCTGATTTCTTACTGACACTTTTATTCCTCTAACAGGTTTTTGTTTATTCTTCAGGGCAGAAAGGCTGCATTTTCTCTTGCCCTAAGCTAAATTCTCTAAAACTGCTAGGCAGGAAATATAATATCCAATAACCTACAATTTCTCACTTCATTATACTAATACAGTTTCACATACAATGAGACAGAAATAATGAAGAAAATATGCTGTAGCAATGAGTCTTTATGTGACTACTTTTTTAATAGAGTCTTGTAGCATGGTGCATTTTCAGGTCCTTTACACTTGATTCTTTTTTTAACTATTCTAATATATGTAATTGTATTTCATTTGATAAGAAAAATGTTGGGAAATGATCTAAAAAACTGCTAGACAATGGTCCTGATTCGTAGCTGTCATAAGAGAGCTCTCAGGGCTGCATGGGTGGTGAGCAGGGGCAGAGTATCTTTCAAGGAAAATCTTAGCCGATGCCAATGCCAGTGTCATTGATTGTTGTACTGAGGCAAGTCTGCATTAAAGAAGGGGCTGAACTTACATGAGGACTCATCGGGAAGATGGGATTCTCTTGAGTGGAATTGCTAAAAACATTGTTCTGAAGTCACACACACAAATGGCATTCATTTAGTGCTTCCTTGCTTTAAAGCAGTATCAATCCTAGCATCATTTATGCCTTGTAACAGGCACAGACGTGAGACTTACAACAGAAACCTCGCTGAGGACTGTTGGCTAGTGCTTCAGCAATTACATCAAGGGACAATCAAGAGTGGTAATCTTTTAAGGAAACATAAAAGAAATGTTTGCCTCTTTCTTATTGATGGTATTACTCTGCAGTATTTTTCTCATATGAATACTTGAAGTTCTTCAGCAGTTTAGGACTTTTAGGAGCCAGGAAACACAGCTGTAAATGCGAAATCTACACTCAGGAACAGTGCTGATTGGCATCCCTAGAGGCTGATGACCTCCATTTATCTCTAAATTGATAGAGCATAGGCAGCAGCTAGGTTTGCTTCCGCAGAACCTCCAGTACGACCCAGAGGAGCCCTACGTGGGTCTGTCAGCATTGCTCATTCTCTGTGCCCAGTCAGTCTGTAGCCTATGTGCGACTGACAACAACCATGCTATCCGGCATCACAGAGAGTGGTCATCTCCATGATGGTAATGTAGTCCACTGACAGCTGTCTCCTTTGGTCACTGCTAACTTGGGAGGAATTCAAATTAAAGACTTGGAAACTTATAGCATTAATCTTGTAAACTAAACTACATGTTAATTCGGCTGGTCACCTGGAATGTAGGTTTATAAAACTGTACTTCCAACTTAGTTGCCATTATTCCTGAAGCGTTCTGCAAGTGCTGATCCTTGCAGTTAACTTCATAATTCATTTTCTCCATTATATTCTGTCTGAAATTGCATCTGCTACTTGAAGATTGATAAACACTGGATTGGTCTCCTAGGGGCTCCTGAAATGGGATTGGTTGCTATTATTATTAAGGAAAATGTAATCACTAAAATATACACGCACATGCTGCAGCCTAAGTTACATATGAGTAAAACATTTTTATTTTTTTTATGGATGAGAAACTTATTCCAATTTTTGAAAACTCTTAAGCAATCGTACAAAACTTTTAAACATTCTGTTGGTTTTAAACCATAACAGTTATTCTACCCCTACAAGTAGTCATCATGCCTGTTTTCCATAAACTGGATTTAAGTACATTTACATAGATCTTGTGTGAAAAACAGTGATATAACTGTTTGGTTTAAGGCTAATTTTTATGCAGCGTAGTGAAATGATCATATGTTTTAAAGTTGGCTTTTCCATTAAGTTTAAGAATTGACTCCCTCAAATTAATCCACCTTGTTTTATTTTCTGCACTATTGACTCCTCTCTCCACAAACAGTTTCTCTTTGTAGCCTTGTTATCCTTCTGTTTTCAACATTGTCAGGTCACAGTACTGTAACAAGTAATGTGTCCTGACAATTAAATAAAATGAACAAAGACAAAAGACACTGTAGCTTGCATTTCATGATTATTTGATCTCATTGGACCTTATCGGCCCTATCCATAGGCAAACAAGTATAGAGAAGAGTTCCAGGCAAAGAGGTTGGATGGTAAGTCACAAACCTGGGAAAGGGATATTCCAGAATAATTGTACCAGTTCTGCAGTATGTACATGGCTGCTCTTCTGATTGGTTTAAAGCAGAAATTAAATTTTCTTTGGACACTGTCTTTGCTGCAGAATTTCATGGAGTAAAATGGTATAGTAAAACTTGATAGCAAATAGTAGTAATAGTAAAACTAAGTAGTGATAGTAAAATAGTAAAACTAGGTATTGATAGTAAAAAAAAAAAAAAAGCAATGGTAAAAATGTAGATAGTAATAATAAAAAAATAGATAGTAATAATAAAACTTGATCATGAGATGCAGTGAATGAATTAAAAACAGGGCAAATGGAAAACAGAGAACAAAATATAAAATGAAAATAAACGCAAAATCATCTCAATGGTATCTAATTTTTAATATAGGATACAGTAGGAAAAAACAGGCAGGTTTTACATTACTTTGCTATAGCTGTGAACCCCCAGAATATCTCACTGATTTTCCAGGACAGGTAAATTCCTGTTAGAGAGAGTCTAACCTAAATTGTTATAGGACTAGTACAGTAGAAGGTGGGAATATTGTTTCATTAAGATTGTATCAGGTTGTATTTCCCACTTGTGGAGAAAGCGGGAAAAGGAGAAGAATCTGTCAAATGAATGATCAGAAGTGAAGAGAATGAAAAAATAAATTTTAAAATGCCTCAGTAGGATTACTTGCTCTTTTAAATATCAGTGAATCTCACAGAAGGCTTTGCAAAACTGTGAAAGATAAGACAACCCCATGTTAGCCTTAGACGGTTCATCAGCAAGCCATGCATGCTTTTGAAATTAAATATCTGTACTCTCTAAAGTGACTAAGATGAAACTCCATCCTGTACTGTCTGTATCACAATAAAATTAAATAAAAAAAATGGTAATTGCCATGTATCAAGGTCACAGAACAGACAGAACAATCCCTTTTGGAACAGAGATGGCTTTCATAGGCTCATGGCAAATGCATATGGCAAGTTGGGAAATGTAAATAGGAGTTACCATAGTGGATCACATCAGCAGTCCGATGCCCCGTCTCTACAGTAAGTGGCCAGGACCAGATGCTTCAGTGGAATTTGCAAGAAAACCCATAATGGACAATTATTGAATAATTTGCTCATAGGGGAAGTTTCTTCCTAATCCCAGACAGCTAATGATTGGTTTATGCCCTGAAGCATGAGGGTTCATATATCTCCACCCCCAACCATTTTTATCCTATCTAAGGTATCCCTGGGCGCTCTCATTATCCAAATAAGTGTATAATCCTTTTTGAATCCTACTAAGCTCTTGGGCATAATGATAGCTTGTTGCAGTGAGTTCAACAGGCTAATTATGCATTGTGTAAAAAAGTATTTCTTTTTATCAGTTTTAAATTTGTTTCTTTTCAATTTAATGGATGTCACTTTGTTCTTACATTATGGGGAAGAGTAAATAGAAGCACCCAATTGACCTTTTCCATACCATTAATTATTTTATATCTCCCTATCACGTCCACACTTATTAATTTCTTCTTTTAACTGAACAGATCTCATCTTTTAAATCTCTTAATATGGAAGTTTCTCCATGGCTTTGTTCCCTTCTGTTGCCTAACTTTGGGCTTATTCTGTTGCCACTATGTATTTTAAGATGGCAAAACCAGAAATGAATACTGAATTCAGGGACAGTGTGCCAACAATGTGTATAATTGCACAATTACAATACTGTCATTGTTTTCCATCCCATTCTTTATACATTCTCACATTTTGTTTGCTTTTTTAACCTCCACTGCTCATTGATCAGATGTTTAATTGAGCTGCCCGCAGTGACCCCCAGGTCTTTTTCCCAAGTTGTTACAGTTAATTTAGAACACGGCAATGTGCATGAGGAATTCAATCTGTTCCTTCCAACATGTATTTTCATATTTGTCAATGCTGAATTTGGCTGCCATTGTGCAGGCTTATTAGGTTTCATTGAACATCTTTGCAGTCTTCTCTGTGCTGACTAACCTAAATAATTCTTTGCTCTCCAGAAAGTTTACCGCCCTTCTGAATGCTCTTTTCCAAATGATTGAATATATTTGACAGTACCAAGCATAGGACAGTGCTGGCATGCTACATGTAGTCGGTAGCTGAGTATAAGACTGCTTTAGGTTAAACATCTGACTAAGATGTAGGGGTTAGAACAAATAGACTTTCCAAGAATAAAATGGAAAATCTAAACCCTACCCGAAGTTATATATAAAATTGACTCTGGTTGCCTTATGAGTCCCTGTTTGGACTCACATCGCAACCACAGTGAATTTCCATACAATGAGAAGTTTGTTGTTCAGCCATAAGCATATAATGGGATCTTATGAGGATTACAAATGGACAAAAATTTGCTACAGAGCTGTGTGTGAAATATTAAATAATGTTCTGCATTTCAGACTCCAAAAACCTAAATTGTAGGTTGTCTCTTACCAGCCTGTTTTTTGCACTGGTTGATTTGTGCGCCTCTCTAGAGCTTGATCATGCCAATCCCAACCTGCAGGTTAGCAGGTGAAAATGTCTGGGTCTTAAGATCTACACTTCTGTTGTGCAACAAGGACTTAAAAAAATTGACTTTGTCTGTTCATTTTTCTAGTTTAAATTGAAAAGAAGTTTATAGAAGTAAACAAGAAGTTTAAGTTATCAATTACAAACTTGTCCTGACAGCTCAACTGAAGTACCCAAAACTTTATCCGAAAGGCGGTTGTTTTTGACATATGTAAGAAGGATCTTTGTAGAGCTGTTTTTTTTTCACACTTTTTTTTTTTATTATTTTTTATTTTTTTTTTCCAGAGGAAATTGAGTGAATTGCAATAGTAAAGCTTGCATTTGTTTGTAGCCCCTTGCAATCCACTCTCCATAGGGTTTTCTGCTTTGCAGCAATTTCACACATCTCCGGCTTGTTAACATTTTCAGAGATGCCACACGTGGCACAATAATACCTCTCCAAACATAATGGTGATCTTAGGGGTCATCATGTCACACTACTGTTAATTTCTCATTTACATGAGTACCACATTGATATAAAATTTTAGCATGCCCGTATACTTTTAGTTGTGTTGATTCAAGAGCTGATGGAGACAGTGTGATTTAGCACACAGCTTTATCCACTTTGGGATTTCCGTGCATCTAAATTCCCCTTGCAAATTGAAGCTCTTCTGTGCCCTCTGGAAGCTAATTTTTTTACCTTCTCTTAGAAACACCTTTTTCACAACTTCTTTGAAACATCTAGGTGCTGGAAATGCTTTAGGTGAGGGGCAGGTAAACGGCCTCTTTTGAGGATGTCACTACTCCCACTGTATATATACATCAGCCTACAGAATGCAGGTATGCAGTAGGAGTTTTCTATTACTTTCACCAGGCCATGGAACAGGTCATCATAAATCTTATCTCCCCATTCTGCAGGAATACATCATCTCTGCAGCACACCTGAACTCCACTGACCCTGGCACAGACCAGCTCTCAGATGGTGGCCTTCTGTGCAGTTGCCAAACTAATGGACTGAGTACATATTGCTTCTGACATCCTTAATCATGTTAGACAAAAACAGCCCAAAGAACACAAAACAGAGGAAAGACCTGGAAATATGACTTGCCCAAATAGGACTGGAATCTCAGAAAATTTAAAGCTGCATGCAGAAAGATGCAGCTTTAAAAAAAAAAAAAATATTTTAAAGAAAAAAATATTTGTAATGAGTTTGAATGGTTCTAATTAATTATACGGATCTTGATAAATAAAATTACCAGAAATACAATCTAAAAATCAGAACAGGCTATTACAACACTTAGGTGGAATAAGATGTGTAAGCTATACTTCACCACTGTTTACATTTAACAGGCCTGCAAGGAAATTAATTTACTTACCATAAAACGTACAAGTTCTTAATATGCTCCCATCTCTAAACTGCAATTTTCATATGCACTAAAAATGAATTGATTTATTTCTTGATAGTGATTGATAGGGGTCATCGCTGACAATTAGCAAGAAATCAATATATGCAAAGAGTATCAATTGCTAATTATTTCCAAATATTTTATTAAATACATTTTGTAAACTAAACATTGGACATTTCTTATAATTTCAATGCCCCTTTTATTTTGTGATTCATATTTAAAATTGAAAATTTAACAAATCTCTCCAGGTGATCTTTGATGTCTATATCTGCAGAAGTTTTTTGTAGATAATCATGCAGGATAAAGAGAGAATACTTAACTGGTACAATTAATTGGCCTATAGCAATAGCTCCATGCATCGTACCTGTGCGGTAAATTTCATGATAAATTTTACTTGTGTGTTTTTATGTTAACACATGCATTCTCAGAGCAGTGTTAGGGATCTTCTAGCACGAGAGTGGATGCTAGAATGTAATGAGCAACAGAAAACAGCATTCAAAGAAATCTGTGCTTACGGGACTGAATCTTAATACAGTTAAACAGCAATCCTGAGCAGACAAATTACTTCCCTTCTGTAGTGTAAAAGTGCAAAAAATTATTTAGCAGTCTTCTGTACTATCCAGTTTAAACTTGTATGTCCAGAAATCAGTTGAAAAGCTCTTACTAACTTCAGTGGAACAGAATAAACCCTCAGATACATATCCAAAGGGGTGCTCTTAAAGTATATTGTATATTATCTATTCTCTATAGCAAAGTTAGCTTGGGAACTCTCTTAAGATTATACCAAAATTGATTAGAGAGTCTGAATCCCCTTTGAATGCATTAGATTTATACCAGAGTAGCTTTTCCTGGCCCAGAGCTTAGCAGACTGCTGCAGGGAAGAACTGAAATCTTATCATAAAAATGTATTTGCTGTCTTTTTACTTTCAGCTAAAACTCTTCTTTTCAAAAATATTTACATAAGTTACTTTGCATTTCTCTGCAGAATTTAAGTCATCTTTATAGCTAGATTTTTTTTTTTTTTTGCCCTAAATTATTGTTTGCTTGCTCATCTGTTCTGTAACATGCATGTAAGTGACAGAGATGGTATTCAGTTTACCAGATAAAGAAATTGTTAAGTTATGGCATAGTTTTCTTATTGTCACTTTCAACACCACCACCACCACGGCTATTTGTAAGACAGAGATGGTTTTAATTTGCGGAAAGCTGTAAAGAGACCAGTCTGCTAGCTGCAATCACGGAATGTATATGTTGGCAGTGGTGACCCTACTGAAAGCAATACCTTCCAACACGGAATGTAATGCCGTCGTATTCAACAGTCGACAGACTCTAACATAAAGTAATGATTCCCCACTCAAAATGCCTTTAGCATGAAAGATCCCTTCCTGTTTATAGTAGTGTAAATAGCAGCATAAAAACACAATATTCTGATGAACTTTGGATCTGATGTAAATAATCATAATAAATGATGAATTCTCTATTTAGAAAATGCACATGTACACTATCAGCTGCGTAAGAGTACCCAGATGATTTATTACAAAACAGTTTTAAAGATTTTAAATATAATAAATGTAATAAAAAATGAGCATAAATAAAACAAAATAGTATGCCAAGGCCTTATTTAAAAATAAATGTAACACTCATGTAGAGAGACAGATTGACATTCTGTAGAATGAATTCCTGACTTATCCACAGAACAGTTGCAGTGCCAAAGGCCGTCTGAAATAAAAGGCCTTTCAAACACAAGGCAAGAAATCATTTGTGGGAACATTAACTTACTGTATATCTCCCTCAACCAGCTTTTCCTCTCTTTTCCCCTGAACTACCACCTACTTGGACAATTAAAACTTCTCATGACCTGCTTTTACCATACAACAGCTATTCTCTTAAGTGGGGAACCAGGGAGGCACCGTGTTTAAAAAAGAAACTCTTTTTTTCTTTAGGAAAGTGCCTTCACATCGTCACTTCCTAAATTTCCTTCCCACTCCTTCTCCCCTTCTCCCTCCCCCCCTCATTTAAATGCTGTCAGGTAGTTTAAGCTTTAAAAAACTGGCATACCTAAGAAGACCTAAGAAGTATAATCTGGTGGGGGAGAATCACTTGGATCTTGAACCTTTGAACAAAGAAAGATATTACTGGGGAATTAGTGAAAAAAAAAAAAAAAAAAAAAAAAAAAGTAGAAAGTGTCTTCATTTTCTGCATTAAGGCCCAGACAGAGGATGAATGGAAATTTTGTCTAAAAAAGTGCTCTAAAGCCAGGCCTGCACTGGATGTATGTAGGGTCTATGAAAGCTGTGCTGATGTCATTGGTAGAATGGGTGCCCAGAATAATAATATTGCTATTTATTTAGCTTTTACTTTCCGAATAAATGTGGTTCATAATTTGGTGAGCTAGCAAGTTATCTATGTGTCTGTGTACTTAGGAAAACTCAATAATATACTGTCTATTGAATATTAATTACTAGAATTACAGGATCACATCATGAAGTAGTCCTGTGAACCTTGTCGGGGCAGCAGATGTTTTCACAGTCCTTGGTCATCTGCTTGCACCACCATTGGGAGGGGGGAGCCTGCTTGGGGACTGGAATTTCCAGGAAATTTCTGGCTCTACCAGAATACATTCTGGAGGTTTCTGTCCAGCAAAGAAACTCATCAGTCTTGGAAAAGCTCACGGCTGCCCTGTCTACACAGCACTGCAGGAATGGTTCCGTCCACATGCCATCCCTCAAACCATGTCCAAGTGCAGCCTCAAAACTGAGCCAGGGCATTAGTTACGTGCTGGGTAAGCAGTTAAATATTATGAAGAGCAGTCCAGCTTGTTTTCTGGTCCTGGACATACTCTGTAGCATAGGCCACACTGCAAAGATGAAACCGTAACTGGCCCAGCAGATGACAGTCTGCAGGTCACTGGCTGTTGAGTGAAGTATTGTTAGGGAATCAGGGTAAGGAAGTTCCTATGGGTGGGTGCCACAGCACAGAGTGAGGAGGTGCAATTTCAGTGATGGATTTATCATGCTGCAGCTCCCACTTGCATTCATATGCATGCATCCTTTTAGAAATGTGATACCAGATGCTGTTTCCTGGCAACAGGCCCAACACCCCCTTTCTCTTAGGTGTGAATTTTGACAACTCCAATTCACTGGAGCTCTAGTTATGTTATCTTTTCTAAATGCTTAGAGACTAAAAAGACCTCTTGCACTTTCTACTGTGGACTTAAGTGCCACTTGGGCCAATTTGCAGTACTGTATTACTCACAAAATATCCTCTCATACAAGTAGTACGATTATTACCACTATATAGGGAAGGATGGAAATGCATTGAATCAAACATTGATAACACAAATCCTTTCTTGCTGTGTTGTCAGTCAGAGCTGTTGTTACACTTGGCATATGTCACATCAATGTATAATAAATGCCCATGTCAGTCAAATGCATGTTATGTGTACATTGGATGTCAATCTAATGTTTTGTATTAAAATCAGTGCCACAATACATGCACAACTTCATAAACATTGCTGTGGAGCTTTTCATTCTGAAGTGCTACAGCTGCTTGAAGCTGTCTTTTGTTCGACACCTTACAAGCTTAGAATTATTTGAACAATTAAATTTCAGAAAAGGGACAGTAAAATACCAATGTTACTTCTCTGTTGCTGCTCACATATTGGGGAAGGTCATCTAAGCCACTTGCTTCTCCCCACCATGGCTTGTTTGCTGTTAAGAAAAATGCCCGGAAGAAGCTGAGTACCAAAGGAGGAAAATGCAGAGTGGGGGTGCTGGAAGAGGCACGGGCTGACATCCTGCCCCCTGTGCGAGTTGCACCCTGCCTGGGTGAGTTGTGAACACACGAACTGGAAAGGTGGGGAGAGGGGCTGGCCCCAGCAGAGCTCAGGGAGCTCAGGCAGCGCTTTCAAACCTAGACAGGCTCACTGCCAAGGGAGAGGCTGAGAGGCTTTCAGGGCAGGTGGTCAGTGGGTATGGACTGCGGGGTCATTGTAAAGCTGGTCCCAACATCAATACGGATATTTCCTGAGGAACTTTTCTCCAGTAAAGCACAGCCTAGGTGTCACAGCTGCAGACTCAATTTTTCTCACAGAGATGCTGTGGCTTAACTAATAGAATAGCAGCTTATAAAAGCTTTCTATAAGCATTAATTAATCTTTGCAATAAGGTCATTGTCATTAACCCTATTGTATGTGTGGGTCACATTTATGGTTAGTGCAGTCTCATTCAACTCTCTGGCTCCCCTAGGATGGTTCCAGCTTATAGTGGTAGTGATTTTGGCTAGAGGCGTATTTGAGCTATAGCCGCTAACGGACCAAGGATGTCTAGAGGGATACTGGGAATTCTGCTTCTGGTTGTGCTTGTAAACCCCAAAAAACTTTCACTGATAAATCACATGTTCAAAGGAAGTGATCTTGCACAGAGACAAATCCTGGAATAAAAAGGCTACCTTTTGGTCATTCTGAAAACTCCCTAAATTTACCATTTCATTTACATTTGGCTGACTGGGTTCAACTGATTATTGAATAAAAGGTATTGACCACTGACTTCACTGTGGCCTATTCCAATGTGACATTCTGTAGTTAATCAAATTAAAGCTATTTAGGTCTTCCATTAAAATAGTAGATGGAAGCCTCAAAACTGCTTTCTAAATTATAAAAGAACCTATTCAAAGTAGTTGCATAAATGGGGAAAATTCTCTGTTTCACTGTCTTTGAAACAGGTGAGAGATTAGAGATTTGCTGCCTTGCTTCACAAAGAAGTAGGCAAAACCAGACAGGTTTCCCAGGGTTCAGGCGATGTTTGGGCTTTGCTTGATTCTGAGGCACCAGATGTTCGTGAGGGAGGGAGTAGGAAATCCCAGTCTATAACCCTGTTATCTAATTCAGGTCATTACTGTAAGACATCTCAGGGAAATCCATACATCATCTTCCTATATTAGCTAGAGATACCACAGTAGAGAAAAAGATGAAGAAAATATAAAGAACAGGATGAAGAAGTGGGGAGGAGCATGCTCACAGCTGCCTGAAGCTATCTGCCTTCAAAACAAGACAAAACAAAACAAAAATCATCGTGCAAGTGACTGGTTGGAGGCATGTAAGACAAGTTCACAGATGAGTGCCTCTGTAGGAGATGCAGCTTAATCCCTTAGAAGGGCAGTTGTATTGTGCTCTAGAAGTACGCTGGACTGTACAGACTCACAATCCCCAACAAAAAGAGAGTTAATGGCTTCAAACAGCCTCATGCCAGGGGTTGTGAATGACAGCACTCAGGCTTTTAAAAGGCAGAACATACAGTATTAGAATCATAAAAGAATACACACATTTGGCATTAAAAGGATGGCATAAATATTTCGAAATGGCTTCTGGCTTTTAGACAGAGAAAACTGTAGAACGGTCTCTTTATCTTTACGAGAAAATATATGCTCATTGAAAAACTGCTGGAATGGGAAAAAGTGATTTCCTTGCAGTGTTACAGCCCCAAAGCCTTGGTAGCAATTTTTCATCATTTTGTTAATTTTCACTAATATGACAAGTATGCTACTAATATGATTGTTCTGTTTAAAAACTAATACCACTATTAATATGTTACAATGATGAATTACTAACAATAATCTATCACGAAGGAAAAATAGTGACATAATTAATGCAGTGTTACTATTGTGCAATAGCAATTTGTTAACTGGGTGCAAAGCACTCAAAGAAAACTTTATTTTTCATATTTTCTCCCATAATTGCTTTTACCCACTTTTACAGTGGAAAGATCTGGAAGAAAGAAAGAAAAAGAAAAAGAAAAAGAAAAAGAAAAAGAAAAAGAAAAAGAAAAAGAAAAAGAAAAAGAAAAAGAAAAAGAAAAAGAAAAAGAAAAAGAAAAAGAAAAAGAAAAAGAAAAAGAAAAAGAAAAAGAAAAAGAAAAAGAAAGAAACTCAGCACCTGGGTCTTTTCTTTGTGGTCCAGTAGATGCATGTGCTCCTAGACAAACAGGAGCACACCTTGTTTTAGGGTCTGGATGTTATCTTTTTAGGTAACAGACTTTTATTGCTGTTTTTAACATTTTTTTTTTTCTATTCTCTTGTACAACAGTACAGCTTATTACATAGCTATCACATTGCAACTATTTTATGACTCAGGAATACATTATCATACTGCACTGATTAAAATACATCACTGTGCTTTTTTACACATGCACTTCCAATGGAATCTCAGAGAAAGTAAACTGATACAGAAGACAGCTTTACAAAGGAACCGGTTACCTCAGCAGAAATTGATTCTCAACTCTCAAGTAAGAATGGAGGAAAATGTGGATATTTCCTTTATTTTGACATCTTTCTGTAGTTTTAAAAGGTGGAAACATTCTTTCAAACTTTGCAAAAATTGCTTTCACCTGTTTCCAGAATGCAATACTACCCACATTAGATCCTAAAGATATTAGAATATGATCATGTTATCACATTTCTTTGCACACTTCCTCCTGTAATCCTTTGGATACAACACATTTCTCTACATATATTCCTGTTCAGGCTAGCAAGTAGTTGCCTCCCATTTTAAGACCTACCAAGCCTGCAGTAAGCATCCTGCTGACCGCACAGGTAGGAGAGGCACTCACTACGTTCTCAAGCATGTATTCATTGTATTTTGGACTCCTCACTCTCAAAACAGCCATTTCTTTCATTTTTTCAACAGTACTACGGGCCCTGTATGCTTGTGCTAATTGCAATGATACAGTAGCTATTTGTGAAATGAATCACTAACAGCTCTGTAAAGCAAGAACTACTAGCATGCTCGTCTGGTATGATTTTCTGTAACTTTCCACAACTGTGAATTATTGTCTAAGAAGCAAGATGTTGGAAAATTATGTCCAATCTGATGCGTGATGCACTGTCTTTAACCAGCTGTTCTTCAAAGCCTATAGAATCCGTCATAGGATTTGCCTTATCACATATGCATATGCAGCAGTAAATATTATTATCTTAGTTACATTTATTTAATATTACCAGTAGTTCTGCCATATTTTTCTGTGCTGAGCACTGTAGTAAAAATGTTGAGTAGTGAAAATGCTGAAGCAAACAAGAGTTTGACTTGTTAGAAACATTTTTTGAGCAATTGCTCAGGTGGACTTAGACAATGGAATTCATATCAGATGAAGTACTGCATTTTGTTTTTTAATTTGATGAATAGAGAAAGGAAATTTAAGCTATCCAATGTAATCTAGTTTAATAAAAATCTGCATGTCATTCTCTCTTCTTTGTAGCTGCTAAGGCCAACGCATCACCGTCTGAATATTCACAAAAATTAATAACTCAAATAAATACAATTGTGCAAAAGTTATTTTTCAAAGCACAACAAAGACTTTTGACCTCTTTAAGATCACATGAAAATTGGTTTTACTGTTCAGTGAGCCATATCTAAGAATGTGATAAAAAAAAGTGCATCTACAATGCCTAATTTTCACAAAGTTTTATGCTGAAATAATTCATTTTAAAAAGCTTGTAAAGCAACACCTTTCTAAAGTCATGTCTTAAGTACTCTGGCATGTCCTTTCGAAGAACTTGTGGAAATAAGATCTGAAATCAGTACAGCACGATGCCACCATTTGGATCCACAACCAAATTATTTCTATCTTCACTCTTTTTTTAAAAAGAGGTCTAAGAGCTGAGTATAAATTAAATATAGTAATTCAAATCTGGCTGAGAAGCTGCTAACTTTTATGCCAAGTTCTAGCCTGAAATGAATATAAATGGCCACACATATAAATTCCACAAAGGGGAGACTGCAATGAAATTTTGGCAGAGAAATAAAAATATAACCATAAGCAAATAGCGTAACCTTTAAGATGGGAGAGAAGGCAGAAAGGAGAAATTATTCTCCAAAGGATGTTCAAAGGAACAAGAAAAGACGGAACGGTGAAAAACTCTGTGGTGGTGGTGTTTGCTTTGGTATACGAAATGTGGGGGGGATGCCAGGCTGCGAGGGGCGGCCTGAGAGCCACCAGGCTGTGTGGGGCAGCTCAGTGCCCGCCCAGCACCTCCTCTGCTCTCACCAGCTCACAACCACGACCAAGGCAACTCCCCAGGATTTGGTTGTACTGCAGTTTACAAACAGCCGCTCCATCCCGAAGCGCACCTGGTAACGCAGCCCTGCATTACTGACGGCTGTATGATACACACGGATACTCCTTTTTCGTTATTTTTCTCTGTGCTCACAGTATATAGAGACATCCTTATCCCAAGAGCTAACAATGGCTTTACAAGGGATTAGTGCGACTTAGTGGAGGTTTGGGGGTCCCAACTGGTGATCCTTTCGCAGAATGAGGACCTTTGCCAAAGGCAGGCACAATAGTTAAGGTACAATAATGCGCAAGTCGTCGGCTTCATTTCAAAGCGGAGGCAGTTGGCTATGGGAATGGCGATCATTATCGTACTAACAGTCTCAGGGGAAAATGTATTGGGAACTTGTTTGATGATTGGCATGCTGTCACTAAGCATTTTATCTTCACTGTATAACAGTGTAAGTAAATCACCTTATTTTTCTATACAATGATTTTTTAAATTGTCTTTGTGGTATTGCTCTTTCTACATATTGGCAGCAAAGATAACTCTTGAAATGCCGCAGGTTTTATAGCATTGAAAGACCTCCTCGAAATGAAGGACAGTTAGGAAAGAAGTCAGGAGAGAGGGGGACGGTGCTTTTAATACGAAAAGTAGAAAATACCAGGCAGGGAGAATTTCTAGTCTTGGACATGTCTTGGGGTGAGTGACGTGGTGCTCTGTAGTCCTTACGGGGGAATTGCTGAGGGACACGTGGCACACCAGGGCCTTCCTGCGGCTGAAGTGCTCAGCATGACAGCTCGGCCCCCACATCCTCCTGCAATGCTTCCACGGGCATCCTGCGAGGTTGTGATGCGGGCACTGAGCTGTGGGGCTGTGGGAAGGGGTGTAAGACGTAGCGGCTTTCCTTTACCCATACTGCTGAAGTGCTGCGAGTCGGGTGGCACTGGCAGTGGGGACACTGCAACAACAGCACAAACTTGATGCTCGGGTGGGACCGGAGCGAAATGTTTTTTGTAGCCGTGCTGACACTTCCTGTACATGTTATGTAGCACAAGTGCATTTCTTGTGGGGCATTCCCGCACAAGGACAGCTAGCAGGAACGGCAGCCAGCTCGCTGCCCTGCCGAGCGGGGATTTGGAGGAAGCTCAGGGCAGGAACCGTAATCTGGAAGTTTCCACCGGTGTCCCCGCAGCTGCAGCCCCCTGCCCGCGGGGGGAAGGCGGCAGAAGCGGGGCCGGGCCCTGGAGCCCCGAGCCCCGGCCCCGGCCCCTTCCTTGCCCCCTTCCCCGACCCCCCGGAGCCCGGCCGTGCCCGTCCTGGCCGCAGCCGAGAGGGAGCGAGGCGAGGCGAGGGCAGCCGCCCCCCCCCAGCCCGGGGAGGTTTCTATAAAAATGGGTCTGAGCCCAGAGGCAGGGCTGTCCGGCCGCGCTCCAGTCCCGCTCCCCAAGAGCGCCCCGTTGCCGAAACAAACCAACACCCCGCACAAGCCATAATGATGATGATGATGATGATGCTGACGGGAGGGGGGGGGAAATAAATAAATAAAAGCGAGCGAGAGCCGGCGAGGGAGAGGGAGGCAGGTTCAATTATCTAAACAAAGAAATCATGGCGGAGTGTTTACATTTGGCAGCCCCAAGCCTGGCGGATTACGGCCCCCCCCGGCCCCCCGCGGTAGCGCCGTGCCGGAGCCCGCCCGCCGACCCCTCGCCGCGGCCCGGTAAGTGCGCAGCCAGCGGCGGCCGGACCCGGGCGGGCGGCGGGGCGGGGGCCGAGCCGGCTGCCCCCGCCCGGTGCCGTGCCGTGAGCGTGGCCGTGGGGCTGTCTGGCTGTCTGTCCGGCTGTCTGTCTGTCTGTCTGGGGAGGAGGTGGGGAGGGGGGGGTGACACCACACCGGGACGGGGCGCGCCCTCCGCCGCGCTGCCCCCTCCGCGCTCGCCGCGCCGGCCGGGGGCAGCCCGGCCCCGCCGCCGGCCCTTTCCTCGGTGCCGGCCCCTTCCCCTGCCCGGTGCCGCCTCCCCGGCCCGGGGTCACGGCGCCCGGCGCTGTCTGACGGCTCCGCCCCCGCGGCCGGCCCCGCCGCGCCCCCCGCCCCCCGCCCGCTGCTGCCGCGCCCCGCCGGGCCCGGGCCGCTGCCCGCCCGCGGGGAGAGCTGCTGGGGAGCCGGGGGGGGGCGCACGGGCCGGGGGCAGAAATGGGGTTGGGGTTGGGGGGGGGGGATGCGGCTCCCGCTGTCCGGGCGGCGCGGCGGGGAGCGGGGGGGCGGCGGGAGATCGCAGCGGCACGGAGACCCTCGGCCCCAAACGGCCTGGTGCCGAAACGCCCTCTGCCTCAAATGCTTTTGTGTCGCCCCCCCACCTCCCTCCCTCCGAACGCACCCACCCCAACACGATCGCAGCCCTGTATGTTTTGCCACCAAAGCAGCGTAGCTTCAGGCACCCTTACTAAGGGGCCTTGCCTCCAAAAGCCCCCGCTCCCAAGCATCCTTGCCCCTGGTGCTTTTATCTCCATTCTACCTTGCTCCCAAATGCCCTCGCACCCTAACAACCTCCCTCCCAAGCAGCCTTACCCACGATCTGCCACTGCACCAAAATATCCTCACCCCTAAGTACCATTGCTCCCAAACCCCTTAAACCGGGTAGGGGGATTAGCTGCTCTTAAAGTTCCTCTGAAATCTCCCCATGCCTATCAGGGAGCCCTATAAAGCAGCAGGGATGGTGCCTGGCTTCCTCCCCCTGCCAGCCAGCTGCCCCGGACTGCAGATCCGGCAGCGGCACCCCCCCAGGCTGCTGCTGGGAGACGTGGGGATGACCCTTTCAAACCGGCTGCAAGCATTGCTCCCTCGCGTCCATCACAAAGTCCCCTGGCCCCAGCGCATCTCAGCGCTAGGAAGCTGTAAAACTAATTTGGCACCTCTGCCCTCTGGATCTGGCTAACAGCGGCCTCCCCCTGGTTTTGCTGTGCTAAAACGTGGGCAGGGTGTCCAGCTGCACATCCCCAATCCTGGATGGTGGGGAGGTGCACATAGAGCTTCTGGGGTTTTGCAGGCTGCTATGCAGGTGGGTGCTGGGAATGGAAGGACCAGCAAAATGACTGCTTTTGGTGGCAGGGTGTAAGGGCTGGGAAGATAGTTGGCTGGTTTGTGCTTTTTTTTTTTTTTTTTTTTTTTTTTCCTTTCTTTTTTTTTTTTTTGGTCTTTCTGATGCTGTGTTGCTGTATTGAATCTACGTGTATTTCTGGGGTTGTGCTCCCACATGTCCTAAATTCAGAGTGCCTGAGCTATGCGAAATGGGGGTCTGTATTCGCCCTCTTTGGGATGAGGTAGACAGGATAATGTCTTATTTTTCTTTGAACTTCTCGTCTTTAAGTGTTTGGTAAGTCAAGCTCCTGAATGAAAGAAAAATGCCTCAGATTGTATTACAAGACACTGGAAAAGAAAAACGGGTGCTGAGGCTGGGGGTTTAAGACACCTGCTCCTCATGCTCGCCCATGCCCTTTCCCAAGGCAATGGCCTTTGCGGTTGTTTATTGTTGTGATGCTGAGAAGTTGCTGTTCATGTCAACGCGGCAGTGGTGTGCTGAAACAATGAGGGGAGCGGAGAGCTGGAGATTCAAACTGGTGTCACTGCTGGGCCTGCTTGCTTGTGGCCCCCGGGTCCGATTCTCCAAGTGTGGCTGTCTCTGTGATGGGGCTGTGGGAGCATGCAGAGTGCTAAGGGGATGCCAGCGGGGCCTGAAAGCGAGCGCTGCAGCTCAGCATCTCTGTCCATTCACAACCCCCTGCAGTTGTCTTACCTTACCTGGAGTCGTGGCAGCAGATTGCTTGAGCAAGTTACAATGTGTGGATGCGCAGGTTAGCACTAGGTGTTAAACTGCAAAACCTAGGCTCTGAAGACATTAGTGAAGGAAATTATGCTCACATTGTTTGGAAGGTCATTGCTCAAAATCTTTTGCTTCCTTTTCCTGTCTTTGCTCCCTCCTCTCTGCAGCTACGTTCCCCTACATCTGCATTTAGGCCAGGCATTTCTGGGTTTCTACATTCGGTGGATAAATGCCTGTTGAGGAAATTCCCCATATACTTCGATTTTTTGCCACTTTACTTCCTGCTTGAACTGTCAGTTCTTAGAGTCTCTGAAGGTCTGAGGCTGTTTTCTCAAGGAAAGCTCTTAATTTAAGTGGCCTGTTAACCGTTAATTGCTGTTCTGTTCTGGCTATTTACCTGAATATCATGTCAAACCTGCTGTTCTGGTCTGGAGGCTACACTGGTTATGTGCTCTGATCTCTAAACTGCTACTGCTTTCTGCTGTTTTATTGAAGACCAAGGTAATATTTCTTGTCTTAATGCAAACTGACACTTCCTAGATTTAAGGATTTTGTCGAGCAAGCCGTCCTGCTTGAAACTGCTTATACAATAATATCAAATTTATGTCTGGTTAAAAAAAAAAAAAAAACAGAAAAAAAAACCACCTTCTGTGCAATTCAGTGTTCAAAGAATTGTGTTGTTTCCTGTTCTTCAGTATGGATGCATTTAGAGGAGGAAAACATTTAAAGCTGGGCATAGGAATGAGGAGTTGATGGGTAGACAGTCAAAAGAGTTAGAGGAGCTCCTGCTTGTCAGAGTAAAACCATTACTATGTTCAGTCTAACCAGTGCTTGATCATCTGGTGCATGCTTACCCAGCTGACTGGACATTTGGAGAAGGTCATGTTATGTCCAGAGTTGTCCTAAAAGCCACGCAGTTCCAGCAACACTAGCACCGCCAGTGACACTCCATCCCTAGACACAATTTATTTCTTTTACTGTATTTAATAAAGTTTCCTTCCTTCCTTCCTTCCTTCCTTCCTTCCTTCCTTCCTTCCTTCCTTCCTTCCTTCCTTCCTTCCTTCCTTCCTTCCTTCCTTCCTTCCTTCCACTAACTATAAAATTGATGCTTGATTTTGACTGCTCGATTGGAATATTCATGCACAAATCTTTAAGAAATGCTAACCAACTTGATATAGTTTTGTCGCAAACTGAAGAGGGCATTAATGGGGCTGGCTCCCTTTTGGTGAGTGTTTGTAGTTTTTGATTAATGACTTCATTCAGGTATTGAGAGAAGAGGAGACCTCCTAAATGACGCTGAATCTGTTTCCCCCGTATGTAATAGAATGAAACTCTCAGGCTATTGCTGGACAGTTAGATATTCTGACATGAATATATATTTTGGAGCTCTGCACAAAATGAGGATTTCATGCATAGGCAACACAGTGTGACAAGTCATATCCTGTGTGACCTTGTGCTTACAGTATAAAGTTGTGTAAGAATATATTCTGCTAAATTATTACACAAAATAAATAGAACATACCTCATTTTTATGCTAATAATGATATTTTTCAATTCTAAGCTCCTTTTATGCTAAGACCTCAAAGTAAATTACAGGTAGGAATAAACCAGGCTTCACAACACCATTGTGAATTTTTGTATTATCATTCAGAGACTACTCGGAAGGTAGCTTTATTAATTACTGTTGTTTAATTTTCTGTTAAATATTGCCTGATTTGCCTGCTCTCTGACACTGTTCTCTCTCCTAATATGTTATAAATAAAATATTCGCTTATGAAACTGAAGGAGAAAAATATTTTAATTTCAGCCACAAAAATGGACAGATCTGTCAAGGGTAAGGAGCAAAATAACGCTGAATTTGATTCCTCAAGGAATTAACACAGATTTTGCCAATAGCATGTGTTTTCTGTGGCTGGGATGTAGAGTAAATTTGGGATCACTGTGGTACCTGGTTCATCCTATGATGTAACTGTAGGTGAAGGGCTGATAAGATTTTACAAAGAGGTTAGCTAAAGGGAACAAAAGAAATCTAAATTATTTTGTTTAATTTGAATTACAAAGGGTAGGGTTTCCAGAAGTGCTGATTACTGGGGTAGTTCTGCTGTCATTAAAATCAGTGGTAATAATGTCATTTACTCCAGTGAGAGCAGAATTAGGCCGCTGACAAGTGCTTTTTCAATCCTGTCCTTTATGTCTGCAAAACATGAGTTTAATCTTGCATCCCTGATACTCCAGCATGTGTTTCTTATGAAATCCAGTACAGGATTTGGATCTCAGGCATACGGCTGTATGTGGAGGTGGAATAGTGTTTCCAGGATAAGAATCCAGCCTGTAATGTTCTTCAACAGCTTTTTCTCCATCGATGCCACTGAGGTTGTATGGGCAGTCAATTAGTACAGAATTTGCTCTAACTTATTACTGCATATTTACAACCTTAATTCCAGTTTAACAGAATGCTTTGTGGTAGAACATTTACTGAAAGAGCATGTGAAAAAATTATCGCTGTATGTATTAAGCAGAAAGAAAGCATCCCTATACTGCTGCGTAGGAGCAACTGACAAAACAGAACATATTACAAGAAACTATCTTTTTCATTAAGTCTGCACAAAACGAGGATTTAACGCATGGGCAGCACAGTCAGTCCCAGTGGTTTAGTGCCCATAATCCCACCTTGAAAATGGCTTCACAATAATAATTAGTGTTACAAAATGGACACTGCTTCTGATTTTGGCACGTCTACTTCACACATAACTAATTGCAGACACATAAGGCAAGATTTTATTTTACCAGCCACCTAGTTCCAGAAGTGCAGCAATGTTAACCTTCCCATAAGATTTCCACTCTCAGACTGACAACTTTCCGCTTTGCCTTATTTTGTCACAATAATGCAGAGCATGTATGGCAGCCACCCTCACTTTGGCATGCTCAAACTATCCCTGGACATTAAGATACTATGACATGAATATATATTTGTGAGCTTTGCACAAAATGAGGATTTCACGCATAAGCAACATAGTGTGACGAGTAGTATCCGCCATGACCTTGCAAATGCGGGCTGAGCTCCAGAGTAAACAGCTCAAAAAAGGAAGGAGTAGAGCATAGTCTCAGGTTCTGGAAGGAAATCCCGTAGGTTGGTTCCAAGCCTGTGTGAGCATACAACTCTTTCTACAAGTTGCTAAAACTTACCCACTTTACACAGGTGGTGAAGTACCGTGGCTCAGAGAACAAAAAATTCCAACTACTTTTATAAAGGCAGGGTCATTAGTACATAAAATCCATAATTATCAGTGGAACTCATCACAGGGAGCTTAAAATCCTCTTCGTGGCAGGAGATTTGAAAGCTCCCAGGTTCCTGCTGTGGAGCACTGTTTCTCATTTTAATGGGGCCTACATTTTGTCACGTGTTTAGGCTATAGATCTTATCTCCTGTACATTTTCTTATCAGCCTTTTTCTCTTGCTAAATGAAGGATAGGTTTCGATGAAACATTTTTTTCTGCCTTTCAAAAATAAATGGTGTGACCTTTTTCATATAGAAAATAACATACATGTTCACGTATTTTTACACACCAGTAAATACAGGGAGCTAGGAAAGTATCTTCCCCTAGCTCTAGACCTGTTTAGGTCTTCTTCAGATGACCTCTCGCCGCTGTTGAATCTCTTGTCAGGTGGCTTAACAGTCAAGCGTTCTTTCTACTGACTGCTGCTTTCTACTGCATTAAAGTAATTCGCTCTGTACCAGCAGGGATCAGAGGGCTCTCACACATGAGGATGTAACAAAACAATGCAATCAAATATCTAACAGTAAAGGCAGACTCAAAGATAGTACCAAAGGCTGGATTTAAGTGGCCAAGGGTGAGGACCTGAGTTTAAATGTGGCTCATGAGACAGACAAGGGTCTCAGAGCTCTTCTCACACCTCTCTTTCTCTCAGCTCAGAACAATCTGGTACACTTTGGCCTATTGTCAGAGCTGGACTTGAGTGTGGGCAGCCGGACCACTAGGCAGGGGGCAAAAGAGGGTGTGGAGCCTGTTGGTGTAGTCAGGGCCCTGACAAACAGACAGACATAATAATGTTGCTGTAATAAAAGCATTATTTGTGCACAGTCAGCAGTGTGAAGTTTTCTGTAAGGTTATCTTTGCACAGGCAATAGTATTGTGTTTTCTTGTTTGGGGGTAGTAAAATTAAATATGGTCTTGAAATATGCATGTTATCCTTATTTAGATGGTATACATTATTCAGCATATTTTTCAGTCCTCTGTTGTTTAAAATTTTGGTGGGTTTCATCTGCTTTTTGGGCATAAAACTGAGATCACAGTTGTATGCTCGTGGTTTAGCCCCAGAGCAAAATCCCTGTAGAAGCTATGCAGAAAGGGGTCTCAGGAATCACAGAATCACAGAATTTCACAGAATTTCTAGGTTGGAAGAGACCTCAAGATCATCGAGTCCAACCTCTACCTAACGCTAACAATCCCCACTAAACCATATCCCTAAGCTCTACGTCTAAACGTCTTTTAAAGACCTCCAGGGATGGGGACTCCACCACTTCCCTGGGCAGCCTGTTCCAATGTCTAACAACCCTCTCAGTAAAGAAGTTCTTCCTAACATCTAACCTAAAACTCCCCTGGCACAACTTTAGCCCATTCCCCCTCGTCCTGTCACCAGGCACGTGGGAGAACAGACCAACCCCCACCTCGCTACAGCCTCCTTTAAGGACATATGCTCTGCTTCCTTTCTCAGAGGCACGACACCTGTGCCATTTCTCTTGAAAATTTGTTTGGTCCACTCTTAAAAACCTGTAACAAAGATTTTGCAGTCTTCCTGAGCAACCCTCTGACCTAAATCTGTCTTGCCACTTTGAATCCCATTACCACTTGTCCTATCTACATTAGACATAAAGAGGTGTCTGCTTGCTTCTCTATACTCATGTATCTGAAGATACGCATCTGTACCTGTCTGTCTTCTCTTCTTGGGACTAAGCAATCTAGATTTCTTCTGCTGTTCCTCAGAGGTCAAGTTCCCGACTTGCTCCAGTTAGTCCAGAACCAACCCATCCAGTCAGCTGGAGTCAGTCTCACTCTGGCCGATGCCTTGCCAATTCTCAGTAAAATGGAAATTATTTGTTTTTTATCAATACCCTCATTTAAACATCCTAATGTAGTGATTTCTATATAAGTTCGATTCCTAGGACTCTACCATTACATGAGGTTTGTAGACTATCAAGAAAGTAGCGACAATGGATAATGTATATCCTAATATGGAAATATACCTTATTTGTAAAATATTTTTCTTTCCTCTCCCTCCTTTTTTAGTCGAGTGGATAATTTTAGGTAAATGACAATAGCACTCCTATTTCCAATGTCAGGATAGGATTGTTTGAAGTGTAACACACTATATAACTGTCCTATATATTTGCAAGAATGAATTATTCTAGTTTTGCTTTTGCTATGGTCTATTAGGAAAATCATGCCTAAATGTTAGAATTATGGATATATAGTTGCAGACGCAGCAGATTGTAGACTCAGCGCACACATTTTGGCCTGAGAACACATTCATTTTGCTTCCAAAAAGCATTCTATAAAGTATAATATATTGGGTAATATTTCTTAAATTGTGAAATCTTTGAGGTTTGGATATTCATATATGTTTGCAGAACACCTAGCATTTATCTCTGATTAGGGCCTATGGGTAGTTTAGAAATACAAATATTTAATGGTAGTAGTAATTACCTTTCTTTCAGAGTAATAGTATTTCTGAAGTTCCATCTTGGATGAGTGAAACCCCTTTCACAATTCTCTTCCTACCACTTGAAGAATATTTTCTTGTCATTGGAAGCATTGCTGAAATTCGTAGTTTTGTACATTGCCAAAATGCCACACTTCAGAAATGACAGAACTGTCTGCTCCAACCTGTCTCCTGTTTAAGATGTCTGGAAGTCAGAATACAAGTAGCATGGCTGAGTGTATTCGATAGAAGCCTCTACCTTAGTGTTTTATTTCAGATCAGAAATGATGTTTGGAAGGGATCACGCACTCTTCTGGTGCTCAGATTCTCATTATGGAGTGATCTCCTAGAACCTAAAGAGTGTTCCTCTTGGGTTAAACTGCACCAGAGGTGTTACCTTGGAACCACCTAGTGTCCTCCAGCTGCTTGGGGGCACTTCTTCCATGGGACCAGGCCAGAACTGGACTGACGTAAACTACCTGAAGAGTGTGCAATGGGATCCTGGGTCCTTAGCACTGAATGTTTTGCTTTATAGATCATCTCTTGTTTCCCAGCCTTATCTGGGAAATGTAGACATGGTCAATGGCCTCTGAGCTGAGATGCCGTTAGGAAATAAGCCCTTCTGATGATTGCAGTGCACCAAGTTTACCACCCTGATGAAAATTCTCCAAGGAACATTCTGTCAGATACCGATTCCTAACCACAGTGGAATGTACTCTACTTTATTAACATTGTGAAAGAAGTGACAGAAGGGTTTTCTTTTGATTGTATTTTGAATCTTTGTGGAAAAGGCCAATTGATGGAAGTATTTGTGGAATTTCCTGCTTGATTTTTGTTGGGTGACGCTGTGATAAAATACGTTCTGAGGCAACAGCTTCACTGGACGGCACCACAGACATGTGGAGAGGTACTTTATGTGACCTATGAAAACTTGACAGAATATCGAGTATATGGTATCCATTTAAACATAGCTGTCATGATGTATTGACAACAGCAGTAGCAAATAAATAATACATATTTCTAAAATTTCCGTAATTACATGTTTACCCAATAGGCCAGAACAGCTCTGTCCCAAGGAGCTGTTGCAGTCTGAGAAAATAATACATGTTTTAAAGTCCATAATTACATATTGAAACGATAGACTATCGAGGAAATAATGCACATTTTAAAAAGTCCATAATTACATATTTACATGATAGTCTGTAAATTCTGTAATTACTTATTTACACAATAGACCATAGCAGCTGTTACAGTCTATTATGGTAACTCTCATAGAATTATATTATGGATTTTTTTATAACTTAAAAAATAAGTATATTTAACTAGGAAATTGTATTGTTAGTCTTTAAAAAATCCATAAACCTCTAAGATAAGAAAATCTGTGGAAAGGTAAAAATTTAGGGTAATATGGATATAGAGAAATTCTTACCCCTTCAGTGATAAATATATATATATATATTTTTTTTTTTTAGCATGAGGATCTTACCAATTTCAATTAATTTCAGAATTCCTTTATTTAAGTAGCTGAAATATAAGTATTCAACATTATATGATTATACTTTCCTTATTATCATGTAGACATTCAATTTGGATAGGCATTTGGGATTCCTAAAATCTTTAGTTCCTGTTCTGCTCTTATTAAAACCAGTGATAAAGCTCCCATCAACCCTGGTTTCAGAAATCATTTATATTGAGGACAGCACTTAAGCATGTACTTGAAATCAATGACACTTAAGCATCTTTTAAAAATAAGCACACACTTAAGGCCTCTCAGGAATTCTGGTGGGCTGAAACATATGATTAAATGCTTTCCTGAAGGGGGATATTGTCTTCCGTGAACGCAGAACTGGAACTTTCCAGAGGTTTGGCTTTTTGGTGGGCCACAGGTTTGTGTTGCTCATGGTATGGCTTGTCCCTGAGGAAAAGCCTTTTCAGCATGTTTAACTACAGACATATGTGCATAAGAATCAGTACTCTAGCAAACGTGTTGCTGCTTCTTTGTTCTGTGTAGAGATTCATGGACTGAGAATTCATCCAGTGTTTTCCATAGCTCAGCTGCTGAATTTATTCCTCATGTTAAAGACTGGATCAATACACCTAAATGAGACTTCTGTCCATAATTACTACTAAATAGCAAGGCTAAATCAAGCAAGTCAGAATCTGACATTTAGCTCAGTTGGACCTTATGCATTTAGTAACGAAACGGAGTATGAAAGAGACCTTTGATCCCCATTGTTAGTTTCTTAACATATGAGTTAAGAAAACTTAAACTGCTGGGAGCTCCATTTCTAGACATGCCTATAATGTAATGAAACATACAAATATGTTTTAACAATGGTTGGAGGTCAAGGTGCTCAGCTACACCATGTAGGCTGGTCACATATTTGACTGAAAGTAGCAGGTAAAGAGCTGGAGGGTTTGGCAACGAACAGTTCAGCACCAGATTTTATATATAAAAAGGATCTATTCAGAAATAAAGGAACCATTTTATCAAGCACAATATGCAGAAATTGACTTGCACAGCGGAAGAAAATACTCAGCAAGATATACTTTTGTTATTTTTTGCTATAGATCTTCACAGATGTTGTTATGACACCAGTGCATGCATTTGGATTTTTGGGTAGGTGACCTGGAGCTTCAAAGGCCAAAGAGAAAGTCAATATCAATCCTTTGTTAAAAGCACAAAGCTGGTAGAAGAAATGATTATATGGCAGGAGCCTAATTCTTCTCTCTTGAGTGGTACTTTTCACCTGTGTAAAGTAGATAAACACTACCAGACTGTTTGGTATTTGAAACCAGCAAATGAAAGCGAGAGTTGTAAAGGATTAGAGAACCAAATATAAAAGCAGAAACTTCAGATTATGTAGAAAGCACGTTTAAATGGTTCAATTTTAAAAGCATCTTCATTCATTTTTGCATTCTCCACAACAACTCCTCGCACTGAGAAGTAAAAACAGAAGGCATACCTCTCTTGTTGGACAGCACTGTGGCACTCAGTACAATGAGAATACCAATCCTCTTCATACAAGTGCTGTCCCTGTGAAGTTGTCAAGGTAATTTTTCTACTCTGTGCTTCATTTTAAGATATACACATAAACATTTGCTGGTTTTGTAACACTTCCAAGCTTTACACTTGAGTTAGCACGCAGCAGTTGTCATCTTTTACATGTGCATCCTAATCCTGTGAGTTATTTAGATTCCTTGAAGGTTTTGTGGATCTTCTGCTTTTCACCAGGTCAGTGCTGTGAGTCTTCACTTCTCTGCCCTTTTTTATTTGTATGACATCCATCCTTGCCAGGCAGGCACATTATCTGCCAGAAGTTCTGCTACCTATTATTGCTAAATGCAGATTCTCTGTTTGTGTTACTATGGTAGTTCTCTAATAATTCTGACTTGAGGTTGAATACATCCAGAAGTACACAATATAAGTTTATACAAATAAACAAGATGTGTTGCGCCATATAAGATGTATTAAGGGGAAGCTTTATTACCGTACACTTTTGGAGCATAAGCCAGTTTATTTTATTTAATCCCACTGAGGAGAGAGCACAGGGAATGTTACATGAAGAAGGCAGGCAGATTCCAACACATTGTATCTGCCAATAAGTGTACTTTGCACCTGTAATTTTGTTAATTGTCAGAAGTAATCTAAGTTCATCAATTATCAGTGACTAATTCTATCAGCAGTGTTTCCAGGAAAAGGTAAAATCCCAATAGGATTGACACAACATTTTCTCCTCCAGAGATAGATAAATTTAGTATGGAGTAATTTGTCTCACATGGTATTTTGGAATAGACTTGAGAAATTAGATTTGAGGCTAAGGGGAGATTTTATTGCTGTCTTCATTTACTTCGTGGGAGAGTATTTCTTTTTGAGAAGACAGAGCCAAATTTTTTTCAGAGGTGCACAGGGAAAGAAGAGAGGGGCACAAGCTGCAACAGAGGAGATTCTGATAAGGAACTGGGAAGAATTTCTCACAGTGGGGCTAGCCAAACATTGGAACACATTACCCAGACAAACTGAAATCTCATCCCCTGGCAATGTTTTGCACAGGGTCCCCAACTGCAGGTTGCACTAAATGTGGGACAGGTTTTTGCTGATGAAGAATAACTGGAGGTCTTCTTGCTTTTGGTTGGAGATCCCTCACCATCTCGCCCATATCCTGCAGAGAGCTTTTACATTAAAATGTGCTGTGCTATATAAAAATAAACTATTGCTGTTACTGGTTTGTGGTAGTCCTCGTTTGTGATAGAAGTGCAAGTGATTACATCACTTGGCAGCTATGATGACAAATACATATTTGTCAAAAATAGTTATTTACTTTCTATGCACTTGTTAGTTTTCTTTTACTGCTTTTGTTATAATAATGGAACTTGAGGACAGAGACAGATTTCTTCCCTGCAGTGTTAACTACAGTAAGAGGTAGCATTATGGAATGTCATCTATTGCCTCTTATAATGATAAATATTTCTGAGACAAAGCATTGTGAAAACCTATATGTATAAATTACTCTATCCTGGTTATTAGGATGAAGAGTAAAACTACAGTTTGCTATTACTAGGGGTTTGTCAGCAACTGAATGGTTCCTCACAGGCAGAGAATACCTCCTTCCCCACACCATCTTTTCTGCAGTTTGTGTGCTGATCTTATAAGATCTTTAAGCAAACAGTATATCTTTTCCATACAGGCCAATGTTTTGCATTTCATGGTGCCAGGTTTAGCTGAGGAACACTGTAAGAAAGGAATGACCATCCTTTAAATACTTCTTTTCTTAGTCCTTTGTGCTATATTGAACGTAAGAGTCTGTAAATATAATAGTGAAATGGCTGGGCCTCTGGAATAGGGAGTCAAGTTTTCCAGCACAGAGACTTGACACAGGTCAACAAGGCTTTTATTAGAGATGGATAAACTGGGACTTGGAGAAACTAAAGGACTTTCCCATCGTGTCCCTGGGAGGAAGGTAATATAGCCCTGAGGAATTTTGCCTATTTGGTCCCATGCATTAGTCAAAAAGGTGCAGCTTAGTAAAGCTAGTTATTTTCCTTCTGTCTTAAATGTATTCTGAGAGATGAATTTGATGAATTTCAGTGTTCATCAAAGCAGAGGAAGTTTTACTGTAGCTCTAACTAGAGCGAGAGACAGTGTGGAAAGGTGTTGTGCAAGCAAGCCCTCACAGCTGTATTAATGGACTTCAAACCTGACCTGCCGCACCCCTTCAGTGAACTGTCAGGCCTCTCTAGTTCAAAGCGTATAAAGGGGAATTGGGCTGTAGTTAACAGCTTCATCTGTTTTTCTGTTGCGTGGAGTCTTGAATCTTTGTTTTAAAGGGTGTTGGAAAAATATCAAGCAGAGGACTAATGTGAGGGCTAATATGAGGAGCAGGAAGAATGTCATATGAGGCAAAATGACCGTAGCTAAGAACTTTCCGTAGCAGCAGAGCAGAATAGCTGTGGTTCTGCCCTGTTGAGTCCCACAGAAATTTGAACAGTCAATTAAAATGGTATGCATATGAAAGACGAGATAAAAAGTGTCAGCGAATTTTCAGGTACAACAAATTCTGTTTCTATGTAGTATTTGTCAACCTTTCTCTTGAATCTTGTTTGATTTCTACTGCTTTTTTTTTCAAAGGATGCATTTTTTTAAAATGCAGCTGAATAACTTTTCTGAAAGCATAATAGCTAAATGGATCTCGTTTTGGTCTTGATAGTCCTATGGGCATGCACCTAAAATAATAATATCAATTAAGAAAAATATATGTCTGTTGGTGGTAGTGGTGCATGTTAAGTAGTAGTTGTTCGTGTTGTTCAGGAGACACATGAAATGCAGAAAGTCAGACTTCTAGGAATCAGGGATTCTGATAACCAAACTAATGATTTCCCCAGATTTTTATATTCTATATTTCTAATATGTGATGTTTACATACACCAAGAGAAATGCCCCAGCTGCTGTTCCATAGAATCCTTGTTGAATGACTAAAAAATAAAATAAAAAGTCTTGTTCTCATTTGTGAACAGCACATGTAAGTAATTGATCAGTAACATAACTAAGGGCTAGAGGGTTTGGTCCCTAATATATTTTGAATACACTAATGAGTTCTGAGCAGAAGATAGGAAAATGAGTAGCTTAGTATAAAACTGATCAATATTAAAACCAAAACAGTTTTGACAAAAGTAGTTGCATATCAAAAATGAGCAAATGACTAGTGTCCGATTCGAGGCTGGCTTAAATTTTGGCTTATCTACATCCCCCAGCTACCACATATTTTCACAACTGCATTTATATTCAGCCAGTGGTGTCAACATTGTAGCTTGTTTTTGTGATAGGTCCTGTAATTTCTCCGGATGCTATTATAATAACTTCTCTATCACCTGCACCTTTTAATGATTCATAAATTCCTTGATTTCTATGAAAAGCAAACTATAATAGCACCATAATCAGGACAGCATGCTAAGGTATAGCAGAAACTTCTGCTGCCTGACTACCTCCAGCTTTCCTTCATTGCCTGACTAAATTGTTCAAAATGAGGTTTCCACTACAATTTGAAACAAGGAACTCCTGAGTTCAACACGAATACCAGTGAAGGAGACCATGCTGAAAATTAAAAAGCAAAATAGACAATAACATGTAACAGATTTCAAATAGGGTACATGCAAGAGCATTCACTGTATAGCAGGCATATTATTAGCTGTACTATAATTTCTTTTTCCTCTTGCAGTCATTTGGATTTTTTAACTAACAGTTTCCCCTATTTACCGCCTACACATCACATACATTGCACACACGTGTTCTGCCACAGTGATACCTTCCAGTAACTTTTTCTGGGATGGTTAAACAGCTTCATTTGAAAACAAAAAGGAACTTCTGTGAATCAGGCTGTGTGATAAATGCTGGGATTCTGACATTCATCTTTGTTTTCCACATACCAGGGCTAAATCAATCCCTTAAAACTGTGGTAAGTGAAATATCATAGGAATGACAGAAATTTCAGATAATCAGAGGTGCCTGTTTATTATTATTATTATTATTATTATTATTATTATTATTATTATTATTATTATTATTATTATTATTATTATTATTGTGTTTTCTTTTTTTATAATAATTATTTTTTTTCTCTAAGCTTTTAAGAAACTATCTCACTCTTAGAATTAGGCACTAGATGCAAAAGCTTTTCCAGAAACTAGTGATGTGTTTCATTTTATTCTATCTTGGAACTGATTAAAAGCTTTCATTCTCTGCTGGCCATGTCACATCCTGCATAATCAGTCTGCTTGAAAGGTGTCCATCGTAAAATTCAACATTCTTCATATTAATTTTAATAGCTTTCTCATCTGATTGGATTGACATGGAGAAAAGTCTCCTCACTTCTAAAGGGTAGACATAGGGATCTTAATTTCATAAATAAGCTTGCACTACAATGGTTCATGATGAGATCTGCTGTGTAGAGAAACAGAGAGCTGCCAACGTGTTCCTTTCACAACCTGTGAAGTCATTTAAAAACAAGCTTTCATTGATCAAAGAGTTCATTCTATAGGGAGTGATTTTTCAGATGTGCTTAGCGCTGGCCTAACTCGGCATCCACTGAAGTCAATAGGAGTTCTACCATTAACAACAGAGTCAGGCCAACTGAGTACTTTTGAACATCACACACGTCATATGTGATGGTCTGAATTGGTCTGAATTTTTGGGTAGACCTGTGTGGTGCCAGGAGTTGGACTCGATGATCCTTGTGGGTCCTTTCCAATTCAGGATATTCTATGATTCTATATTTTTTAGATGTTTTTTTTTTTTTTTGAATTGTGAGTATATAATTTGTACTTTACTAAACCAATTTATAGAAAATCTCCTTATGTAAACATTAACAACCAAACAGGTATGAACTACATCTTTATTCACCTACTTCAAAGTAATACTTCTAATAACATTGAGTGACGTTCTATCTTCAAGCCAATGGCAGATCTGGCTGGTTAGGGGGGAATGTACAAAGTAGACAGTAGGAAAAACAAAATGGAGTTCAAGTATGAAACACGTCATCTCCCCGTTGGTATAAGAGAATTTACATATCAACTCTTGGAATAAGATATTCTGATTTTATTTTGTCAAGAGATGATTTTGTAGATTGGCAGTACCTATTCCTAGATGAGACATATTATTGCTTTTTCACTCACCCCATTTTTTTTTTTCTGAAGATGTTAGACTCCAGCCTCCTCTGTACAAAGGACTGTGTTCTTTGGCTGGTGATGTTAAGAAATTGTTTTCCCTTTTCTTTTATTCATGATATGTTTCCATTTTAACTATCAGTTTCCTGTTTCTGTAGAAATCACTACACCATTCCACTTCTTGAATATAATAATAATAATAATAATAATATATATTACAGATAGTAACTCATGTAATATAATAATCATTTAATGTAACTTTCTTTTTAAACCAACTACTATGCTGGAAAATTGGAAGTTAAATAATGTGCCTAGTTTTACAGAGTATTCTATTGCAACTAGTTTGTGATGTGTATAAATCAGAATTGATTATCTAAGAGCAAAATTATGCATCTCTAATCTATGACAATGTTCAAGTATGTTGGAGAATTGTGGCTAAAAGTGATAATGTTGACAAGTTGGCCTGGTTCTCCATGAAATGTGCTGCTTTAGGAGGGGTATTCAGTATTGCTGTGTTTTAAAACTGGATGAACTATGAACAAAATTTGCAGATGATATGCTGCTCTCTAAGGTAATACAGATTTTAAAAGACCAGAGAGGAATTTTAGAGGCATCTACAGTGTATTGAAAGATACAATTATTGGAAATGCATATTAAAAATCTGTTTATAAATAGATTTCTATAGATAGAAATATTTTCTATAAATGAAAACCTGTATTTTTAAAATATCTATTTCCAGATTCAATAATTAGCTTTAGCTCCTTATGGAGATCTCTGTGTCATTGTGGACAGAACAATGAAAAACGCTCCCTGATAGCTTGGCTGTTGAATCTGGTCTGGCCACCATTTAAATCAGAGTTGATATTATAGCTGATTTCGGTGAGCAGTGGCCAGGTTCTTAGTGGGTTGGGATGAATAACATTACCAAAACATTAGGCCAATTGACCTGCCCTATACAGAATTTTCTGATCAGTTCTGGTCATCCCTTAAGATACACAAAGAAGGAAGTGCTCTCCTTTTGGAATTGCTAGAAATACCAAAAGACTTACAATGAGGACAACCAAAGAAACAAAGTGGTGTTAGAGGACAAGCAAAGCAAAAGAACACTTACTGGCTTACAAATAGTTGAACGATAGAGAGAAATAAATTTGGGACACCTCTGTTCCATACTTTTCAGCACATCATCTGAATAGTAACAGAATCTGGAAAACAATGGAGCTGAAGTAATAAAATAAAGTCTTGTAAGTACAGGATGTTTCTGACTCTCACCTTGCAGAGAACCTACATAAATGTGGACTTTTGACTGTGGAACAGTACATAGCCATTTCCTAAGCAAAATCAAATTAATAAGGTCAATTATGTGTCATTGTTAGTGTCTCGATTTCCTTTTAAGAGTCATGATTTTTTTTTTCTTTACTGAAAATTCTGTAACTTTATAAAATAAGCAATGGTCTGAGCTAAAGGTGAATTAACTTTGCTGAAGAAAACCATTGATTTGTAAAGCTTGAGCCAATCCCCAAGATCCTCAAGTATGCCAGCATGTTCTCGTATTGGTTTATATTACAGAGAAAATTCAGGAGGCTTGCTGATGACATCATTTGTAGGTTGCACTGGGTTTTAAAAAAATTGTTTCCTTCTTTGAATTCTTCTAATGTTCAGAGGTCTTGCTTCTCACCTCTTTCTCTTGTGAAAAACAGAAATAATTCATTTGAAATTAATGGAGGACATCAGTGTGAGAGACTGGAGCTTTATGCCTTTCAAGGGTAGAGTCCCTGTGCTTGTGCTTGTTATTTCCTGCTAGTTTTATTAGCATAAATTTGTCTACACTGAATTAATTTGTCTTCACTTCTACTCTGCCAGGCTTTTAGTCTGTCTGAGTGTACTTCAGTCATTCTGAGTTTTATCCTGTTTCTTTTCAGTGACTAACCTACTTGTTTTCCTCTCTCAAACGTATCTTGTCTTGTACTGATTGTTCCCACACTTCCTGACCTTGTAGATTAGTCTTTTATGTGTTAATCTATCAGAAGCTTTTCTAAAGAGTGTGGAATATATGCTTGTACCTTCCACTGTGATCAATAATTCTTAATTCTTCTGAAAAAAAAAAAGGGCTGAGGGCATTTTTTAGGCAAGATATCCCTTTGGTGAACTGTGCTAGCAATTTCTCTTGCAGCTATACAAACTCTTAATTGCACTGTTTCCTGAAATAATAATGTTTCAAGAATATGACACAGATGTGAAGTCAGGGTTTGGGATTGTTCTAGATAGTGGTTATCACTTACCTCTCTTCAGTCTGGATCATATTTCTGAACAGGTTTTAAATATATCTGTTAATGATTCCTCTATCTCTTCTGACATATCCGTCTGAGCTCTGAATTAATTCTGTCTGTTCTTGGAGTTATGTCAACCTCTAGAGTTTCTAATTTCTTGATGAGCTGTTCTGGCATGTTACTGATTTTCTTTGGTGTTTATTCTTCCTCCTCCTCCCCCCCAAAAAAATTTATGTCTGATCCTGTCATCAGTCCCAACCTTCTTCTATGGACCACAAAGTAAAGAGTTCATTTTTAAGCAGTATCTCCTTCCTGTTAGTAAACTGCCATTTGCCATTTCATAGGGGTGCTTCTGTTTCTCCCAGTGACCTTATCCTCTTTACTTGCTTGAAAAGAAAAAAAATCTTTATTTACAATTTCCTCGCCTTACATGAACTTTTCCTTTCATTTTCCCCTTTGCTTTCAGTATCAGTCTTGCAGTCTTTTAACTTCATGCCGTAATTTTTCCAGTTGTTTTCTCTGTCTATATTTCTATACCTTAAATATGCCTCTTTTATAAATTAATTTACTTTCATTTTCCTCTTCATCCACAATATATATATTTTTAACACACAATGTTCTCATGCTAGACAGCGCATATAACCTTCAGGCATGTAATAATTGACTTTCAGTACTTTCCATTTTCTTCTCGGTCCTTTTCATCCGGTGCTGTTTGCCATTCAGTCTCACCCACTGTTTTGGTAATTCTCTTTGCTGAATTCAGAGTTTTGATTTTTTTTGTGTGAATGTATTTTTTGTCGCATTGTCATCTTAATTAAAACTGTAACTAGATTGTAACCGCTGCTGAATTGATTCCAATTATGTCCTCTTCTGTTCAAATCCTAGGTGAAGTAATAATTCCTGCTCTCATTCTTTTATATATTGTTGAAAGAGGCAATCCCGTCTATAAAACGTGCTTAAAAACAGCTATAAAAGCTGTTTGATGAGCCAGATTGTAATCTGTGGTCGGTCCCGTGTTTGTGGCAGGAGAAGGTATGACACAGAGCACAGAGGCAGGCTACCCAGGGCTGCACAGCCCAGGAGTTTCAGCGCAGGCCGTTGTTGTTTCACACAAGGGCTGAGGATTTTCTGCCCTGCGCTCCCCACGATGCTGCTGTGGGGCGGTCTGGGGCTCCCTGGCGATGCAGAGCACCTCTGGGCTTCAGAGGGGACACTGTGAGGAGGCAGTGACGGAGGCAAATGAATGTCAGTGTGTCCCTCTGACAGCGTGACAGTACCGACAGCTGCTTTTAGCTGTCTTAGCTATGAAACAGTGCTTTGTGGAGTAGTTCATAGAAATCTGAAGTTGTATTTTAACAATAGGTCTCCAGCCTTGCTGACAGAAAAAGTAATTTATTTTGCAGTCTCTTCACATATAATAACACAATCACATATAGTAGATTCTGTCCTTCTGCACTTTGCTATACAGTGTTAATGACTGGCACTTATAGACTTTACAAATTGAATTGCACTTGTATGAGAAACTGGATTGATAAAATAAATTACTATATCTTATAGGTTAAGATTTTGGTTCCGCAATTGTAGCTGTTACAAATTACCTAAAACCCTTTTTATATTGCATTTCACATGGCTATATTTTACAACTACTCTAATAAAAAATTCTATACAAAAATTGTTTGATATTAATAGTAATCATTAACAACTTGATAGATTCTTGTTAAGTATATTTGCAATACATTTAATCTTATTAAACTCAGCTCTGAGTTGTTTCTTCCAAATATTATAGGTCTTTATGAATCTAGCAGTATAAAGAAGAGATTTCAACCATTTTCGGCCAAGAATTAGGTTTAGCTTAATGGATCAATTCTTTTCTTATTAAACTGAGTCTGACCAGTGCCAAGTAATACATTCAGCATTGATCTTTGTCTCACCCTGCTGTAGCGTGCGTTCTCTTTATGTACATGAAAAATAAGGTGCCAAGAATGAAAACAATGCCTGTATAATACAAATATAGAATTTCTCAGACTTCCATTCTGCTTATCCTTTCAGTTTGTTATTAATGTCTTGTTCAACGATTTCTGAAATGTATTTTTAAAATAACTTTTCCTTCCATAAAACATATTTCTCTTTTTCTGTAATTAACAACAAAATAATAAAAGAAATAATAAAATAAATCCATATAATACTTCCATATATGAAAGCCCTGATAGGGGTATCATATCCATTTTTAGAAGGCCTACATGTATCTGGTCAATTTTTATGTGTATGGGGTTTACCAAGTGATGTTTAAATTCTAAACGAAGGCACCTTTCTTAACAAGTAATCTGAAGGTCTCTTGGGCTGCCTTTATAAAAAACATTTGGTTTCATCTGAAAACTGAAAATGATATGAAACTGGAGATATATTACATGATAGTCCAGATATTGGGAGAAGTTGAAAGATCCTAGTGTTTCTGCTTAATTTCCCCCCCCCCCCCCTTTTTTTTTTGCGCTTTAACATTAAGAAATAAATAACTTTCTGAATCCTGAAATTTCAGATAAACTGCAGATGGGAATTCCATGAGAACTTTGCCTTTTTCAACCGTTAAAAAAAAAAAAAAAAAAAAAAAAAAAAGTATTTATTGCACTAAGATCCCATCCAGAGTCAGTTTGTACTTATACATGTAAATGCACCTCGGGTTTTGTTTGCACTGGGGACCTTTTTCAGCATTTTAAGTGTGTGCAGTGGCCAGATTTTAAGTGAAGGTGTGGGTGTATTTTGTAAGCAATATCATACAAAAGTTAACCATTGTATTTTTCTGTATCCAGAATTACTGTTGCAGAGTTACGAATGCAAATAGCAGTGAAAGAAAATGATAGAAATATATGCACAGAATGCCAGATCAGTATTTGCGGCTTTCATCTTGTACTCATATTTTAAGTGATTTTTACATTATGTATCTTGAAAGCATGGAATATTTTTAAAATAGTCTAAGTATATATTAGTGCTTATTGGGCATACTCTGTACAAACTACGGATCATAAAAAGAAAAGCTTTATTTGGGAGTAAAGATGCTAGGCTCTTTCTGCATTTGTATTTAAAATCTTTGTATTTGTTCTCTGAGGGAAGGATTCTCAATGGAATAAATGTATTTATTCTTGATACATTTTTGTAAAGATGAACTACATTGTATCCCAGGTTGCCTTTTACATTGCAGTGTATGCTATTAGATGTGGAATCTAGAACTTTCTGCTACAAAATTACAGACCTCAAGTTTTTATTAAATAATTAAATGTACATTGCTTTGTGAACTTGCCACTCAGAAGCAAAATAATTGCAACGCTTCCAACAGTCAGACATTCCATCCTGTAGAGGGCAATGGTACACACAGACCAAATGCAGAGAGTTAGACCAAGACCTGTAAATCCTTCCGATGTCTTTTAATACAGTGTAGTCCTAAATACCTACTTGTGTGCTTGCTCTCATATACTGTCATGCACCTTCATCTAAAAAGTCTTTTTGTTATATCTAAGTCTGTCTGGAATTGCAAAAAATGTTTCAACATTAAAGAGCTATGACTGGAATTTTGAAAGGAGAGTAAATAGCATCAGTGCCAAATTTCCAGTGAAATTCAATGGATTTGTTTAAAAAATTCCAGTGTTTAAATATTTGAGAGAGTATCAGGCATGTCAGTCAAGGGGACTTACGTGACTGAAATGGGTGTTTCATGACTGACCAGCCACAGAACTCTTTGACTATGCATTTACTGTAGCCAGACACACAGCAAATTAAAATGAGTTAAGGATGAATTCAGAGTTTTATTATTTTCCCTCATGTCCAAGCTGTATGGTAGTTCTACATCGATAAACTCCCATTTGTGTCTTTTTCTCACTAGTCGTTCTAACCTGTATGTCTCTGGTTTTAGGCATGGATATAGTACAGAGACAGCATTATTATCTATGGTAGCTGATCTCTAGATCAATACCAGTAAAGTATCCACAAAGGTTTTGTTGATTTGCTTGAGAAAGCTTGCCGGGATGGATAGGAAGGTTCTTCAGCAGGTCAGCTTCTTTCTCTCTGAGTAATGAGTATTTCTTTCTCTTCCTAGGAGGCTAAGTAAGACAGTCTGACATTTTAGCTGATATATAGATGCCTCTCAGATTTGTATATTCTTATTTGACTCCAGTCTGTCCAGTTGCTCAAGCTTAGGAGATACAGGGATATGAGGGAGAGCAGGTTAGCTAAAGTTTATCCCAGCTACGGTACAATCTGTTCTTTCAAGCCATTCTCTTTGATATATCAAAATGACAGCTTTGCCTTCACTGCAGGTAAACATCTGCTTGCTTTTTGCCAAAGGAGTTCACATTTTCATCCTTTTTGAATGAGCTGCTGTTGGCATAGCTGGGCTACCCAAAGATACTTCCAAGTTCTGGTGGACATTTGTTTTCCTTAGACTTGTCAGATGCCTGCAGAAGTAGCTCAGTTTCAGAGAGGCTGCACATCCTGGGATTTCCCACTGACTTTGTAGTTTTCATTTATTTCAGCTCCTTCTTGTTTCAACTTTCTTCACTCTCATTTAAAGCGAGTCTCTGTCCATCGCTGGTCCCAGCAACATATTCCCCAGAGAGAGAGCCCTTCTCTGATAAGGGTCTTGTCACAAGGTTCCGTGTTACTGTATGCCAAGGGCTGGCTGACTGTCATCCCTCAGTTTGTTGTCTTGTAGCATATTTCTAGAAAATTTTGACAAGTTAAAAACATACAGCAATAGGACAAAGAGGGCAATTTCACCATGCTCACTGAGCATGTTGTAAGGAAGTAAATGGTGTAAGTAAAAGATGACATCTTTGCTCTCCTGGGATTTGGTATATGTCCATAAACCCTGTTTAGATACATAGCCTTGACCTGGTTTGTAGAAAATTAACATATGTTTTCAGCTGTCAAAAAGAGACTGGGGATTTTATGTACTTGCATTATAAACAAAATTCTCCTCCTCTAGCCAGTGAGCACTTGTAAAGGTTTTTACACTGTTCCCCTTCAACTGGCTGATCTACTGGAAACGACTAACTCTACTGATAGAAAAAATTAAAAAAACAACTTGAGAACATGAAACTTTGAAGCTTGGGAACTTTCAGATTAATAAAAGACAGGAAGGAGAGGGAGTGGGTTAAATAAGCTCAGGAGATCTCAGCAGTGGGCCCAGAAGGTCCAAACCTGAATGCTTCTCTGTTGATGATGCACGTACTGTCTCCAGGATAGAAACTTCAAAGGTCTCTTGTGAGCCTGCTGCAAACTGCAGCCCCTGTGTTTTGCCATCCCCTCTGTTAGCTCTGGGGTACACACATTTGCAGTTCAGAAGTAGGAACAGATGATAAACTATTGTTTTGAATAATTAAATCTTGAGGTTGTCTCTATTTCTATGCTCTTTAACCTCATTTGTTTACATTAGAAGCCTTCCTAATGTGTTCTGTACATGTGTGCCTGTGGAACAGCATTATTTTCTTCTGCAATATGGAAGCTCGTAGGCACTGCAGTAGGAATTGGATGCAAAAATCTGGGACTGCATCAGATTTAAATGGCTTTGCTTCTAAAACAGATACTGTCTGCCTTCAAACAAATATATGATGTGATGTTATGATATGAAATCTGCAAAGCTGTTGAAAGAAGATACATTTCAAGTGTGTAGTGATAGTGCCTTGAGAACAGGTAAAAAACTAACCGAGATATCCCATATTCCTGCGCATTGTTAAAAATCTTCTGTTTTCCGCAATGCAGAACTTCAATATTTTTCTTTTTTACCTTATGTAAGGCATACCCTTTTAAATACAATCTAGTCTGTCAAGCTCATAGTACATATGGCTTAAAACTGAAAATTGTATTTAGATACAGAATTTTATGCAAATGAACGAACTGCTAGGAATCAATAATGTATTTGTATGTAAACAGAACACATGCATTGCCTAGACTTTTAACCTGATAAATGGCAGATCAGTAATAACCCTTTTTTTGAATAAATACTTCATTTCTTAACTAAGCATTTCACTTGCTGTGAGAACAACATATTTCTTATTTTTTCCCTGCTTGTATACAGGTCTATTAGGATAACATACATGATTAAATCAGCAAATGTCTAATCCATGTGCCAGTACTATAGTGCTGTTGGTTACAGAGAATTTTTAGTCTTAACAAAGAAAGGAGTGTTTTTGCCTTTTTAATGTGTTGTTATTGCTACCAGAAATATGTCTATCCCAGACACTTATGCTCTTATTTCTTGCATATTTTTATAGTTTTATGTACCCACATATGCATGCAGAAGTACAAATCACCAACTCACTTGCCATTCTGACCTGTGGTCATGTTCTAGTTCCTATAAAAAACTCACATCTCCCAAGTTGCTTATGGACTCTCAACCAACTTCAAACAAAGTGGTTTACATCCTCAAAAGAAGCTGTAGTATGAATACCTTGGGAATATTGCAGCATCTTCTGTAATGAGCTGGGTAGAAAGCCCAGTGGGTTTGAAAACATTCCCTTTGAGGCTTCATCAGCAAATTAACCTGCTCATTACAGAGAGGTATACTGTACCTGATCCTTAAAGAAAAAAAATATTAATTGGTTGCCAAATTCTTCTAATGTGTATATCCTATTCATTGCAATTCAAGGGAGTTCCATCTAAGAGAAGAATTAAGACCAGCCAGAACTGAAATTCCCTACAGATTTTAAGGTTGGATTTTTTTTTTTAAATATAAATCTTTCAATGAAATTTCCATGTTAAACATTTTAAAAGAAAATTCACAATAATATTTTTCTCCAATTTTATTACTGAGTTTGAGAAAGCCAGCTATTTTTTAGAAACCTGAATTTTGAAATAAAAGTATCATTAAAGTGGTTATTCCCAAACCGATGTTTTGATATTGGTGTGTTTTCCAGTTTGAGGTTTTCTTGCAGCATTATCGTGTAAGTTCAGAGAGATACTGGTTTTACCCTATTAGGTACAGCCCAGGAAAATAAAATATAGTTATTCACACATTTCTTCCAGGCAGCAGGCTCTTGGACAGGGTCAGGCTGATTTCTGTGCATTCAGCCAGGGGCTCGCTCCATATCTACCCTGTGCTGGGAAGCGAGGAAGGGCGCGCATCCCTGGGAGCAGCTGGCTGTGCTGGGGATGGGGAGATGCCGCCTGTTCTCCGGCCTCGAAGCACAGGAGGCAGGGCCAGGCTTGCAGCTCTGGGAGGGTTTCCTGGGCAGAAGCTCCTTCTCATGAGAGGCTGTGCACATCTTCATCTGGCCCTCTATGCCAAACTGTTTCTTAAAAGGCTTTAAAAATGAGCTTAGCATAAAGTTACGCTTCAGATGACCATATGCAGTGTCAGCTGAGCTTGTGTGGTATAGACAAATGTATGCTTATAGCTGTTAAAAAGCAATTAGCTGTATATACGACTCAAAAATAGTCGATAATAGAAACAATGAAAGCAATGACCATTGCAGCTTATTGTGTAGCTCTTCTTTTCATCTGGGTTTTACAAAGTCTGTCAACTGACTTGGAGACTATCCCTTGAACTGTCTAAAATACAATTAATTTTTAAAATATCATAGGGCTAGTTGAGCCCATCCTGAGCTCTGATTGGTAGAAAATCAATTATTAACCACAAGGGGACAGCTTCTCTCCCAACTCTGCTATGTAAGGACATAGGGAAAAAGAAACAAAAGCAGGATAATTGTTACCTTGAATTGATAGTTTAACTGATTGTGATCAATTCTGAGGTGCTTTCTGGTTATGTGAATGCCCTTTAGGTGACTTCATTATCTCAACATATACACTAGAATACTGCAAAAGGTTATGCCTGAAATCAGTGCAAGGATCAAGTATATACATGTGAGATGCACAATATGTTAAGAAATAGATGTAAATAATTCCTGTAGATGAAGGAAGGCACAAGATACTGCAAAATAATAGCTGCAGAGTGATAGATGTGTGTCAAGGCAAATTTAATAATGAAGCTTGGGTGGTGTGTGTACAGACTTATCCACTGCAGGCAAGTGCACAGACTTACCCACTTTCTCCATATAATTTAAAATATTTGTAAACAGCTTTTCTTATAAGTTGAGCAGATGAGAGCCCAGCTTCCACACACTGCCTGTCTGAAAGGCCCTTGGCCCTTGCTGGAGCAACCAGTGCTCAGGGATTAAGAGAGCTCGTGCCTTCGGTCTGTTCAGCTCCTCACTTCTCTCCTGAGAGAGCCATTAAAAGTGTTGGCAGGTGTGGTGATGATGATAAATAATAATGGCAAACATACATTAGGAATTGGACCTGGAACTACCAAATTCAGTTTGTATAGACTAACAAATGGCCATTAGACAGTAATGACCTATGTTTGATCCCACAAAACCACTTCCATTTTCAAATGCCAAGGATAATAAATAAGACTGCAGAAGGCTTCTGAAAGTCAATAAGCTTGGGCTTCATCTTGTCAATAAGGAAGAAAATGCTTAGCCTTCACAGAAAGTATCATGCTGTCTGTGTTAGACTGCTAGCTCAAGTGTCCTTTCTGATACCTCCTACAAGAGAAGACATTTAGTCTCTCAGGTACCTGGGCTTCATAAATTCAGAAGATTTGTCTTACAGCCAGTCAGGTACTGGTGCAGATGGTGAAAAACTGGAGTGTGCCTCCCTTGAGAGGGAACACCAAGGCACTTAGGGCTAGCTTGTCAAAGTAGCCTCATTTGGCTTCCTTGTAGCACAGAGCTAAACAGTTCAGTATGCAGATGGGCTTTTTAACCGTGAACGTGGGTGTTGTGTACTACCCATTTCAGAAACAGAGTGAGTTTGCCCCAAAACCAAACATGCGTGATTTCTGTTTAACGTCCTTGGCCAAACAAGTTTTGTTAGTAATTTTGTATGTGCATGGAAGGAATAGTTTGTAAAAACTGCACATGTAAGTGAATGCATAGGCATGCAAAGAGATCATGCGTAGAACCTGAAACTTACTGGACCAAATAAATACCAAATAAATAGGGTGATCACATGTGTTTTTCCTTATTCTAGCATTTGAGTATAAAACAAACAAACAAACAAAAAACAAAACAACAACAACAAAAAAAATAGATACAAAATAGTACAAGTAGAGAATGTAGAACATATTTTTTACAAACACGAAGGGAAGGCACTGAGTCCTTTTCTAACTATGCTAGACACATGCAACCCATCCACGTGAGAATTATGCTTCAAACAAAATGTGAGATATTACACCTGAACGCATTCCACATGTGCATGCCAGAAAACCTATCTAACACCGAGGGACTTTAAAAGCAGGATATTGATCACAATTATTAGACAGTGTGCCATAGTCCATGTACATGATGTTGCCCATGCTTTTCTTACTTCCCCTCGGTCTCATACAACATTAACCTTTCTGAGCATATATAAATATATATATATATATGCAATGTCTCATATTTGAAAGATTGTTTGGTCTCAGGAGGGCACTCGAGTGACTTTTGGTGCTGAAAGAGTATGTGACTTGCTTCACACTTTATTTTAATAAAATGTTAAAGCTAGTTGAAGCAAAATATATGTGCCTGCTTGGATACTGAATTATGTTAGTTTAAAATCATAACTTTAGGTAAATAATGTACCTTTTATTTAGAGGAACTTCTGAAAACTCAAAAAATCAAACTACTCTAAAACCTAGTTGCTAAACTGTCTCTTCTTTTGCCTTTAACACAGAAGTAGTATTGGTCTTCCAAATTACGCATTTTGAATACTTTCCTAGATCTCTTTTCAGCTTTTAATATAACCCGTTGTTACAGTGGAGATTTTTAATAAGCAAACAATACATCTCCAATAAAGCAAATTTTATTCTATTTCCTATTTACCCTATTTAAAAGACAAAAGATGAATGAACAATTTGTTAATTCAAAAAACTGCTTATAACATGAACATTTAAACAACTATATAACTGCAAATATGCCATTAAAATAAGTCCAACAATTTAAAAACAATTACAAATCACTTACAATAGTCATCTAATGTATTCTTAAAGGCAAATACAGATTGTATATTTTTCAAATGGATGGAAAAACTATTCCAACCACTTGGTCTCTGAGAAGCAAATGACTGATTGCTTTTCTGGTATTAAACTAGGGGACTGCAAACATTAAAAAAATCACTAGACCTTGAATTATATCAAAATATAATTGGAATAAAATAATTCAGAAGATAATTCAGTCTTGCTACTAATGTCGTTTACACAGATAGCAATGCTAATATTTTTTCCTTTGTTGTAGACTTAGGCAGTTTAACTCTATGGGTGCCAGCCTGACCCTCTGCACCATGGACGGTTTCTATTTAAAGGTCAGCTTTTTGTTTTATTTTTTTTTTCCCCCCATAAAACATACTGTATTTTTGTAAGTCTCTACTGCAACATTCAGAAGAATAATGCCTACCTATCCTGCAACACTCAGAAGGAGATTTTCTAAGAGTCTTAGGAATTTAAAGGTCTAAATAAAAACACCTAAGAAACTGTAGGTGCTAAAATACCTTTGAAGAACTAGTTTTTATTCACTGGAGTAATTCTGAATAATTCCTTTAAGGTCATGGAGGTGTTTTCCTGGGTAATTCTGAAGCAAATAAGTTATCCTTCTAGATAACGTATTGCTCTGGGTATACTCTTTACTTTTTGAACACCGTTTGTTTCTGTACTCTGCTTTCTGCATCTGTAACAGCTGTGCTATCATCAAACCTGTTTAATATCTAGGCTGATAACAGGAAAAAAAATGAAGTAAGCATAGAAAGCAAAAATAACCAGCAACCTTTTCAAATTGGACTAATCATTCAATCTCCAAGCTGATTTGTCCTGGAAAGGTTTTAGTTTCAGAATGTGCTAAGCTATGTGCAAAGCTGCCCTTTGGAATTCACATCCCTTCGAGGAGCTCCAAGTCAGGAACATAAAACTCAGCTTTGCAAAAAGGCTAGTTGCTTTCGAAAACTGTGGCTAACATTTAAAGAACTTTCAGTCAGCAATTTTCCCCGCCTGAAGTATAAACAGATGAATAGAAGTTGTTGTAAGACTGAAATATTTACTCACCCTGGTCCTCATTTGGGTCACCTAGAGATCAATGAAAGCATATTGATGTCATGGGAGGCCAAGGTTTTAAACCAATATGTATATGCTATATGCCAGAACACATATAGATCCAAACCCTGCAAACAGGATGCTGTTCTCTCAGATAAAAAGCCTATGGTTTGTTAGTAAAGGAAGCAGTGACGCTATAGGATTTGTTCTTTTGTTACTGGTGGTAGGCAGTACTTGAGAGGCCTGGTATTATCCTAACAAAACTTCAAGTATTCAGAAGCAGGAGAAACATTGCAGTCACACCTTTTTTGCTCTCTAAGGAAAATTCCAAGAAGAGTTCGAAGGTGGAAAGCCATGCAAACTAAAGTATAGCTTTTAGATAGTAACTTGTGGTTGTACAGCCAGGTCATCAGTAGCTGAAATGGGGCAATTCACGGAAAAGTGATACATGGCATTTTTCCTAGTAACTGCAATCTAGCACCAAGCATTCGGACTAAGAGAAGTGTTGTTTTCTTGAGTCTGTCTCATGACAGCAACCACAAAGGAACTGCAAACCAGTACAAGAAGTTGTCTCCTCGCCTTTGTGTGAGAAGGAGAAGGGCTTCTCTGACAGTAAGAATTCAGTAGGAAACAGAAACCCTTTTCCTGCATGGTGGACGTGTATTCTAGATAACCTGATATGTGTCTGTCAGATGCAGTATTAGTTCCCATTAAGTTCTGAGGAACCATGTCTCTCTTTTGCCCCTTACGATTTCAAGCATGTGTCAAAAGCAACCAAAATTTGCTTATGGTTATGGCAATCTCAGGCTCCTCAATGAAATTCTGTCCCGTCATGAAAAACACTCCTGTGATGGTAAAGAAAGGCTTGGTAACATAAGCCATTAAGGCTCACAGAGCAGAAGGCAAAGAAGAACCCATTATTTATTTGCCATATTTTGTTAATGGGGCCACACTGCAGAGGTGAAGCTGTAGCAATTTAAACCCTGAATTTTGAATATTTAGCCCTGGCAAAAGAACAGAGTTACTGCACGGAAGTGAGATAGATGAGCTATCTTTTGTTTCCTCTGCGGTGTCCCATATGAGTAAGGGCACACTATCCGCACGGTCAGGAAGGGATGATGCAGTCATAGGGTGGAAGGGAGACTAAGAGGAATGCCAACTCCAAAACCCAAGCCCTGCATTGTCTGAAAAGGTATTCCCATGTTTAACCAGAACATGGCTAATTTAAAATTAGGATTAAAAAACATTTTTTAAACCATGAAAACCCAGCTGACATTTGGACGTAGTTTTTCTTGGCTTGTTTAGACATTGTGTTCTCTCCTTGGTAAATTAGTGGTACAGAGCATGCTTAAGCTGGCTAATTAATTTCAAAAGCAGCGTAGAATTGACTAGCAGGTAATTTAATCTAAAAATAATTACAACTATTGAAATTATTACATTGTTGTTTAATTAATATTAGTTAATATTGTAATTTTCAAAGTCTAAATTATGCTGATTAAAGATTTCTCTCATAAATACCAATAAAATTAATTACAAATTAATTAAATTTGCTAAAAGATTCTCATAATGGACTTCCAGCTATTCTTGATTTTTGCAATAAATAAACAGAAGTATTATTAAGTGGTATATCTTCCTGGGGGAGATATTTAAACATGATATGCATATATTGCAAATGGAGAGATTTCCCATGAAAATAGACATGCTTAATAGCAAAGGCTGTTTTTTTTTTTTTTTTTTTTCCTTTTCTTTTTCTTCTTCTAGTGAAAAGGGGGGAAAAAAAAAGAGCTCAAAAGCAGCATTTTTGTTTTACTGTTGGCAAGACAAAATGATTTCCATTCTTTCCATTCTGCTCCATCTGAGATTCCGGGACGATTTGTCTACATGTGGCAGTTGTGCTTGCTTCCAGTTGCCATGTCTTACATCATAAAGATCATTTTAGTAAATGAGGGCACTTCTCTACCATTAGATAAAAGAAAACCCAATTTGTTTTCTGGATGTCATAAGATTTGCAGTGGTCATCAGAGACATTTCCTGTGTTGAGGGGAATGATGCCCACATTTACCAAACCGCAGTGACACTGTACCAGTCAGGATAGTGCTTTCCACCAGCTCTACATTTTGTTAGAATGGAAATGGTGGACCAAGTGTGAAAATCTGCATACTTACATCCTACAAAGTATTTACCAATCTTGGTGGTCTCTATTTCTTCCTTGGTCAGTAATATAAGTGTAATATTTAACTACTGAAATGCAGAGCCCTGGTAGTTTTTTTGCATCTTAAAGACTTTTAGAAAGGATACAAATATTGTAATTTCACTGCTATTGGTGGAGGAAAAAAAAAGACAAAAATGAAAGAAAAATAAAAAAACAAAAACAGGTGCCATAAAAAGTTGTCTAATATGATAGTTGGGGATAACAAATGTAAAGCTGCATGGGTAACTTTATGCAGGTTTTTCTCAGCTGTTAGAAGTTTACAATCATAATGCTTGCATTAACTCCTGATAGAGGGGAAAAAAACAAAACATACAAACCAAAAAACCCCAGGACTTCCACTCAATGGAAATTCTAATTTTGATAACTTCCTCTACCTAAATTCACACAAAAGCTGCCAATTATCCAAACGTTTAAAAGAGTGAACATCTACAAATAACTTCAATTATAGCAAAATATTTTATTGTTAAAATTGCGCAGCAGTTTGTTTTACAAAATAGAAATGTTTTGTTTTTCTACAATCACTTCCACAATCAACTTCCTTCCTTTTGTGGTGTTGTACCAGAAAACAGGTAATAGCAGAGCTGGTAGCTGATAACAGAGGTGTTAAGACCTGTAATTGAGCTGTAATTTGCACCAGCCTTTTCCCATCTCCTGAATTAGCCACAGTAATTGGGCTACACTTTACGTTATTCACCTGTTGTCCATAAACATTGAAATCTCTTAGAGGAACAGCTAGGTTAAAAAAATGGGGATTTTTTTTTCTTCCTTTTTTTTCTGCATCTTTTGGGAGTGCTCAAAGGAAATATTTAACCTAGACCTTGTGGGAGTCGCTCTAGTATTAGGCATAGCCACATGTAATTTAAAGTTGAAGTGATAAAATTATTTTGATATATCTCAATGAATCAGAATTATTTCAGTTGTTTCCAAACTGATCCAAAATAGTAGCTTGAACACTGAAAATTCCTTGAGTCCATTTAATCTTATAGAAAGTACGCTTACCTTCAGTTTGTAAAAATACCTGTTTTTGGATAGATCCCAGTGAGGTGGAAAGTCATACAGTTGGCTTTTCATTGAAGTTAATGATGGGGTGGCTGTAATGGGGGCTAGTTTAAGTTTTATTGGCAGACTTCCCCTAACTAGACGTGATCTCACAGCTTCAGTGTTCTCAAGAACATACTTAACTAATGAAATTTAAAAGAAAGTAGTGTCCATTTAATTTTGATTATATTCTTCATTTTATCTAAAATACATTTTTAATTGTACTATTTCTGGGGACCTAATGAGGGGAAAAACTTGTTTCTGAAAAAATTGAATCACAGCTGTAGTAGTAGATAAGGCTGACGTTCAGTTCTTAGAAAGAGGCAATCAATGTTGAATGTATCAGGTGAGTTCATTTCTCTTGCTCTGCTTTAATAGCTTATAAAGAAGATTGATTAAGTTCTTGTCTGATAGATCAATAATGGAATGAAACTGAGCTTTCCCTCCTTCAAGCACAGGTTTGTCATATGCTGGGGAATGTTGAAACTGAAGAGAAACAGCTATAACTTGGGAAAAAAATAAAATCAAGCCCTGAGATTCTAATGAGCTCCCTCATATCATGTTGCTTACACAGCATGTAAAACAAAAGCCATGTGATTCACATGGTGTGACCATACAGCTTGGTTTCTTTTTCCATACCGTTCAGCCATGTTCTTCATATCTTTATACCTTGAACAGTTATTTAGACTGGTATAAAGTGTGTAAAATTTTATAGATTCAGCAAACAATGCCTTTTGGGTTTGAATCTGTGATTATGCAAGCTTAAAGAGAGACAACCTCTTAGGTTCCATCCAAGCATGATATTGGATGTTTTTTCTGGTCTTTGGACGCCGTAGAAAATGTGAATTTGGAGGGAGTACATTTCAGTGTGGATTTCTGATGCCCTTACATAGTTTGGGAAGGGCAAGGAGGTATCCCAGTATCTGTCCCTCTGGTCAAACCAGTGCCTTCCTGCTGGTATCTGAACCAGGTGGATTTCTTGTTTGTTTGTTTTCCTTAATGTTGTAGTATTTCATTCCTTCTTGCAGTGCTTTGTAGTGTTCAAAAGAAACATAACTTGTGGAATATAGAACAATATGAAGATGAAGGGACTTGTAAACTGTAGCATTTGTGACAGTAGGAATATCATATATGTGAGAAATTACAGATGGAGCATAACACCAGCATTTTATTTCCACATATGAGCCTTTCAATATCTATATCTCATATGGTACCCTGTGATTTTTGTTTACTCTTGTTGCCTTTTAAGATTGTGCCACAAGTCTAGAGGCTCTGGAGGTCTTGAGATGTCAGCTATCTTTACAAAGGAGACATTCTTCTTTAGCATAATATAAGCGACAGAGACAATTTCAGCACTTATCTCATTTAAATAACAGGAAAGCCCAGATATTGCTTGTATCTGAAAAAAGATAGTCAACACACAGTGTGGAGATACTCAGGATGCTAATTACCTGTAGACGGTGCTAACTACACAAATAGCTGCACAGTTGTGTTGGTTTTATATATAATGGATTTTTTCTTTTAAGTATAGATATTTTAAGAACTTTGTAAACAACACAAAATCAAGAGATAAAAGTTGACAAAAGCCTTCATTATGTGTTGCTTGTATATTCCTGATGCATTGTTACCAGGGTATGGATGCAGCTTTAATCTTATTGATTTATTATCGATTTTTGTTAATACTGAAGTTTGTTGATACAATGTGACAGACTGCTTGTATCAGCTATTTCAATTAAATCTCTAAATGACTGATTGTCTAGACTGTCAACTTCTGTCTCTTCGAGTTAACTTTCACATCTGAAGTCTTGAGTGCTCATCTGCATCAAGTACGTTTGGCCCAGACTTTTCCTAGCCCCAGTGAAAGAGGAAGACGTGGTGAAGGGAGTTGTTTTTCCCTTGGGCCCCTTGGCAGAAATCAGGTGTAACCAGGGTGTCTGCTCATGCCTGTTTTCTTTACCAACTTACAGCTTCCCTCTAGAGGCAACGAGGAAAGGGCAAGGAGCCAGTAGAACATCACATTTGGGACTGAGACTCCCACAAAGGTACCATGTTTTGCGGTACTGCCTGTTTTAAAGTCCTTGTTATTACCAATACATTCATGCTAGCAATGTTTGGGAAAGCTTTATGAAATACTATGGAAAAACAAACTCAAAACTCATCTATTCATAAAAGACTCCCTTCCTCTGAGATATTGACAGGTGGTTTTTCCTTCAGACTTAATCCTAAACTTGTCTTGCAACAGCCATTTACCTTTAAAGACAGCTTCATACTTTTTTTTTTTTTTTTTTGATTAACTTGAAATAGAGGACTGTTTTTCATGGCTATACATTGTTTGGTTGCATATTATTTTTAAAATTAAAACCGTGATGTTCTTAGATGAATGTTTTTTCCTAATGTTCCAAAAGAAGTGGTTCTTGGTGGAGAAGCTGATCTGTACTGATATTCTGCATAACTGAGAGGGGTAACTGTCCTAAAGATCATGGGGAGAGTAAGAATAAGGTTGGTCATATTCCATCTGTGGGTTTTCAGTTATGGATTTGAATCTGTGTGTGACTGCAGTCTTAATATGGTAATAAAAACAATTCCTGTTCATTCTCTAATCATCATGGTACAAAACCGCTCTGAAGTGCACGCTTCCAAAACAGATTCTACCAATGCGTGCTATCTCACTGTAATTAACGCAGTTTGCTTTGTTGGGAGGCTTCTTTGGGGGGTTGGTGGGGACCAAATTAGGCTTTAGTTTTCAGCCGAATATTGAACACTGTGGCAATAATGCCTGTTTCACAGAAATGCAGTTTTCAAAGTTGTTTGTGTTTTCACCAATTGAGCTTGGTTTTGGGTGGTGTAGGTGAGTATGCAGCACTCATGGCTTGTCTCATCCTCAGTGCTTTGGGTGCCAACAGGGCTGCATAAAACTATGAAAGAAGCTCCCAGTAGGACAGTGTATGGGGTGAGACACCCGAGGGAGCAGACTTCAAGTTTGAAGTGAGCGGGGCGTGACCAAATTGTGACATGGCTGTGCTGGGTCTGACTAGTCTACTCTGGACAGGAACCCTTTATGGAAACCTCTAGATTGTCAGTTCCTACCCCTCAGCTTGGTGAGGAACAGGCACTTCTCATCTTCTAGTTGTGATAAACTTAAGTTGAAACGCTTCAGGATGTGTTTTGAATTGGGTAAGACCTTGCTTTGTCGGACGTGCTAGATTTATTCATAGCTGCTGCTGGCAAGAGTTGTATTTTCAGTGAGGAATAAGGATGTGCCTTCCTCCCCCTTTGTGGGCAAGAAATCATCTACATGTGGGAGGAGTTGTCTGGTTAAGGTTGGTTAAAGGCACAGCTGAATCATGCCCACAGCTAGTGTGGGCCATGAAGTCTGCGGGTCTTTCAAGGTGGAGACATGGAAGCAACATCTTCAGTTAATCTCATAGAAACTGATTTCTAATATTCTTTTTGGTGGGTTGTTTTTTTTTTTTTTTTTTCCATGCTGCCTTGTACACTCAAAAACAACGCGTCTGTATTTATTTCCATCATCACTTGTCTGCACCTCTGTGATTTTTCTGAGGAACCAACCAGAAGCTCCTTGGCTTGCTCTCCTCCAAGGGTGCCCAGCATCCAAGAACTCTTGCCCTGCCTGCCACCTACATAGGAAATGCTGTGACAGAGAGGCCATCTTCATGTTCTTCAGTATTACTGCAGACTCTCAGAAGGGGGTGAAGTGAGGGGAGAGCTGGTGCTTATTTTCTTGGTAACTGCTGATATCCCAGACCATCCTTCAGGTACAGAAGCTCTTCTTGAGATGCCTGCAAGAGAAGAAATACTTCTCCAAGTTGGCAATTCACACTGCAAAGGCCAGCTTGCTTATGTGGACAGATAGGTGAAGAAAGCAGACTTTTTTTTTTTTTTTTCTTCTTCAATTTTTTTCATCAAAACCATGCTGCATTTCTATGAGTGCAGAGCTAATCCAAGTGTGAGAACACCAGTGTCATGCAAATTAGAGATACGTATTTGCTTTTTGCATTATTTGAAAGCAATCTTAGAATGAATCTGCTAAAAATAAAGAGAAGAGTCTTGAAGGTCCTAAGCAGAGCCTGATTGTTACAATGGCCTCTGAGTGTTTCCAGTATATTGGCTGTGATGTGACTGCAGATATATTTTTATTTTCTCAAATCAGCAGATGAGGAACAATTACTTCCTAATAAAGCATCTCAGAGAGAGTGAGCGATCACATTAAGTGATGAGGTTTAACTTCAGAATCATTCAAAATTCTGTCAAGAACATCAAAGTGCTCTTTATCATTGATTATTTTACTGTTAATTAAAAATTGAAAAGTCAGGTAGAAACTGGTCCTTAAAAAAAAAAACAAGAATGTTTTAATTTCAACCTTTTCTTGCAAAATCACTTTTACTTTCTTTCTATAAAACTGAGTTATGATTAAGTGCAAAGCTTTAAAAAATTAATAAATTTATTTCATATCTTAAATGAGAATCGTTGATTTGGGGCTAAATCTGAATGGGGCTGACTGCTAGCACAGCATCTGCAATTCTCTCTGTGGGCTTAATGCCTTCTGCCACGCACCCCTTCAGAACACCAGCAGGAGCTGTGGGGCTGAGTTCTTCACCTCTGCAACGTCTTGGATTTGGGGATAGATCTTTTTCTGTTGGAGGCACACTTACAATGAATAGCTTTTATTTTCTGTGGAAATATTTGCATAGTCATCTTGCAGTTCAGTCTAAGAGGAGCTTCTGGCATGCTGATAATTCACTTGAATCGGCAGCCTGTGGTTTTCTTGTACAACTAATTGAAATTAACAATCGGCCAGCTCTTCAATTAGATAGAAAAGGTCACCGGGTTGCAGTCTGGGGAATGGGTCAGGATTTCAGCCTCCAGAAGCTCTGGTAGCATTGAGTATCCCTTGCCTCGCCCTCAGGGGCCCATTACATGTGCAGGGACACCTAACCTGCCCGTGAGCCCCCAGTGCTCCTGCTGGTCACACGCATTGTGTCTGCTTGATACCTCCTGCTCTAAAGGGAGGACCCAGGCCTGATGCAAACGCTTCTGGAGACTGCAGTTATTAATACAGAATGTCAAAACACTAGCCAGGCACGTGCATGAGCTTGGGGCCCCAACACCAGCAGGTGAAGGGCTGCTGTGGCACAGTGCCATGGGGCCCAGGCCTAGCCCCTGCCAGAGGCCCCAGAAACGCAGGTTGGTGCCCGCACATGCCCCCCTCTGCAGTGCTTCCTTCCACTTCCAGGCCCAGGCGTTTTAAGCTGGTACCACCCACCCGAGTACTAAGAAAGAACAAAAAAGCGGTGTTGAAGTGTAACACCACCTGGCCTCAACTGCAGCGAATGATAATCGTGTGCTTAATTTGGGAGGCAGTTATTTGTGGAGAGCCCAGGTCGCTGCGTGGAGCAGAACCTAGCAATGCAGGGTGCATCCCCATGGTGTTAGGCAAATCACAGGAAGATGGCAACATTCGGGCAAGCTTTGCAAGTGCGAGTCCTGAGTGCCAAGCACTGTTTTGTCTCATTACCGAGAAAAGAAGCCTGTAAGAACCATTAATTTTGTACATTAAAAAAAAAAAAATAAATAATCTGAAATGGAAAGGCTGGTTTGGAAAGGCAAATGCTAGAAACTCCCAGCAAAGTGCTTGCATCAGCTTTCAGGCAGCTTTGGGTTTCCATTTAAAAGCATTCATAGGTTAGGCTAAGCTATACAACATCAAGCTTTGGCCACACTGTGAGGTTTTATTGAAAGGACACCTCTGCCAGCTTGGAAACGTGACAAGGAAGTTCAGCAATGCATAGTATTAAGGGATGTTTGTAACCTGCATGGCGCTTCCTGAAATGCATGCATGTTTAACTTCGTGCACTCTAAGTAATTCCGTTGACTTCACTGAGTGCTCATTTTTGTAAAATTCAGCTTATATGAAAGTCTTGACATTCCTGGCGCGTCAAATGCTTGCTTTTAACAGTTCCTGTGAAATCTAATAGAGATGACTTTGAACTTCGTGGTTATAATTCCCTGTGTTTAGCTTGTACAACACCATGGATGCTAAAAATGATGGCCAGAGACTTACTGGAGTGAAGGCAAAATGCTGAGAAAAGGCAAGAAATGTGCCCTTTCTTCCTGGAAAAAGTGTGCTTTCTCTTTTCCAGTAAATGCTATAAGAGGGTTTTTTTTTCCTCAAATCCTCTACGACTTCAGCCCAATTCTGCCACCTTTTACTGAACTCCTTTTGGCTTTAATTGAAACAAGGTTGGTCTAGTTGACTTGGTTGGACTTGTGATTTTTTTAATTTTTTTTTTTTTTTTGAAGTTCCATGGCATAAGGTGGCTTATCTGTATAACTCTTAAAACTGAGTCTCCACTGTAAAGTACAGTATGTATTCCTATTTTACATTACGAGTCTGATTCTGTACTCTTTCCATAAGCAAAACCCCTTCTGATGCTACTGGAAGAATCGTTTCGGTGAGCACTGCAGCAGGGCTTGAGCAGGGATGCAGAGTGCTTCGGATGGCTGCTGATAAAAGTGACTTGTTTCCTAGTGTGCGGCCTAGCGATAGCCTAGATATGGACGGGAAGCACTTACTAGTCCACTGTTGTACCTACTGTGTGGGATATATCACAACTATTCCTGACCCCGTGTCTGCGGCTACTTTATGCATGAAACACAACACAAAGCTCGGAGGTGTGCATTACATTAAGATAACATTCCTTCAGGGTCACTGAAGGCATCTGGCTGTGCCGTGTATCTCAGGCTACATTCAAGACATTTATCTCATAATAACACGCGTGTGAGTTTGTTTAGTTACCTAATCATAAAGTGGCATTTAAAAATTGTCTTTTCCTATTAGCTGATGAGGTCAGCTAGCTGTAGACGTAGCTGGCTGAGGCTGAAAAATAGGTGGCACCTTTGCAACTGTGGAAGGCCCAGTTGCAGTGGGAAAACATGAGGCTGTATTCTGGACATGCTGCTGATTTCTGAATGGGCTTTCTATGGGAAATTGTAGGAAAATAGTGCTTTGTCCACAGGATTGTCGAATGGGCCTGGGACCTACCGGGTGACGGTCCCTGCGTCATTATCAGCAGAGCAGGAGAGCATCTCTGCAGCTAAAGTCCTCTCTTCTCCTGTCACTAAGGTATTATTCCCTTGATCAAAGCCTCATTATTTGGATTTATCCAGACCGTTAATTCTAGGAGAACCTCATGGCCTGTTAAAGAGTCATTTTTTCTGCTTCGAACAGCCTCAGTTAATAGAAGGGGAATGAATCAAGAGTACAAGTGAAAGAACAATGCTGTCGTGTGTCCCTGTCATCCACTTCTAACTCCTTTTCAGGGTCATGTGGAAGAGACCATCATGAGTGTCACACTTCTGTCGTCTTTTTACTCTATCAAAAATTCTTAAAAAACAGAAAGGCAAATCACCAATATTTTAGAAGAGGTATAGCATATGGACCATATGGCACAGAGGAACATAATCAGGATTTGGAAAACAAAAAGTGCGAGTAATCACAAGGAGAACCTTTCTGTTTTTTTGAGTCAGTTCTGCTCTAACTTGTCAAAAGCAGACTTCCTCTTTCTGTTAAGGGGTTAATGGTGCAGCCTTTGGTATTGCAGGTAACAGTCTTGTAAAGAGTCTTAGTCAATGTGTAAATACGGAGAATGGGCAGAAAGTCTGGAGTGCCCCTTCTCCTCGGGGATGGCCCCAGCTGTCCCTGCATGGGTGGCACTGGCACAAGTGTCACTGATGGTGACTGGCAGAGCTTTTTCTCTGGAAGGCGATTGTCCTGGGTATCTGGACAGGGGGAAGGAAACGGTGACGGATGAGAACATTCCTCTGGCAAGAGGGAAGGAAGGTTCAAGAGAGGCCAGGGCACTACGTGTGTGAGGCACCAAGATGTGCCACTGAGTGTGCTGTGTGCAGAGTGCTGGGGTTCGAACCTGAGAGATATGTACAGGGCAAGACAAGAAAAGTGTGAGGTTTTTCCTCTTAAAAAGACAAGATTCAAAGTAGCTTTGTAAATTCATAGTAATCTGTCATGGAAAGGGGTGATTTCATCTGAGAATTCTCTGTTTAGTGAAATGGGATAGGTTTTTGGAAAGCTTTAAAATAGGCTACATTAGAGTTTAGAGCCTTTTAAGATCCTCTCATCCCTAGTTTTGAGATGCATACAGTAGTCATTTTATTCCTGAAGCTTGCACATTTTAGCAACACTAGCTTTTAATTCATTATACAGCAGCATGGAGCTGTTGAGAGAGACATAGCAGCTTGATTCATTTGAAATCGTAGGACAAATAGGCTTTAAAAAGCAAATGCATTCATTCTGACACTAATTATGTGTCTTTCCCACATGTCGTAGTATCTTGTGTCACAAATTGCTCTCATTTGCTACTCAGTGCAAAATGTCTGAGAGACGATGAGTGCAAAACGATATGCTTTAACCAGGTGTAGGGTAGATCTAAAAACTATGGGGAGTCCAGGAGACAGACAAAACAAGGAACTTCACACAAAAGGGATCAAGAGGTATCGATAGGTATTAACTGTTGCTGGATTTTAGGTACAATTGCAACTTTGCAGTATGCAAAATATTTTGCAACAAGCCCAGGAAAGAGCTCCAAAGGTCCTCCTACATCTTTTGTTTGGGGTTGTTAGGGCTCTGAACTCGTAGCAGCGTACGTCTTCTCGTGCAAGGTGCTGATGATTCGACTAACATCTTTTAGGAATACATAGGGTTTTTTGTTTGGTTGCTTGCTTTGCTTTTTATTTTTATTTTTTCCTCCAAAGAATCTGTAGCACTGAATGAATGAAAACATGATTTTTCAATCAATGTGAATACAAAAGACTTCATGTTTTTAAGAGAATTGCGGAACCCTTGTGCTACTGAGGCAGTGCTTGTTGCTAATGGACAAGACTGGTATTGCTCTTCTCTAACTAATCCTGTAACGGTGTCACAGGTTATTTAGTGCCAACTGGTGTTTCTGTGCTCCTCAGGAAAGAGCAGCCTTTCCAGCTCTGAGTAAAACTGAGAGAAATCGTAAGTTAACAAAAACCAACAAGAGCAAAAAGAAATCATTAAAATCAATGATAGCTTGCTTTTCATTCTAAATAAACTGCATCCCCGCTCCCTGCATTAGGCAGAGGCATCCTTGTTATGTCAAAGAGTTGTAAGCAGCAAATGTCTTTTCACCTGTGCTGCCGAACTCAAACCTGGCATGCTTTACACGTAATGCAGTTTGACAGTTCATTTGAAATAAATGTGCCGATAACCCTTAAAAGTGGTAATAAAATACTCTTTGCTCTACTGTACAGATGATTAATACCACTAAAGTAATTAAATTCCATTAGGCTGGGGTTCACATACCCAAGGAATTGGTGCCAGGATTTAGCAGATCTCTAGCGAGGACAAAAGACTAATGCCTTTTAAAGCCATGTTTCACAAGTAAAATCCCAGGAAAGTCTATATTAACTTAGGACATCTGCTTGTTGTGATTGTTTGAGCTATTGATGCATTGGATCATTAGCAGGGTAGTGTGAACTACTGTTTTCCTGTTGACAAGGATCTCTCACCAGGAGCTGCTAGCTTTCTGCAAAGGGAGAAAAGCAAAACAGGGCAGCCAAGCTGGGGCTTGTGCATGGGCTTTGACTTACAGAATTATTGCTAACTGTATAGTCTCTGATGGTAGGAAACAGCATTTTGCCCCCAGCCATTTTTCCCAAGATCAGAGCCAAAGTAACTCCGTCTCCTGCTGTTTTGTAGCTGTAGATTCTTAAAGACTGGCATTATTGTAGTCGATGAACAGTTTGCCCCCTTTCAGATGGCTGCAGTAATGACCCACAGGGGAGGCAGTGGTTAGGCAATGCTGACAATGTGACCAGGTGCTGCAACATAAGCATTTCATTAAATATTGAAGCAATGGTTTTCAGTTACAGTGGCAAAAAGGAAATTTGGTCTATGTCCAAATATGTGGCTATTTTTTTTCTTTCCACCTCTCCTAATCACATTATTTTTTGCATGACCTTTCTCCTGCTAATTAGCTGCCGCCTTGAAAAGCATTGTGGGTAATATATCGAAGGTAATTCAGCATTCCACTTTACACACTGGTAATCATTCTTAATGTATGAATGATTTATTTACGGAATATTTTTTCACGATCTTAAAATATGCAAACAAAAAAATACTATCTGTATTATTACCGTACTTCAGATCTACTCAACAGAATGAAAAGAATTCGGCTTTCTGTTTGAAAGGAAAGGAAACAACAACAACAAAATCACGCTGCAACCTGTGTCATTTCAATGCAAACTACTGTAACCGTGTAGGAAGGGGCGAGTGCCGTGACTGTTGTCAGCAGGCACAAGAGAGGTCTCAAGGCTCATTCTTGTCTTAGATACTTGGGCATGCTGCCTGGTAGGTGTTGTAAAATCGGTTACTCCGTATGAGCACAATAGATGATATTACAAGACGTACAGTGCCTGCTGGTACATGTGGTCATAGATCTGAGCATAGGATCAAAAACCCTTTTGGATGAAAAAAAAAAAAAAGGCAAAAATTCAACTGTCAAAACATAGTCACTCTTTGAATGTGGAAGCACATCTTTAAAACAGAAATTATCAAAACAGAAAGGCATACGCATTCTCCTAGCAGTTTGTGTGTACCTCTTTTCTTTTTTTAAAGCTTCAGAAAAATAGTGTTGGAGGCTTTGAGGGATTTTACTTTTTGTGTGTAATCATTTTCTCAACTTTATAAGAAAATGCTTAGTGTTACAATATTTTAATCTAAATTTATGGTGTGATGCAATACACCACTGAACAGTACAGCTGTGCTATACTATTCATTATGCTTCCTTTGTACTGTATTATCCGGTATTTTTAATTCTTGCTTGTGAAATGATACCTAACATTAAATCACTTACAAGTACAATAATTTTTTAATACAGTCCATACCCTTTTCTGTTCTTCACCCTGTACCAAACACATTTTGATTCAGTAGGAAGTGTTTCTAAAAATGTGATCCTGCATGTCAAAGCTTTTTATAGCATAAAAATTCTTTACAAAAGATGCAGTTGCACAAATGTGCACAAATATTTTTGAACAAATTGTATTCCTGTACTGAGTCCTATATTTTACATAGGTAATGTTATAGATTACCCTAAACGGGTCCTGTTCAGGCTACAATTGTATGTGGTCTAATTTCAATTCCTAATATGTTGAGATAATTTTTTTTTTGATTCTTTAAAATCATTTAAACACTAATAGCCTCTTTTCCTTTCTCCTTTCCTTGAAAGGAGCTTTATTCTTTTATGTTTTTCCTTTAAAAGATTTTTTTAGAGAAGCAAACTGCTGCTTAAAAAAGGCAGGGAAATGAGAGATACTACAGTGAGTATGTGTAGTAAAAAAGGAAGTGTCACATCAAGATTTTTTCAGTCCATCAGTTCTTTCTTCAGACTTTTTAGCTAGCGTTGGGATGCTGAAATCTGGGTATAGTCATAAGAAGGAAAAAAGGCAATTGGTTAAAATATCAGGATTATGAAATGCACAAAGCAGCATCTTCTACAGTATTGGAAAGAACAGATAAAACTGGTAGTGTATTAAAATGTTTACAGTGTAAGCATAACAATATTATGCTCATGAAATTGCTATGATTATGTATGTTAAAATATGCCCTTTTGAGAACTGGCCTAGTTCTTAACTTACAAGAGCAAGCTAAAATTGGTGAAGTGTCAACAGTCAAATCAACAGTTATTTCAGTGAGAGATCCTATTTAACTACAGGGATTTGAGAATTGCAGAGAAAATAACATTTGCAGAGGCTGCATTAAAAAATGCAATGAATCCACAGATGAAGTAGCCTCACAGTGGGACAAAAAAAAAGGGGGGGGGAGGAGGGGGGAGGGTGAAAAATGTAGGGTTCAGTTCTTGAAGTAAACCTTCTATGGTAATTATAGAGGTTTTTTATACCAAAAGCTTCACCAAATCTAGCTCATGTCCACCTATTGCAGTGCAGCAGCTACCATTATAAAACAACTTTCACATAATATTAATGTTTTGGCTTTATATTATGCTATTTTATGTTATATTATTTTAACCTTATGTTTTATATTATTTTTGGTGATCTAGAGCAAGAGTTTATTTTCAAAATGTGGTGTACCCACCTGCTCTGTACATAAAATCCATTCTGGATTCAGCAAAATAAGGGTTTTCCTTGCCAATTAGGTGATAAGCACTAAAACCTTATTCAGTGCATCACATCGATGTAAGTTGTATGAAAGCCACTGTGTGACCAAAACAAGTAACACTAGCAGTGATTTTTACCAAACTTTTTGAGTGCCTGTGGTTTGCTCATTTTTCGTCCTTCAAACAATTTAGGGAATGCAAAGATTCAACATCAACTCAATTAGCACTCAGTAGCCAGAAGACTTCTTTTCCGTTCCTTCATATAAATATATATAAAAATTTCCTAGGAAGGTGGTAGAGGAAAATGAAGTTGTCTTCTAAACAAATTAGATGCTCTTTTTAGGGTTCTTTCTCAAGGTATTGGCAGATCAGCAATGGGACTTGAGATACTGTGTGAATATTGTAGAAATGGTTTTGGCTGATCTACTGAAAACTGCAGCAACTTCCTCATCAAAATAAATCGTCATGTCCGCCCTGCAGACATCGGGCAGGGTGATCTGTTTTACTTTTTACCAATGGCTTTACTCTTGATCCCTACTAACTCGAGCATTATTGTTAGATCAAGAAGAGGATTTGAGTTGGTCTTTCCTATTAATCTGTATAGAATTTACTGCCCACAACCAGGTGTCTCTTTTAATGGTGGAGCTTTGTTATCTGTGTTGTGGATCTTAAGTTTTTACAAACCATTACCAAGGTATTTGCACAGTAATGGATCAATCACCCCCCTGTCCACCTGTTCAGAATTATCTATCCTTTTAATATATTATTAATGTGTCTGATTTGCAGAGGCTTTTTGTAGCTGTCAGTGTTGTATGCTGAAGGGGGGGAAATAGATGGCTTTTTGGGGAGACGTTCTCCGTGAACAAATGTTCTTTCATATTGTTGGATTTAGGAAACAAAAAGATGAAAATTAAACTTTAGACGTTAAGGACCAGAACTATTTGTATAGTAATGGGAGGGAGGCAGGAGGAAGGTGGTGGGGAGCAGTGAAGACTAACAATACTGTAAAATGCTGAAGCCTCATCTTGGTTTTAACGTCTCACCTTGCGTTCATGTGCCTTTTTAGCTCTCCTGTAATAAACTTTCAACATTGGTGAATTATGGATGCGGAGAAACCAAGGGGCTGTTTTTTTGTCTCAGGGTGCACGTTTGCCGCTTTGCCATTCTTTTACATTTTCATTCTTCATGCTGATGAGTCAGTACAGATTTATATTACCATGTTATTATGGATAGTATAGACTGAGTCTCCTTGAAAGTAATGGCATGTGATTGCTTACCCCATTACTTTCAATGGGACTAAGTCTATGTCATCCTTAGGGACTCTATCCCATTGAAAGTAATAGTCTGAGACTGCCCACATCGTTACTGTGCTTTAAATTGGATTGAATTTATACTGATCTGTAGAGGCCTGCCACAAAAAGTCTCATTTTTAAGACATAAAGTTGATAAAAGTTTTTTGCTAGTGGTTGGAAAGTTTAACGGAGTGTTTGAAAGTGTGTTTATAATATTAAAAAGATCATTTTATGTTGTTCATAGTCCTTTAGTGCTTGACCTTAACACAATCAAAGGAACCCTCAGTAACACATTTAATGGAGGATTTTTTTCTTCTACCCTCCTTTAATTGTTTGTCCTTTTTTAAACTTTTCAGAAGACTTGTATCACTTAATGACTTCTGTATTCTGTTCAATAGGACTGTTAATCAGTGTCCTATTATTTTCATATGTCTTTAAAATAGTGACATTAAAATGCATACAAATTATGGTGTTTTGTTGTGAGGGAAATTATACGTTGCTATTTCTAATAATGAAAATATATTTTACTTTAAGTGGAAAACATCATTTCCTGAAGGACCAGCACCCCTTTATCCTGTTGACATAGAATTTATTTTATTTTATTTTATTTTTTTGGGGTGCGGGGGGAATAAAATCCTTCAATGAAAAAATAAAGGCATATTCATGTTATGGCCCTCCCTCTGATGCCAGCGTCTGTTAAATTTATTTAAAACAAGAGCTTTACTTCACCCCTTACTAATGTTAGGTGCTAATGTTCCCTTAGAAAATCAAAGTGCATTTTTTATACTTTTACATTGCCATGAAATGCAACCAGATAAAATGAAATCCATTCCAGAAAGATTAATGTTACAATGATAATGCACTGGATGAAACGGAGAGACTAACCCCCTGATTTCTCTTAAAGCCATGATCAGTCCTAAGAAAAGGAAATGTTGACTGATGAAATGAGCAAATTTAGCATAGGAATCAAAAAAGTATATGTGTGTCCTTCCCACAGATGAACGTACAGTATAATAGAAATGACACACGTATATCTCTTAACTGCATTCTACCCACTCCCTCTAAATGCAAGCTGTAGAATAAATACACAGTGCACACCCTATTTAATCTATAATGCATCATACAACATCATATGAGAAATGCACCTCTCTTTTTAGGTAATCACCATGACATAATTTATTTCAAAAGAGATCACAGCACCACAGCTGTTACCAGTGATTTAGTAATTGAATCAGCAGCAGCATTTTATACATACTCATATTTATTAAAACCCTTCAGAAGCATTAGAACACATTTCAGCCCTATGGAATGAATGAAAAACAGGTCTTTAAAGGTGCAATATAGACTTTGTTTTATGTTTATTGGAGACTGCAGTATGGTCAGATGTCATAGCCAGTCGCAACTCACTGTAACTCAAGCAAATAAAACATGCATATAGACCTCTACCCACACCTTTATATGCTTTATTTCATCCTCATCATTATTGTAATATTCCATGTCATTTTATCTAATAATCTGAGCATGTATGTGGATAATATGCACGTGCATATTTCTAATGTGCTCCTATATCTGTATCCCTGTGTATCTATTTATTCAGTGCTCATATAGCATTAAGACTGTTGTGATATTTTTCCTTTTATCACTTCACTAACATCTAGAGTTTTCAACTGAAAGAGGGGTTGATTGTCTTATGTGCAGTACCTATGTGAAGAATTGGTTCCTGCTGTGGATTATTTACGTGGCAGGAGGATAACTGGCAGCTAATTGTTTTAAGAGGAGGGTTTCAGTAAAATGTATGAATTTTTACAGTAGGAGTGTGCTGTAGTTGCCCTATGGATGTGAGAAACAGAAGGATTAGGTCATCTGCTTTAAAAAGCAACTTGATGGAGCCAAGAAGTGAACGTGTCCACTATCACCAACTGTATCAACTGGTCAAATAAAACATGTTCTTTCTCCTTGTGAAACCTCCTTTCCTGACATTTTTATACATACTGGGTTTTAAAGAAATATTTTGTGTGTGGATGCAGCAAATGTCAGATTCTGCTCAGCTGGCTTTAATGAATTAGAGGCTTATTTGTAAGCAGTGTGGCAGGGAGGGATTTAAAAGGGGGTGGGATTGGGGGGGAGAGGAGAATGTGGCCTTGCAGTCTGGGAGTTGTCATAACTATCAAAGCTATACAGGCTGCCAGTGATGCATTAAAATGTGAGTGGATGGATGGGGAAGAGGCAGAGTTGTGAAATTCCATCAAAGAGAGGGCGCAATGCTTCAATTTCTGGTAATGATGTCAGGGAAGCTGCTGGAGTGATTCAAAGCAAGTCTTAATGAGTTCATAATGATGGATAAGGAGCATGATCCCAAGTGCTGTGTTTGAGATCTGTTTCAGGAATTTGAGTACACTGGTGTTGGGTTAGACTGGGCCAGAGATGCTAGAAACCACTGCAGTAATCTGAGCTTTGGGGAACTGCAGACATTGCAAATATGTTCAAAGAGTTCAGGCTTGGGATACCCAGTCTGGGCACTCATAGAAGGTGCTGTTTTCCTGGAAGTGCTGACTGCTCCCCAGAAATTGGGAGCACTAATAGCATTTCTCATTGTGCTCCTAACATCCGAAATATGCAACATCAGGAGCCACTAATAAAAAAGTTAAACCCAGTACTCCATGTGTTAAGGAAGACTGAGGACTACTGAAATTTGGCCTTCAATCCAGAATGAAATACTGTTGTTTGTTTTACAGACTAACACTCCAGTGTATGCATATGTATATGCTTACGCACAGATGTATCGTTTTAGAGTCATCAAAAATTTATTTTCTGCCCTAAATGTGCTATAACTTTACTTACTCTCATAAACTTCTCACAGGGACAAATGCTTCTTGCAACCAGCAGTCACACCCTCTGTGACAGCAGTCATTTCCCAAATATGTGGGGCTGGATCCTGCTGTTCTCATTCTGGAAAGGTGCAGCGTTACTTCACGAGTAATCTGTTCTGAAATGAATGGCCCAAGGTGAAGTAAACTTTTCTAGAGAGAACCAGCATTCACAGTCAGACTACTTCTGAAACAGCCTGTTGCTCTTACCTTAAAACCAATTAAACGCATTCTAATAGTGGCAGAGGTATATTCTCTTCTCCTTTGTGCAGACCTGGCTTCTCATCACGTCCATTCTTCTTCACAAACTGCTCAATTTCTCTGCTGCTGTTTTTTCCTCTCTAGTGACATGGGACACTGGTTTAGCTGGTCAGCGGGGAAGAGCGTCTGGTGAGTGATGGCGTGGAAATGGGAGAACAGATTTTTTTGATGAACACCTTTGTCTTTATCACTTCTGATGTAAACAGCCCCAGGGAAAACCCATTTACCAGCACACAGCCTGAATTTGTAATTGGCAAAGCATCCAAGCAAGGTAAAGTGTGTAGCAACGTGAAGGAATCCTCCTCTGTCCCAGGTGCAGGTCTGCGGTGGCCACCAGGACTTGTTAACCACAACTGTGCACGCTGGGGGGCAGCAGGTAAGCAGCCCCTCAGAGCTGCTGGAGTAGCCCATGCACGAGGCTATTTTGACTAATGCTTTTTTTTTCCTTGATGAGTGTTTTTTCTTGATGCAGTTCATGAGGGACGTAAGGCTTCATGGTAAGACCTGTGAGATGACCTATGAGATGGAAGAGAGGCACATTGACAGCATGGTGTGCACACTGGTTACCAAATGGGATAGCTTTCCTGTGCCTGGGGGGCGCCTCCCGTGGTCTCCTAAGCTGTGAGGTGTTGGTGCTGTCCCTTTTCATAAGGATGGATCTCAGGAAATGGGTTGGAAGATGGAGAGAGAGATTGGTGCTGCAGGGTTTCCGCTGAATGGGGTCTACTTTAGGACAAACGTGTGCTGTGCCATGCACAGATCCTCTTGCTGCAAGCGGCTGGTGGAAGGGCTGCAGCCTGCCCTGGTGTGGCCGTGGGCCTAAGGGTGAGGCTGGGGATGTGCACCCGGCCGGGGCAGGGCTGGTGGGAGGCAGCTCGTGCCCCTCTGGGGGTTCTGGGGGTACCTCCTTTTAGCTCCGGCCTCAGTCCTGGGCTGCACCCATGGTGGCCAGAAATACCCGCCTCATCCTGCCTCATCCTGCTCTGCTTGTGTCATACGCGCTGCACCCTTTCTTCCTCCTTTGTCTCTTCTATAAGAGCAGCTGAAAGAACCAGGGGTGAGAAGGATCAGTGCTCACAATTAACATTAAAGGTTCCTACACTGCATCCAGCAGTAGCATCTCATCCTACAGAGAACTTAAAATCAGGAGATTGAGCAATTATATAGAAAAGCTATCTAGCAAGAAAACAACAGTACACAGTCCTTATGTGGAGCATTTTTAACTCTTAATTATCTATCTTATGGCATAAGCTGGTTATGTGCAAAGAGCGTTTAAATGCTTTCTCAAGGTGATGTATGTGATAAATGTGATTGGTACAATGGAGTAAAGCAAGTTTTGAGATGATTCAGTTGTGATTTTTCTTTGCTGCTTTATACCTACATGTATTTTACAGATACTGTATACACTTAATTTAAAATTGCCATTTAAAACAGCCATTGTTTATAAATATATTTAAGATAGGTGTTACCTTTAATTTTTTGTTAGATAGAAAGCACACTATTTTCGTACTCATAGAATTTATTCAACTTAACTCTGTAATTGTGAACAATATATGAGCTCATTACATTACAATTTAGTAGAGTTAGCACCAGCTGTTATGGAGTTAATGGCAGAGCTGGTAGAAAATGACATGGCACATAATACATTTAACATGGATTTAATAATAATGACATGGAAAAAAAAACCACATTTTTTTCTGAATCATCGTCCATGCTAAATTTTAAAATATCATAGAGTTGTTTTATCAGTATGCTATCCAAAGGACTCGCTTGTTTTGACAAGCTGTGCTATTTGACATGAAAGGCTCTGCGTTAAATACCTGCACTCCTTGTGCGGTGTAATAATCTTAAAACACGCTTGAATCAGTTTGAAAGTAGGAGTTCTTGAATTTTTGCAAGACGTTGTGACTAATGTGGGGAAAGATCTGCCCAAGTGGAGGGTTGGTTTGTTTGTTTTCCTCCTCTTGGCATGCTAAAATGTGATTGGCTGCTGGCATTTTTGGAGGGCTCTGAAGGTGCATCCTGACCTTCGTTTACCCTGTGAAACCTGACAGGTTTGACAGAAAGATTAGCTGGGAAGTCATCTCTCTGCTCTGCCCACTCCAACAGAAGTAAAGGACACTTCCCTCGGACCTTTATTCTTATAGGAAGCCCCCCTGGAATGAACATGAAGAACTCTCTGCAGATTGAACTTCTAAATGCGTACATTTTATTCCTATGCATCTTGCAGATCTGAGTTCATATTTACAGTGCGCACGGTGGATTTTTAATTTAATCCTCACAAAAAAGAATCCATTTTAGAAAATCCTAAAAGGAGTGAAATCAACAAGGAATAGTTTTGCCAAGTGATAATACTTGTAGGAGTGTATTTGCTTTGAGAAAGGGAGCTTAGATGGTTGGAAAAGCATTCAGCACGAGTCCTGTTGAAGGTCCCACCAGCCGGTGGCCACGCGTGCCAGCAGTGTGTACCCATCGAGGAAGCTGAGGTCGCAGCGGAGGAAGGTGCTTAAGGATGCCCGTCAGGGGAGGCGTATCCGAGTTTAGCAATGCTTTAGGTACGTGCTTAGCATTTAGACAGTGACTTCAGTTTATGCATATGCAGTAGAAAAGTTAAATTTAAGCCCTTGAAAATTTCCGTAGAGTGGGTACATTTCCTTAGAAAAATCTCAGGCAAAAAAGAGAAAACAAATATTTAATGTTTTTGCAATATTTGTATGAGAAGTTGCAAGAGATTCGTTATCTATATTTTTCTAGAATGATTACTTTGTCATTTAGCTGCATTATTCCTTTCCTCCTCCTCCTTTTTTTTTTTTCCTCCTTACCTCTTTTTACCCATATCCTGGAGGTAGTTGAACTACTGTGAAGTGATGGGTTTTATTGCCCTGAGTGTGGCAAGATTTGTGACTTTTCTAATAAGTTGTGACAGTATGTTCCACGTCTCTGGCCCTTCTGCCAAAAAATCTCGGTTTCCCATTCTTCGCAAGCATCACTGTTGCTTTAAAATTTTATTATTACTCATGATAGCATTTGCATTGTTGGAAGCCTAAGCATTAAAAAATCATGAGGCAAGGCTGCAAATCACCTGACTTTCTTTTCAATGAGTACATTGTTGATATTTTTTTTTTCCTCTTGCCTTCTTTTCCTCAACCTTCTGAAGCATTACCCAGGTCATAGCTTCTTTTTTTTCCTGTGTAACACAGAATGCTGAAAGTTTTTTTTTTTTTTTTTTTTTTTTTTTTTTTTTTTTTTTTTTTTTTGTGTGTGTGTTTCATTTTCAAGGGAAGTTATAATTTTGTGGTAAGGAGGAAATAAGGGTCAGTGTGGTATTTCGCAGAGGGACACCGGCTGGTTCCTGCCCGTGCTCACACTAACCATGCATGAGCCATCTCCGAGCCAGGTGCTGCATGGCCCTCCCTGGCCAGTGTCTGCTGTGAGGCGGTCGGCCATACGCTGGGAAAAGCAGCAGGTATTGTGAAGCCCAGTTTGTTCTGTAGAGCTTACAGTTATGAGGAGAGGTCGGGTTTGGAAAGGGCAAGTACTCCTTGCTCTAGTTGCAGCCTGACACATGGTGGTAGGCCCTGGAGATCACGACTAGGACAGTGAGTTTGAATTGCTCCTCAGAGGAGATCTGGGACGCTGCATTTGTACCAGCTTGTCCTCTAAGCAGGCAGGCTGCCACGTTCAATACAAGCTGGAGCTTTTTCCATATGAAGAAGTTTTCAGTGACATGAAGTCATATCATCAGAATTAAAAAATGGTCCTTGCCAGAGACTGAGGGGTTCAGTTTGGCTTCTGCTAAGACAGATTTTTAACTATGTTTTAATTAGCTTAGTGCATGTTTTCATTTATCATATTGTGCCGAGAACATCCAGTATTAGCGAACTGAAGAACATGATGTGAGTTTGCACTTAGGTTAAAACAATGAAACACTAATTAGACGTAATAACTATAATGTATTAATATTTATGTGTTATATTATGTAGGTTATGGAAGTTAGGTTAATCTAAAATGATGCTTAATAGAATTGCAAGTGCTGTCTGACTCCTTCATACAGCGTATGGGGAATCGACAAAGGCTTTTGCTGGAAATCCAGGAAATCTGCATTACAATGTAATGTTTCCGGCTGAGAGGGATCCTGTAAAGGGGGAAAAATACCCAGGGCTTCAGTGCCACTCCCTGTTATTTGCATGGGAATGCCATTCCCTTTCTGGGCTGTCAGCAGTGGAGAGCACTGGGTGTTTCACTTGTGTCAGTGAATACAGCACTGTTTGAATATTGGGGTGACTTTAGGAGACCTTCAGAGCGGACCAAGTTCTGCATCACAGAAGACAGTGGGAGTCTGGGCTTTAGCTGCAGCACGAGCAGGGTTTGTTGAGTATGGGCGAGGGATCTTCTCGTTACACAGCACTGCTTACAATTATTCTGGACGGTGCACAACTGGCTCCCGCGAAGCTGCACCAGGTGCAAATGTGCCCTCTCACTCCGCCTGCAAGCATCCAAATCCACACAGCTCTGGCTGCCGTAGCACAGGTGAACACGCGTGGTCAGTGCCCAGGACTTTGCCTTGCCTGCCCATGGGCTGCACTTCTGCACTCGCCATTGCAGTTCCTCTGGCATTGCTGATCTGTCTGGACGGACTTTGTCTGGTGTCGAGGTTGGCTGCTGTTCATGGCTTTGTCCTGGGATGAGGAGTTCCATGAATGGCTTTTCTTACCTCAGAAAATAAACTGTCAAGGCACTTTAAATTTATTATTATTATTTTATTAATGTTAATTTTGCTTCCCCCCCACCCCCCCCCATCCCAATCCAAGGCCTGTACTGGTACCTGCTTTTCCTTATTACATCCATCTTGAAAGCTTTAGGAGCTTGCACTGACCTTGCCAGTTTCACCTTGTAGCAGTAACAGGTATTCCCAGTCACAGATAAATTTGTTAGCTCCTTTGAATTCCTTTTCTAGATTATTATTTTTTTTGCATAGTCTTTTTCTTCCAGATTTTTGAAAGCTGAAATGGTATTTCATTTTCCCAAACCCTTATAACCTAGATGTTGTTTTACTTGGTTTCAGAAAAAATATTGGAAGTCACCTCATCAAATTTCACTTACCCCTTGTAACCAAGTTGTTCATGGGAATTTACATGAAAAAAAAATTACTTTTTCTTGTTTTGAAGATGCAATTCTGACCCCTTGAAATAGGGCCGTTTCTGTAACATGGTGATAGGAGTCTGACTTCAGAATTCTTCACTTGCTTATAAGAATGAAGCTTTTGATTGCTCTTGTTAGGCGGACACTGAGTATGTTTATATATAAATGGATTCATTGCTATTCATGTTTTCAGATTCTTGAACACTTTTAAAAGATGTTCTGCAATATTCCTTTGATGAAATAGCACTCTCAATAAAAATGTTGAAGCTATAAATGGAGATAATCTTCCACAATTCTTGTTTGAAAAGCACAGAGAAAAGAACACTGTGTAAATGCAAGTATGTCTCAGACCTCTGGATTGCCTCGCAGCTCAGAAACCTTTACCTCTGTAACACAGCAGCAGTGATTTGGAAGGGTATTTTAATTTTTGGCATTCACATCATCACACCAAGTGAAGATAAAGAAGATTTAGATCTTGGCTATTATACTCTAAGCAGGCTACCAGTATGTCTTTGTGAATCGGGTGCATTTCGAGTTGTCTCCTTGCCAACACATATTCCAAACATGCATTATATTTAACTGACATTTGTAAAAGTAAATCTTTTCTTGTATTGTGCTCTAGAAAATATTTCTCTTCTAAATTATTTTTGTATATTGTTTTCATTAAATGAGGCTGGAAACATTATTTTGCAAACCCATCCTTGTCATTTGACCACTAGTATCATAAATAATAGTGTTTAAAAATATTTGTTTTGAACAAGGCATAGGATAATTCTCCCCACCCTGTTTCTCATAAGAGAATTAAAATATTATGAATCAAAGTAATGGAAGCCATGAATCCTTCCCTCCCCCCAAACAAACAAAATCAAATATAGTAACCAGATTTCATTTAAAAATGCAAACCAGTTTGATTTAGTTAAAAATACATGTTGTCTTTAAACTTTGGAGCACTAAATGATTGTGGATTTGCATGTATACAGCATATGGCTCTTTGAGGCAGAGCAGACTCTTACATAGTTACATTTCCCAAATTATTCTAACAAATTATTTTAAAACTATTAGAAAACTAAGCAAAAGTGTATGCCTGTGCATATGTTTGTATCGGTATGCACGGCATAAACAGTGTATTTATAAGCAAAAATATATGTAATATGCACTTGTGCAGGCAGAAATTTTATCATAAATATTCAGATTATAATCTGAAATATACATAGAATACATGTATTATGCAAATATATGTGTATTCTATGTCAGATAAATAGAAGTGTGACCACTGTGAAGCAGAAAGCATATGGCATCTCAGTTCTGCTTAATATTGTCAGGCTCAGGAGTTAATTTAGGACACTTGATGTGAATGCTTATTTTTTGTTGTTGCTTATAGCATGTCACATTTTGGATGATGCATAACCACATCGGCAGAAAAATACATTTAAATGTTTTGGATATGTCAGTGGGAGTTTTGTTGGCTAATAAAGATCGTGTATTTTGGCCCTAACTCTGTTAAAAATAAATTACATTTTTTTTTGTCTAATGTAAAATTAAAATGAATAAACATCATAAAGCTCAAACCTATCCTAGTGGCTGTTTGAAAATTCCGGAGATGTGGCACTAGGGAGCGACCGTCATTCCAGTGCAAAATGTGCCGAGCTATTTTCAATGGAAAATGAAGAGCAGAAATAGAAGACTGAAATAACAATAGGCTGATTGCTTTCTTTTTTTATTTTTCTCTCTCTCTTTTTTTTTTTCCTTTTTTTTTTTTCCTTTTTTTTTTTTTTTTTGTTTTGTTTTGTTTAACATTGCATTAAAGAGAACAACCGAGTTTCTACATTTTTTCCTATTTTCTTGTCATGGATATATTAGCATTACATGATGCATACTAATTATAAAGTTGGCTGTAACAAGAGTTCCTCTTGTGAATCCATTTAAGAACTGATTGTTTACTATCTTTTTCTGTAAGTATAAAATTTTAATTATGCCACTGACAGGAACTGTGCGTGATACAGTGCTCTACATTTATCACTGGGAGAGGGCCAGTTGCAGAGCTGTTTGACTTTGGAGAAATCCTGATGCGCTTGCAATGTTGAGCAGCAGGTGCCACATTATTATGTACAGAAAAGCAATTAGGAAGCATATTGGATGAATGGGGAGTGCATTAATATTAGCAAGTACATTTGTCAGTGGTTTTGATGCGAGTCTTTTTCTTTTCTTTATGCAACATTAAGATTGTGGCTCTCATAAATTCTCCCCTTAAATTGCCATCTGTTCCCTTGTCATGCAGTAGTGAGGTAGAGAAAAGTTTTCTTGACAAAATGAAAAGAATTTCTTTTATTTAAAGTAGAAGCAAAGGAGCCTAGACAAAGTGGGAGAATTGTAGGTTATGCATTTGAGCTTTGTATGTGTTAAGTAATTACTGTTGAATGTAACATTAACTATGGAACAGTTAGGATTTTTTTTCTCCCCCTTCTAAGTCTCAGTTTTGCAATGATTTTGTGTGCTTTTAAAATCTGGTCTAAAACAGTTCTAACTCAATAGTATAAAAGATGTGATGACCCAAATTTGGTGTCTCTAGTCCAGGGTTTCGGTGGGGATCAGGAGTGTGCTTTTCAAGTGAGTCTCCCATGGGCCTCACTTCTGCACTTGGGTTCGCCGTGCAGGTCTGGTTTGGAGTAAAAGCTCCAAAATATGTGTGCCTGGGGGGTTGTCTTGGGCATCAGCTGCTACACCCTAGAGAGATCTTCTGGTGGACTTCGGTACCAGCTGGCGTAGATGTGGTTGCTGTGTCCTGGTCGCGAAGACCTTTTGTAAAGCAGCTCTGCCAACGTCAGTGGGAATTCGTGGAGCAGTCGGTGGGGAGGATGCTGTAGGTGACCATAACCCCATCCTGCCGTCCTCAACACCAGAGGGACAAAGTATGTCAGAGCTGTGCTCAGCCCGGGAACCACTGATGCCCAGGCAAACTGCTCAGGGTCTTAAGGTATTGAACTCTGTATCAAACACTTGAGTTTAGAGTGGGTTTTATTTTATAGCAGTCTGAAAACTTCTGCTTGTTCTTCTGGCCAGGATGTTTGTCTCAGGGGAAGACTGGCATATGTGGCTCTGTGAGAAAGCAGCTACCTTATTAGGTTGGAAAACAAAAACAAAAAGCAGAAAACAATTTCCAAAAAATGCTAGCATGACAAAAGTGCAAATGTACTTTTGTGGAGTCGTGCAGGAAAGAAAGTATTTGTGGGATCCTTTTTTTGCTGGGAAAATAATGAAAAAGAGAATGAATGTATACTACTCTGCTATAAGCACTGTGCTTTTTTGCCCATCTCTATAAATATATTTATTTTGATGACTGCAGGTTGATCTAAAACTGGAATCACTCCTGTCCTAGACAGGGCAGAACCAGTCCAAAGACATATCTCCTGACATGTATCTCCTGTTCGTGGGTGGTTCAGGCTCTTGTTTAGTGAACTCTTCAAAGGCCAAGACAAACTGTTTTAGAAATACCCTGAAGTGAAGAAGGAGCAGCGTGAGCTACAGGGAACAGCAGCAGCAGTTCCGACCGTGCTACGTGGGGTTAGCTGATTGCAGGATTAGCCAACGCAGGATCAGCTCAACTGGCAAGCTATCTGAATAAAAGGTAGTGGTTTTTCTGTGGGACTAAGCGCTAACTCTTTGGCCATTGCTTTACTATTTCTGTTTTCTCCTTGGCTAATTATGAAAGAAGCAGGTTGTTTTTCCTGTGTTGCAAACCTGTTAATTGCTGTTCCTCTCATCGCCAGTGGCTGTGGGCCATTGCCAGAGAAATCCTTCTCCTGGGATGCTGGACCAGCCCTGTGCTGTTCTCTCCAAAAGAAGAGTCTGGATCACTTTCTACCACTGCTTCAGGCAGTTTATTGTCTCTGTCTTTGGTGACAATTAGCCTACCTCACAGGTTGTTTTTCCAACATGTCCTCTATCAGTACCTAATCTTAACACACCATAAGGCTGTTCACTTCCCTTCTGTTCCTTTTTTTTTTTTTTTTTTTTTTTTTCCCACAGCATCTTTCTCTCACCCTCTGGTGTATTGTTTTTGTCTTCTGTCAATACACAGCAACAGTTCTTACTCTGTGTATGCATTCTTGTTGCTCTTAATGTCGTTGCTAAGATCTGATTTTTGTCGCCTTCTCCTGTAGTTGCTTTTCCCCTCCCATTTCATAGAACATATCCACGCTTCCTGATCTCTCTACACTGCCAGATTAAACCTCCCGGACTACTTTCTGTATCTTCCTTGTACCCAGCACGCTGCAGCCCCTTCAATTCAGATATAGCTCATCATACATGAGCAGATTGCATCTGTTCAAAAAAGAGCCCCAATCCACATGATATTCATTTAAACAGCATTGATAGCACTGAATTCATTTGAGATTCATATGGATGTCATATACTATGAGTTACAGTGTAAGCATCAGTTAATGGACACTCGCAGTAAAGTGTTCCCTATCAAATAATACATCACTGGGCTACATGAAGTGGTTTATGTATTTTTTTTTCTTCTGTGATTTCATCATGGCTAGGGAAGGTATCTAACAGTATGATTGCCTGGCCTTGTAGGATACTTCTTTAGCAACCAGCATTGCTTAATGTTTTATTGATGTATTTTTAAATAATTTATCTTTAAACCTTTGTTTAATGGATGTATTTTTATTCAGAATTTAATACCAGAGGAGGTAGGTCTGACAGTTCATATTTGCACTCTGATAATATTTCTCTTGCAAACTTTTTTAGCTCTCTTAGATAAACAGTAATTTTGCATTTCTTATCTCTATTTTTAATTAGTCTATCATTTCCAGGGGCTTGTATTGATATTTAACAAAAGTATTAGGCAATGCGAACAACAGCTTATTTTTCTTCAGATGTGTTTCAATTCCTTCTAAATATATATTTTTTATATTTATCATATAGAAATAAACAATTTCTCCAGGCACTATCATTAAAATCCTAGGCATCTCCTATAAAAGGTATTTACATTAAAAATGAAATAACTGTGTGTGTGTGTGTGTGTGTTCAAAAGCTGTCAGTGTTACCCAAAGCCAGTTCTCCCTGAAATGGGGTCAGTGCTAGAAAGCTCTGATAATGGTTCACTCTTGAAAGTTGAAGGTTAAAGAACATTCAAAGTTTTTTGGAGTCTACAGGCTTCTTCTGGATTATACATGCTGAGCATTTTTTTCTTCTTTTGGCCTCCCGTGGCATTTGCCTGTGGTCGGCTCGGCAGTGGGGTGCAAGACAGGGGTCCTGGAGCCCAGGGTGGCGAGAAGCACGTCTGGCCGTGTGTGCCAGAATTAGGAAAGCCGGGGAAAAATGTACTGGTAATGGGTTTACACCAATGGGGAAGGTGAGAGAGGGCACGCTGACCATCTTCCAGAGGATATCTCCTCCGTGGTGATGTACATCTGAATTCTCAGTGTGTTTTTTATCTTGAAAAATACACAGAGAACAGAGAAATATGTTCCGTATTTATTTACACTTGAGAGGTTCTTGTACTTTGCCAGTGTTTCTGTATATTTAGCCCTCTGAACATTTCAGGCAGCGTTTTAAATACAAGTAGGAAGTATAAGGCTGAGCTGACGTGTTGGGCATGGCTCACTATAAGGATATGGAAATGTGCTGTTATCTTCTCTAAATTTAAAAAATTCAAACAAATTTAAAATGTGCTGTCCAGCCTGTATTTTTGCCATATTTTATTCAGGGGTATAAAAATAGTGTAGACATTCACCACATCGTCTATTGTATAACTTGGCTATGTTTGAACTAAAGGCCCACCATCTTAAGACAACACTTTGATGTGGGTGTTTCTTCAAGTCTTAAAGGCTCCCACTGCACCATCAAAGCAACATGTGAACTTTAGGGTATTTACCTTGCTTAATGAGAAATGTTTTCCACATTTTTTCACCGTGACATTTTTGTACTGCACAATGTTTCTGTGTGTTCTTTTTCTATTTAAAATTTAAAGAGCTACATTTGGGAGAGGAACAATGTAGGTAAAAGAGACCCCTGGAGTGTGTCTGATGTGATAGTTCTCTTCTGTGGCACCATTTTTCCTCCTGCTGTGGGAGAGCTAAATGATAGTGCCTTATACCTTACTGAATAAAGCCTAACACTGTTTCCAGCTGTGAACATGTGATCAGTTTTTGTGTTTGATTTTTGCACACAAGTATACTACTGCAAGCATACCCACACACTCCTATGCAAACACTCCGTATGGGAATTATTGTTGACTCAGTCATTAATCTACCCCCAATTAATCACATTAAGTATTAAGGTGCCTTTCTGTGCAGAGAGGTACGACAGCCTTTTCTGTTTTTACCTTAGCGCAGAACTGCTGCACGACCAATTTACTTTCTGGCTAAAGATGTTGAAAGATGTGTTGAGATAGGTTGTTATATGAAAACTGAGCAGAACACTATTGTCTGATCCTGAAACCCTCGGAGGATTACCCAGTAATCCTGTTGATATTGTTGGGAATAAAGGGTATAAGACATAGCCCTAATTGTTACATGTGTACCAAGAGTAACATAACATTTATTCTGGTCTTTCGTAAGTGTTTATTTTTTAAAAATGCAGCTATCTTTTCAATACTGCTCATAAAACATAACAGTGCTCATTCTCTGGCTAGAACGTGACTTATTTCAAAGCTGTTATGGTGATTAGGACTGTATTTCTTACATAACCAGAAGATTAAACAAATTAAAATCATGCCTTTTATTTTAACCAAAAAATGGGATCCATTGTTATGAAAGCTGGAGATCTGCACTTGTATTCTTCAAGAGTGTGGCATGTCATGTTGTTTGTTAAACACCCAGAACTCATAATATCCTTCTCTCTGGCTCACTGAACAGCAGAAAAAAATGGGTCCTGAAGGAATACATTCAGAGACAAAGAAGAAAAGTTATTTTATTTTTAGTGATCAGATGGCATAATTGTTGGTTGGCGTTAAGTGGCTCTGAATATGAGGGGAGGGAGGATTAATTTCTGAGTAAATGAGCAACATCTGAAATCACCAGAGGGGCCTGATCCTTTTAGCACCAGCGATGGTGCAGTTGTGCCATTGATTTATTTTTTATTTATTTTTATTTTAAGAAAAGAAAAAGCTAGTGGCTGTCTTGAAAGACTCCTGCTCCTCAGAGTGAAGCAGCTTGCTCCCTGCAGGCTTGCTGGATCTCAGTGAGTGCGACTGACTACTTGTACTTTCAAGACTGTTTGCCAGGCTTTGTATTATGCACTTGTAGACAGACACCCCTGAGTTCAAGTAATGCTGAGAATGTGATGGATCCCTGTCAACAGAAGGTGAGATCGTGCACAGTAAAGGACAAACCAAGCTCATGATTCATACCTTCAGCTTGTCCTTGTGATGCTGGCCATTAGCATCGGTTAAGCGTGTTTTTTACGTGTGTATGTCACTTCCCTCCTTTGTGTTACGTGATGAGGATGGATGGTTTTGAACTTTGCAGCAATTAGATGTGGGTGTAGAGGTTTTATTTTCAAATGGAAGGAAATGTTTGTTTTTGTGAGAAAACCCAGGTTTGGAAAGCTCGTGATGGGAGTAGCCTGTGTAAAACGATCAGCAGATCCACAAAGGCAGCAATAGCAGCAAGGATGTAAAGCAGCAGCAGTCCATATCCTCCTGTCACAAAAGAAGAGTTCACAATGCTGCAACGAGCTCCAGGTGGACTGCTGGAGCCCCACATCCACCTCAGGCATCTGCAGGACCAGAACCTGCCCTTGGAGAAGCTGGAGCCAGGCAAACAAAAAAGAATGTGGCACGAGCCCCACATGCTGCTGACCAGCAATGGCCATCCTCTACTAATTAAAATGATTAAATGTTCCTTCTGCCACTGTCGAAGGAATGTATCGTGCACTTTGGGCACGGCAGGAAAGAACAGAATAAAAGCAACAAGCAGCTCTGGCAGGAGCAGAGCGAGGGCTCTGGGCAGCAGGTGCACTTGGCGAGAGGGGGGAAAGAAAATGCTGTGGCTCTGGCAGCTGCTGTTCAGTATATGCACAATATATAGATGGGGTAGTGCTGGTGACAGACCATTACTGGAGCACAGAGCACAGCAGTGTACCAGCATGCGTGCAGAATGGTTCTCCAATTCACCATTGCCTTTCCCTTTCTATCGTCATTCACACCTGTGCAAATGAGGACACAGCGGGTGCAACACCAAAATATAGCAGTAGTGTTTTACACCCGCTAATTGCTTATGAATATTTCTCTGCAAAGTGCTGTGCCATGCCTATGTGAGGGGCCTGACAGTCAGGTAAGAGTAGGAGAAGGAATGATTGAGGACATAAAGGGCTAAAGGCCTTTTTTTTTTTTTTTTCTCTCCTCTTTCCCCTTTCTCCCTTTAAGGGGATTTGCATGTGTGTTTAGTGTTTTATCAGTTTGTGAAGCTATCTTCATTCTTTTAGCCTAGGCTCAGACATTTGAGAGGTTCTAGAAGGCTCCCAGCAGAAAATGAGAACTTCTGGAGCTAGATTCAGAGTCTGTTAGCATCAGCACCCAGATCCCACTCACTCCGTAGGAACTGAATCACACCCTTGACCTATTTGTAGCTGTCAGCACTGTCTGTCTGACAGAAGCAGCCTTTACAGCAGGGGAAGAAAGATGATGTCTACCAGGACTGGCTGTGAAGACAGCAGAAGCAATGGAGCCTGAGCAAATGGTGACCTTAGCAATATTTGTATTTCCAGTAATAAACTGGAATGTAGTGGAGGAAACAAGACGGATGTTGCAGGAGGTAGCATCAATCACTGCATAGTGAGAATTAAGTGTTTTCTTCCTTATTAGGTAGCAGTTGGCTGCAATTTTATTCTTTCTCCTGTATACTTATTCCCAGACTCTTAGGACCATTGAGTTATACGTAGTAACACCATCAAAAATTACTTTTCTTGTCCACTGGATAAGAGATTAACTTCAGTTTTCATGCTGTTGCTCAGTACAGAATTCTCTTGCGCTGAGCAGCTGGGTTAGCCTTTGCACCGAGTGGCTAGCTTCAGATGGCACCTCATTTTTGGGGTGATAAACATCACCAGGGGTTTGAACGGAGCTGTTGTCACTAATCCAGCTACCCGTTTCCCAAGGCAGACGTCTCAAGGCAAAAAGTGCTTAAGTGAGGACAGCCTTGGTATGAAGTCACTTTCTTAGATGCATTTGCTTGATGGCAGTTGATAATATCACACATGAAAACATGCTTCTTGTGCTTTAGGCAAACAGTTTCATGTGTAAATGTTGTTTTCTGGGGAAACTCAAAATCTTTAAGATAGGGTGCCTTTACTCTTCGTCAGTTTTGGGGGTCTCTGGACTGTAGCAGCTCCTCGTGTGCAATCATGGCTTGCCACGTAAATCCATTTTGTTATGGAAGTAGTGATATTTAATGATTTCTTTAAGAGACACTCTTAAAAGCACAGTCTGAAGTCTTAATTTGGAGTAAGAACAGTACAAAATAGGTTTCTAAAGAAAGTCAGCATCTTAAAAAAAACAAACAAACAACAACAAAAACAAAACAAAACACAAAACAAAACAAAAAAAACAGCTCTGTCAAGAACCCAGAATATTAATTTATAGCATAGAGAAATTACTGTGGGCTGCACACGTGGAAAAAGGCTTCAATTCCTGTGTGGTCACTACCAGCTGGTACCTGACAACTCAGCTGACCTCCTGCCTTGTTGGAGGAGGGCTTTAAAGTGCCCACAGTTTGGAAGCAGAGTTGCATGTACTGGCTGACCACACAGGCATTTCAGTTGTCTTCTATTTTCATAAATAACATAATTAGCAAACGAAATTTCTAAAACTTCCAGAAAAAAACTGTAGCAGGGTGCTTGCAATTGGTGACATTTATTCATTTGATTTATATGCTGGATTTTTCTTTAATGCAAATTTTGCTAGTTTGAAAGCAATGCTTAAAATATCTAGGAGGAGTGTAGTAACTTATTTTTTAAACAAGGAAAAAGCAACAAAAGTCAAACTGTTAGCGAAGTGAGGGATAAGACCTCGCGTTATCTTCGTATTAAGAAAAATGAATCCTGATATCTTTGTATCATTTGCCAAAACAGGCTTTGAATGTACCAAAGCACCTTTTATTGATGTAATGTCTGAGTTTATATTTTGTTGAAAATCTATGTCTCTGACAGCCTACTGACAGCAATAAGTAAAACTGGGAGGAACACTGGACTTGTCTCCAGAGCAAGCTGGCAAACCTTATTTATCCAAAATCGTTTCTGTGCTGTTCCCACGGAGCTGAAGAGTGCAGAGTTTTTATTCTCTACATAGCCAGGAATTTATGTCATCAAGTAATTACATGACTGTATTCATTAACGTAGTTCTGCTGTTTGGTGGCTGGAGGGAAAATTGAGGAATTTCTAAGTGTTATCTCAATTTCAACATTTTCAATACTCAATAGTTTGAACAACAGGATTTAGAGCTAGAATGCATATTTGTAAGGTACTACTGACATCAATAGGTATCAGAGTCAAGGGAATGAAGACAACAGCTGAGAATTTGCATTGAGATTATCTAACCACTGGGTTGTGGGATCAGCTCTAGCACAGAGCTGTGGCTAATGAAAATTGTTACCACCTGTTTTCTGTAGACTGAGTGAAATAATTTGCCAGAGTCATTCTGTCTTTTGGTAGGTATATGTCTGCCTCATACCATACATAATTTCCAACTGAAGAAAGGCCAAGACTCAATGTGGAAAGAAACTGAACTCTTCTTTTACCGGCTAGTCTGTGAATAAGATAAATTTGCTCCTTAGCAGTATGCATTTTACATAAAAGTCCACTTTCTCACAAAGGAGAGGATGCGCCCTTCCAGGGTTTTAGAACAGAGTGTATAAGGGGCATGGAGCGCTGTTTTACCTGTATAGTACAGATGGTAATTCTGCTGACCTGTGCTTGTATAAAAATGGAGAGAAAGTTCATGTAACAGATCTGAATAGTTGGAGGGGAAGAAGCAGAAATATTCTTTTGCCCACTATTATCTTCATGTTAAAGTAAAGAGGATTGTGAAGGTTATGCAGAATGTAACTTGACCTGATTTTCCCCCCAAGCAGCCTGAGATGTTATCTTCACTTAAAAGGATTTCTCTGAGGGCTTTTTAAAAATGTGTAGTTATGCACTGCTTGTATAATTACCAAATCAAGAGTGCAGTTATGGTCTCTCTGTTGTGTAGCTGGATAAAAATGAGGAGAAATGTTGAATACAGAAGTAAGAAAAAAATGGTGACAACAAGCAGCGATGGGTTCAATAGGCAATTGAGGGTACCTTCAAAAATTTATCAGTTGCAGTCTTCCTGGAGGGGATGGATTGGCTAGACAGCCCAGCAGATACTGGTTGAAGGGTTTCATTCCTTTTGAGAGGGGGGCGACAAAGTAAGCTTGGAAGGTGTGGCAGCTGCCCAGGAGGAATGGAGTGAACGTGTGACTTGACTGGGAGATTGTGAGTTTTCCAGAAAGAAATGAAAATTACCAGCCAGTGACTACAAAAGATGAGGAGGAGAATGTGTGGAGAGGAGCTTCAACATGGGATCTCTAAAAAGAGTATGAAAGAGCCCAAAATAGCAGGAAATGACTGTGCTGTGCCATCAAGATGCATAGGGAAAACGTAATTTAAAAAGCAGGTAAACCAACTGGATGTTAACTTCCAGAAATGGAAACAAAGTCGAGATGCCTGAGTCCAGTGATGTTATTCCACCTAAACAGTGTTGTCAGCCCTGGTGAGCTGGCCAGTATTACCCGCCATGGGGTGGAGGTCAGACCTAGGGATGTGAATGATGCCGCAGGGCACGAGGAGAGCTGTCAGGCTCCCAGTGTTCCCAAACAGGGCGCTTTGCTATCCTTTGGGGGTGAAGTTGATTTGGGGAATCGGCCCACTTCATACTTCAAGTGAGAATTTTCTTTTGCGGAAGAGAGAGCTTCTCCCCTTTCAGCTTGCTGAGAGAGCTTCCCAGTGTGAATTGAGTGATGCTTCTTCTGAATTTGCAAATGCTTTGAAACAATAGCTCAACAATGCACATGCATTGTCCCCTCTAATCATAACAGGCTGTTAACTATAAAACCTAATTAGGCAGTTCAACAGTTAATAACAACCCATCAGTTAGCAGGAACATCAAGATAATATGTTTGTCCTGCTCTCCCAGACTACCTTCCCAAGCACGGTCTGGTACAGAAAGCCCAAATGCTGCTGGCATCTACAGTTTCTGTTATACAACTGGTCAAAATAGCAGTGCAAGAACTAGTAGAATTAAAATCAATTTAGTTTCAAGATATATTTTGTCAAGTTGAGGATGGTAATGTTTGAGTTTACTAAGTTCAATAGAGCTTAACATTTATTAATTTTAGTACAGACATCCTGGAACTGAAATTGTTCTGTCTCAAGAAATTGTCCATTTCAAAGACAGCAAACAGATCACACTGTCGCAACCTAGAAATCTTTGGTTTTTCTTCCAATGCAGACACCGTGTGGCATGTACTATGCCTTTTCCTTTACTTCAGGCAGTTCCTACAATCCTGCATTCTGTTCCAGGAGTTATATGCTCCCTGAGGTTGTGCTTCCTGGATGTCTCCTTGTGATCTGGCTGAACAGGGAACAGGCCTAGTTACACTCACTCCCTGGTATACGTGTAGTGTCTCAACCTCTCTTCTGACCCTTCTTTTTATCCCGCCCTGATTTCACCAGGGTATTTCAGTCCCGTGATATGATGAGCACCCTAAATTTGCCATTGTCTTTATCTGTTCACATGCATTACATCGCCTCATCCGTGCCTTCATAGATGTTGTCACCACTCTTTCTTTGAACATAGATTTTGCTCGTTAGAATACACGTGTCCCAGTGCAGCCAATAGCTTCAGCTTGCTGTCTTGCCTGATACCAGTCACCTGCACCTTGGCATGCATCTGTTAGTGTGTATTAATACTGCTGTATTAGCAAAACCAAATAATGTCCTGCCCTGAGTATGGATCAGATTTCTTCAACGCCAGCTGCAAACCACTTGGGATATGTCCTGATCTTCCCTCCCATCCTCTCCCAAGATATACTAGTCTGTTTCTGCTGCTTGAGCATCAGCTAGTTTTGACTGCTTCTTAATATAGTAACTAGTTCTTTTTATATTTCAGATTCTTGTGTAGTCTAATTGGTGTAATTTGTAATTGATGTAATTCATACCATACATACATTGATGCTGTTTTACTATGATTGACATCAGTATGTCTGTATGAAGGATGAAATAGGCCAACCATGAATGCATAGACAGCGTTTGCTATGGAACTAATTTACAAGTAATGAAGAAATAGGCTTCTTAGACTTGCTAAAACAAGCTGCTATGCTCTTGAGCTGGACGAGAAAGACAGAAATACCAGCAGTGCAGTCACCTGTTTTCTTTAAAACTGTTCCTCAGCAAAGGACTTTGTTCTACGGCTTTAAGTACTGTTTGCTTGTGCATACTTTAAAAAGCTTTGCAAGAATTGGAATGTGAATCTCTGTGCATTTTCTTAGTCAAGAGGAGGTAGATGTAGTATGAGAAGCTTTCACTGAAGCATAGCTGTGAAAAATTGCACTCTCATTATAATGATCTAGAAAGTGAAATTCCAGCAACTGACTACGGGGAAAGTAAAATGCATTGTGCTGCTTTTAGGATGGGTGGTTACAGAGGGATTAAGTATATCAGCCAGTGTGTTGTCCATCTTGTTTTGTCTGTGAGAGTTCACAAAACAACATATAAAAACGTAAATTGAAAAGTCAGAGGAAGAATTCAGTGTGGTAAGTAAGTTCTTCTAGTCAGTAACATATTAGAGGTAGGTTTCTTAGTGGTGATTTGATTTTTTATTTTAATTTTTTATTTGTTTTAGGGAAAACGAACATAAATTTGGATTTAGGTTCTTTCATCATGAAGCCCCAAATTTATGGAATCTGTTGGGATTATCTTGGGAGATGCTGAATATACTTGAACTACAGTAAGGGCACAAAACTGGAGTTAACAAGAGCTAAATATTCCAACCACTGATGTTGAGTCTTCCATGTACTTCATATGCCACTGAAGCAATGGTAGCTGGATCTGTGCTCTGTGTTGCAGACCACCACTCGCTGCCCTGGGTTTGCCCAGGGCTAACATTGGCATTGCAGCAGAGGATGGTCCTTAGGATCAGCAATGACTGCTGTAGGACAAGTTCTCGATTTTCCAAGGTGACTTACCCAGAGCATGCTATGGTGGTCTCTGTTCTCTAGGCCATTAATTTCCTATTGAGTCATAATCTCTATTATTGACCACCAAATCGCTGAGAACAGTTTTGCAGTAGCTGAATTTTATTTTGTTGGTTACTTGTTCTTGCATCTAAATGTCTATTTTCAGTGTAGGAAAAGGTCTGCAGCAGAGTATTAGGACCATTTTTGGTGCCAGTGCCATCATTTTATACCATAAAACAATGATGTTCTTACTTCAGGTAGTGCAGACATGCTGCTGTGACCAGCTGATGGAGCCATGTAACAGAAGTGGCCCAAAGGGAATTTTTTTTTCTCTTTCAGCAATCTCCCAAAGGCTTGGAATCGCCAGAACGCGTTTGTATTTCTGTAGGTTTAAGCCCATGAGTGGTCCTATTAACTGTAATGGAGCAGTTCTTGGGTTTAGTGTTAAGCAGGTGCTTATGTGCTTTGTTGTGTCAGGCTGAACTCGTAACCCTGTGAGAACTCCCTTTGTAGCGCGCTGACCCTGTTTATTCTGTCTTTGCTAGTGGAGACTTGATGAGATCGCAAACAGAGGTGGCAAGGCTTCAGAATTTACTGTAAAATTATTTCTAGTTTAATATGAGCAAACTGCAACCAATAATTGTAAAGGACAACTCTTGCTATTCACAGAGAGCCCAGAAGTCTTGGGGCAAGAGCTTGTTGTCTCTACTAATTCTGATGAATCATGATCTTTCACATCAGGCAATGTCATTTGTCAGCAAGTTGTGTCCTTACAGATTGTGCCACTGCAGCTGAGATAATGAAGTGTGATGTTCAAGACTTTGTCCTAAAAACAACAACAAAATGCCTTCAGATTGGGTCACTGCTATCAGCTGAAATTTATTGCAGTTGAAAGAAGCTGGGCAGATGTTAAAACACTCGGGCTACCCACGAGCCAGGGGGTTCCTCTGTTTATTTCCTGGCTGCTTGGCACATTCTTGTGACACACAACAAACCCCCATTATGAAGGATTATATGATGAGGCAACAAGCATGTGAAAGATAGCAACCAAATGGTGACTCCCAATTACATGAAAAATTACTATAATCACCCCTGCTGTAACACCCGTCTGTTGGCAAAGTGGTTGATCCCCTTGAAAAGCTTTAGAAGACCCACTGTATTAAATAAAAATCTCAGTTCTGTGTGTAATCATAAAAATTAACACTGTCACTTTAAAAAAATCAAATTGGTGTCCTAAAGGGAAACCTACTAAGCTGTGTAAAGTAGCTATTATGAAAATGTTTAGCCTTTTGAATGTATTTCAGACAGCATTTGTGTTGCCAGATTTGTCAGCCAAAAACTCACTAAGCAGATTTGTCAGTAGCTGAGGCCATAATCTGTAAAACAGACATTGGCATAGAGATTAAAGATCAAGAGAATTATATAGTTTTTGTTACCATATGCCAAGATTCTTCTTCTCTTCCCCCTCTCTCTCTCTTTTTTTTTTTTTTTTTTTTTTTTTTTTTAGAGTTTATTTTGTGCAGGCTGTATCTTGAGGGCTGCTGCTCTTTCTGTTTTGTTGTCTCAAACAGTGGAATTTCCTGTCAGAAAAGGGAAACTGTTTTTATTCACATACTTCAGGCTCCGTGTAGCTGTCACCCTTGTGCATTGCTGAGTTTTATGTAGCAATCAATTTTGTATCACAATTCTCTTGCTTCATGTATGAAATGCTTATGTTTCTGTAGGACTACTGCCCTCTCCAGCAGAGAAGCGGGCTTCCCAACCGGTGACCACGTTGTGGGTTGGCCCACAGGAGCTGCTCTGCTCTGCAGGCAGGCTGGAGAAGCCTGGCATCTTAAAGATAGTCCCTGGAGAAGGAGCATCTCATCATAGGGGGTAACTGCTCCTTGATGGAAGTCTGCGTATTGGGGCACAGCACTTTGGGGGCAGGATCAGAACAGATTCATGGCACACGTGGTACTTGGACCTCGGCTGCTTTCTGAGGTTTGTACCTGTACAGCAGGACAGGCATTGGGTCTTTGGGGTCTTCTTGCTCTGAAATAACAGGCCTTGACTGCTGTGCTCATTGGTGTGGTACTGTTGAGGTGGGGCATTCATGTCCCTGGCAAGGTGAGGGTCTTAATTTCTTCATTGAAAAGTTTTTAATGTAGAGAAGGCTCAAGAAAGCCAAAGGAAAAATGGGGAGATGACTTCTGAAAACTTTAATAAGGGTAAACTTTACTCAAGCTCTTGAATGGAAAGTACGCAGGCAGGCGGTACCGCTGGGATGGTTCCATTCCAGGTAGCATCGGAGACAGATAAACAGAGAAACACCTGCTCAGAGGTACTGCTGGTAAGGAAACAATCTGCTGGGTCTTCTGTGTGTGAGTTTTGGTTGTGCCTTAAATGGTTTTAGTACCACCATGCTTTACTTCCATAGCATAAAAGAACATATATGGGTAATTAAAGGAATAATTTTCCTAAATCACAAAATCAGTTGTCTTTGTACTGTCTGCACCCTTGACTGTTTTGGTGTTCCAACAGAGAGGGGCAGTTTTTAACCCAACATCTTCCCATCCCAACAGCTTGAAAAACACAGATGCCACCTCTTACCACAGCTCTGCAAGCGGGCTGTGCCCTGCCACACAGCAAACAAGCACCAGCTGCATTTCTGCTGGACCAAAACATCAGGATCTGACTTCGAGGTGTTTGTTACCACTTTGTAAAGGTTAGAAAAAAAAAACACTGAACCCTACCTGGTAAGGTGGGTTAACCCTCACCTGAGGAATAGTTTGAATACCTGTTTCCTCTTCCTGTGGTGTCACAGACCTTCCCACGGAACAGAGCTGCACTCTGTAGGAGGCCTAGATCTTACAGGCTCTTGGCAGGTCACCACATATAAAGCACAAACTATTTACACTGAAGCATGGCACATAATGAAGTGTGGAAGTTGGTTTATGATTTTGCCTTTCCCCAGAAGCCTGAAAGAGCATCTGTGCTTTCTTACTAGTCCTTGGGCATCAACTTTCTGCTCCATTCTGCTGGAGTTGACCACGGCAGCAAGAAGTTCACCGTTGCTTTACTTCTTGCTGACCTTGCCGGTACCATAGGTTGGTCTTGCCGCTGCTGGTACTGCTGTGGCTGTGGAAAGGCGTGCACAACTTGGTGGCAGGGCGGCCCGGCCTTCTCTGGATGGAGGAGGGTGGCAAAGTGTGAGAGTTTCCACCTGGTGCCTCTGGCTGCTGGCTGAGGCTTTCCCTGCACCATGCAGGGTGCTGCTGATTGCTGCTGTTTGCATGTTTGTGCTGCTTTATGTAGTCACAATACTCGTGAACATTTCTGCATAGGTTAGTCTTGAAGATATGCTCCATTGTGTGCCATTACTACTGTGTGATTTGTGGTCGGATGTGCTGCAGTCCTGTAGGCCAACAGAAAAATCACTGTTTTGTGCAGAAAGCTGCCTTTGTTTGGAGCCTTTATGTGGATGTGAGGGCCCACAGGCTGCTCCAGAGGGTCCGGCTGACACCCACGCTGCACATGGGGTCTGGGCTCTGCATGGCTGTGCAGGGAGCGGGGCCATGGCCTTGCATTTCTGCTGCTGTAGGATCTCTGCATCCTTCCTGAGCTCATCTCCTTTTCAGAGATGGTGGCCTGGCAGTATTTGCACATGGTGCATTTCTTCTAGTGCCGCAGAATGGCCTTCTGTTGTGTGTATTCCGCCTGCAAAAAAAAAGGTATTTCTAATGTAAGCACAACCCTGGAGGCCTTTCAAAGGGCAGACACCACACTGAGCTTGGATCCTTTGAATCCCCACAGAAAAGAGTAGGCAGAGTGCATCACAAGTATTAAAATAGTAAGATAGAAGACTTCAAAGTTAGTGTAGTGACTTGTTCTGGAGTATGAAGTGCTGAGTTCTCTTTTAAAAACCTTTAATCAGTACAGTGCTCATCACACAGATGTTAGCAGCAGTGCTAGAGCTCTCTAATTGTAATTTAAGTTATCCCTGCCTAAGGGCTTGCAATTAAATTATTAGACTGTTGCAGTGAGTCTATGGATCCTGGTTGCACCTTGCAAGGGGGTATTTTCTGGTATGATGAGAAACAGTGGTTTCTCCTGGGAAGCAAATGTACCATTATGCACTTATTAGGTCCTTGATTAGATCCACTACTGATTAGCAAACAGACTTTGTGAGAGAAAATATTACAGTAGTTTCCCTTAGCTTCCCGAAACCATTGTGTGATGGAGATGAAAACAAACCAAGCCTAATGGTAGCCACTAACTTCTGTGTTCAATTTAAAACTTGCTCTTTTCAAACAGGTCACACTCTTAACCCTGAACTTACGATGGAAAAAAATCTTGGGAATTGGTACAGCTGCATAGAAATTTGTAAATGTGTGTGTATTAAATACACGTGGCATGCAAACATGTGCTAAACATTTATGGAAACAAGCTGTAAGTATGTATGCATACACGTGCACACCACACCCCCCCATTTGTATGCATGTTGATCCTGGAAACAGATATACATTTATTCCAAAAGAGCTATGTTTTCGTTTCACTAAACATGTTACTGTGTTTGTGTTCTTCAGAATTTCATTTCTGGTTATGGCCTGGGAGAGTCTGGAGACTCTTTATATCTCTCTTGTCACTAGGCTCAAAAATGCCTAATGAAGAAATACAGAAGCATGTTTTATCAGAACGCAGACAGTTATTGAATCAGTTGTTACATTATCACTTTGCATTGGTGTGTCATCTTTTACAGTAAGTGCTTGCCTGTGTAATTATTTTAAATTCACCTTTGGGTTTTTAAAACTTTTGAAAACAAAGACAGTCATAGATCATTTAATGAGCTGTAAAATGAGGATGGATGTGCAGTTTTGCATTAAAACTTCTGATAGGTAAACTCTTTTTGACTTTTCCTTTGGATATTGTTATTTGAATCAAGTTTGTTTTCCATTCATTTTAATTTTGTTAATAAGTCCAAGAATCCTCAGTTGCACAGTACTTAGCCTTTGCTTACTGAGGAAGGTACCAAGAATGTAAGGGGATGCGATACCTTATAAATTGCCCTGCAGTGCTCGGCTTTGACTCTCTGCTCCAAATCCATCCCTTCAGTTCAATTTCCGTGAAATCAGTCGAGTTAAACCGAGGTTAGTTGTTGCCCTCAGACATTTGAGAGAAGAAGAACTTCATCAGGAAATGCATCTTTGCAAGCTGTGTGTTATGTGTCACACTTCAGACCCAGTGCTTTGCCAAAATCAGGGTCCAACTGAGAGCGTGCCAGAAGCACAAGAACTATTCTTTAAGGAATTTAAAAAGAAGCAGATTGCAGCAACTCTCTTCTATGGCACAGGAAAAAGTCCTGCAAAGATTTCAACAATTATTACTAATTTTTCAAGCGTTGACAGTGTGCTCAGTATGTTCAGAACATGTGTTGCTCCAGACTGAGCCAAGCACGAGGCCCCCGAGATCAGAAAGTAACATTTCCTTTCTGATCCTTCATAGCAGCGCTCTGCCCACGATGCAGAGTGCGGATCTCGCAGCCCTGAGAGCAGTCTGTGAGCAGTACAGCATGCTGGCCTTGCTACGATTCAAGCCCTCTCTCTTCCATCACTGCTTCTTAATGAACACCGGGCTTGGTAATATCTGTAGCTGCTTGATCAAACTTCTGCCAAGGGGCTTACCAGCCAACCAGCCGTGCAGCGCAATCCTTAACTATACCTGGGCAGCACTTCTCAGGTGTCAGTGGCTATATAGGTACTAACTGTTCTGGTTTTGTTGTCCAAGACATAATTGTTTTTCTCCATCTCCCCTGAAAATAGAGAAGCTTTGGATGTCTCAGGTCTTCGTAGTTCTGAGTCACCAAAGGCAGAAGGGACCCGGATTTCTTTTCTTTGATTTGGACAATTTCTTTTCTTTTGGTTTTAAGACATACCGAGGTATCTAAATGTGCTCTGGCTTAGTCATTCTTTTTCTAAAGATCTTCCGTGTCTACTAGGAAAAGTAAATATATCATCTGTCAATGTCCTTTACAAGCACCTAATTTAAGTCCATTAGAAAATTGTTCACAATTGTTATTTGAGTGGTTTTCACATTGTTATTCTAATTAAATTGGATTATTCCAACATTTCTAGCCACAGACCTTTTAGCTTGTAAACTGAATGAATTTTATTAAGGTAATAGTAGTCTTGAAATCGTGGCACTAAAATTAATACTTTACAGACAGTTGAATAGATTTTTACTACTTAGCACAGTGTAGGCTTTGCTACAGCAGGCACAACCGACCCAATGATTGTTAAAAGTGGGGAATGTTTTTTGTCGTAACTGTTTGCTGGCACCCTCATAACTTACCCAAACATTCATCTCCTGAGCTGAAATTTTCTAGGCTCTTAAAAAACAGCCACATGCAACAAAAAACAATATGCCCTGAACTCAATGTAGCCTGCCAACTATAGCTGTAAGGAACAATAATTCAGTTTAAGAAACTTATAATGCACTTTTGCTATTGTGAATTTAGTCTTGGGAAATTGAGAGATGGTTGCCTTCATGTTTACACGGGACACAATTTGCAAAGTGGTGTCCTGTGCTCTCAGTTTGTCACTATCGGCACTCCTTTGAATGTCAGCAGGTTCTGTTTGCACAGAATCGTGTCCGTGTATGCAAGCAGGTGTAAGCACAGATGCAAAGCCTGAATCACTGTGGGTGTTCTCTTGCTTCCTCTGTGCCGTTAGCTTCACTATCTCTCACTGTGTCATCGCTTGCATCAATCACGCGGTATAATTTTTCGGAAGGAAAGTAGGAAAGAAATTTAGATTTTTCCATTCTCTCATTGCTGTGGGCTTGGTGTTAACTGGGGTGAGTCCATTGGCAGCGCGCAGGCTTTGTGGAACATGAGCACGACTTTGCCATCACGGGTACTGGATAAGGCAGTATTTGGCTTGGGATTTTACATGTAATTTTTCTGCTGATGTGAATGCAGTCTGAGTTTGCTGCACGTTTGCAAGTAGCACTGGTACCACGCAGGGAAACACGGGGTCCAGATACACGCGTGAGAGAGAGCCTGCGACTCCTGGGAGCTTGGATTGGTGTGAAAGGCAGGCAGCAGTGCGGTCTGACGGTGTATATTGCTGAGGGGTTGCCTCATCAGAGCTTCGCCAAGGAACTCTTGGGGGAATTGACATTTATAGGTTGTACTAATAAGGCCTGCTAGGACCTCATGGAAAAAATGTCCTGTAGAGTGAAAATGCTGTTAGAAAACAGACAAGATTTCCGATGGGAGGAGGTGAACGTGAATATTGTATCATCATTTCAAAGGATCTGTCTGTACCATCACAGTCTTTTTTGGATGAAGAATATATTTCATGTTAGAAAACAAGCAGAATTTGGAATAACGTTCATCTCAGATGTCTTTTTCCATAATTTTCCATGATAGACATTTTCAGGAAATAGTTCATGAATTTAAGTTGTTTGTACTTTGGAAATTCAAAACCATTTAACTTTGGCCATAGATTTTAAAGAAAATAATTATGTATTTTTTGCCATACGTAGTGCTAGAAAATTATACTGCTCCTTCTTTTGACAGAATATTGTAGGTAAGGAGAGTCTGAAATAGCCTGTTTTAATAGTTGTATGCTGGCTAAAGTACTGGAAGGAAATGGGGAGCAAAAGTCTCCTTTATTATTATTATTATTTTTTTTAATATTTCAAAACACCTTTTTGGTGCATTTTTTTTACTGAAAATCTTAACTTTGGTCCATTCTATATTTGTTTTTCTCTTCCAGTTGTATCCTCACTGCTCAGTCGTCTTCAGAATAATTGAGTAGATTTTCTTATTTGAAGACTGTTTTTCTTGACTGAAACAGAGTAATTTTATTAATGCTTTTTTCTTTTTAATCCCAACATGGCTTAAGGTGTTAATAAGCTCTTATCTAAAGTCTAGGAGCAATCATATTTTTAAATTAATTTTATGAAGTATAATGGACCAGAAGGAGGAAGAAGCAGGTCAATGTGGTGAACTGGCTTGTTTAGGGGAATCATTTATCTGATACAGAGAGTGGCCTTGAGAATGCTGCTGGATGTTGTGAGAGGAGGCCAAATTATCTCAGTGGCAGGAAAATAAAATCTCTTGTTGAATGTCCTTGCAAAAGTTGGAATTAAATTCCAGTGCTAGGCTTCCAGCATGCAGTCGCCTGTGGCTTGAAAAAAGCTTGCTGGTATTCTGTCCATCAGAAATTTCTGTTGCATTGTAACAAAGATTTGCATGTGATTATGCTGAAATGCTACTGAAAGTATTATTTAAATGTATTTTGTTCTGTTTAGCCAATTTTGAGATAAATTTCTATGTGTCACAGAATTGTCTAGGTTGGAAGAGACCTCCAAGATCACCGAGTCCAACCTCTGACCTAACACTACGAAGTCCTCCACTAAACCATATCCCTAAGCTCTACATCTAAACGCCTTTTAAAGACCTCCAGGGATGGTGATTCCACCACTTCCCTGGGCAGCCCATCCCAATGCCTCACAACCCTTTTGGTGAAGAAGTTCTTCCTAACATCCAACCTAAACCTCCCCTGGCGCAACTTTAGCCTGTTCCCCCTCGTCCTGTCACCAGGCACGTGGGAGAACAGGCCAACCCCCACCTCGCTGCAGCCTCCTTTAAGGTACCTGTAGAGAGCAATAAGGTCGCCCCTGAGCCTCCTTTTCTCCAGGCTGAACAAGCCCAGCTCCCTCAGCCGCTCCTCGTAGGACTTGTTCTCCAGACCCCTCACCAGCTTCGTTGCCCTTCTCTGCACCCGCTCAAGCACCTCGATGTCCTTCTTGTAGCGAGGGGCCCAAAACTGAACACAGTACTTGAGGTGCGGCCTCACCAGAGCCAAGTACAGGGGGACGATCACCTCCCTAGCCCTGCTGGCCACACTGTTTCTTATGCAAGCCAGGATGCTGTTGGCCTTCTTGGCCACCTGAGCACACTGCTGGCTCATATTCAGCCGACTATCAACCATCACTCCCAGGTCCTTCTCCACCAGGCAGCTTTCCAACCACTCATCGCCCAGCCTGGAGCTCTGCTTGGGGTTGTGGATTGTTCAGTAAGTTACAGCTGAAACGAACAGTGTCGTTTAACACGGAGCCCAAATGAAGCGTGCCAAAGTGATTTCCATTACCCAGACATCACATGGTCTGAGAAATGTTGAATCCTGTCATCTCTGTCATCTGTTGTTCAGGTTTTCACTGGAAAGGGTGGCTTTTCCAACATACTTTTCCATTCTGAACTTACTGTCTTTTGTTCTTTCAAAGTCCTTAGCATGCTAACTTATACCCTTGGATGTATGGAAGAAGAACCGCACGCTGGGAATTCCTTGGAGATGGAGGAGTGAACAAACGCCCGCTCCATTCCAGGCTGCTGCTCTAGTTGCCTGGTCTGTAAGGATAGCATCATAAAGATGTTTCCCTAACCTCCCTTTCCAACTGAATTAAACACAATAATAAATGGTGAACATTTTAATTTTATGGTGAACATATTAATTTACCACCAAATTTCAGTGAGTATCTGAAGCTCTTTGCACTGTTGCTTAGACTTGCTGGTGAACTCTGAATTATCAGTAATACTGAGAAGCGGCGATAAATTCATTTATGCTGATAACTCCAAATCCTTGAATTCACCACGGCCTCAACCTGTTGAGACTGGTATATAATGAAGCCTCTTGGGCAGAAGGGCAGGTGAGGTGTCCCCGCTGCCCTTCACATTTGGATGTGGAAGATTTTGCCTATTGTTCCTCAGTATTTGTCTACCTGAGTGAACATTTCTCAAAGCACAGCAGAGAAGCCTGTGCCCAGCCCCACAGTGCTCTGGGTAGATAGTTTATATTCCTTTGTTATAGCTCTACCCTAATATCCAGGCACAGAAGAAGAGGTACTGTACATTTTACACTCTGTTGCCCCAAGATGGGCTCTCAAATATTTCCTTTTTCTTGGACAAGTAAAGAACATTGCCTCTGAACCCACTAGACATCTGGGGCAGGCTGCCCATGGAAGAAAGGAGGGCAGGGGCAGACATGAAGACAAGGCCATGCCATGAAAGCAAGGGAGCAAGGCCCTCAGTCAGCAACACAGCAGTCAAGCTCTTTCTTCCCTATGTCCCCTGAGACTATTCATAGCCCTAGAAATACTGAGGACTTACGGGAAGGGCTGAGGTTTTGGAACTGATCATGCTTTAGGCATAAGGACTGCACCAACTAGCTGCTCAGCCAGGTCCTGGTACTGCCCAAGGGCGTCCTGTGGTAGTCCAAACGATGACAGTGCCCTGCGCGCAAATAATGCTTCCAAACACCTCAGCTAGGCATGAATTTCCCAACTTTGATTTTTCAAACAATCACTGCGCACTTCTCGAGTCTGGAAGATGATGGTAAGAGCACAGTCTCACTACAGGCAACCTCTGTTTTTTTTTGGTAAGATCTTTTTTAAATGCAATTTACATTTTTGTCTGATTATATCAGCAAGACTTTCACTAAAGCTTCCTAAGTCTTCCACTATATAACCCCAAATTAAAACATCTTTCAGGTAGACTGCAATTTCTATTATTTGTTAAAAAGCGTATTTCCTGACGACATGTTGTAGGTGCAGAACATGATTTCAGACGGCGGTCTATGAAGAAAAGTGTCTCGTGGGAGTACTGAATGTAGAGAAATAGATCCATGCTTTTTCTGAGCCCACTTCTCAGAAATTTGTAAGGGCAGTTTTGTAGTATGGAGGCATGTGGCATCAGCCTCATCACCAACATTCCTCTGCTTGGTGATGGATGAAAGTAACTTACATTTTTGCTGATGCACACACATGCATGCTAACAAATATTGGAATTTCGTCTGGTATAGGCAGAAGTAGAGAGCTTTGTTTGGTCCTTCTGGGGTAAAAATAAATGCATGTGTTCTCTTGGTCTTCCGTATTGCAGATTTCCCAAGCAATTTGCAGCTCGTGATGGAGAACAGGAACTTCCCCAGGTATATGAATTATGCCCCAGCAGCACTTGTTACCTGATGAGAGCTTCATCTAAGCTAGTGGTGTAGACTTAGCATGCTAAGCCTGTGGTTTGCTCAGTCAATGGCTCATTAATGCTCCTCTACTGGACAAGTCCATTGCCTCTAAAGTTTAGGTGTTGTCTTGCTTGATTTTGAGTTACTCCTCTCTTTTCTTGTAGTAATTAGGAGTCTCAAGCATGTGTTCAGGGTTGGATGAGTGTCCATGCTCCCTAAGTTTTTAGCCTGGATTGGCAACTTGTCTTGCTGGACAGGTTCTCCCCGTTCAGCCAAAGCCTGTTTTAAGCTTTCTTCAGCCTTTTCTATCCTCTAAGAAGTGCAATTTTGTCACCTGTCTTTTGCTCGTTTGTTTTCCTGTTAGGACTGTGGTATTTCTTCAGACCTGGTAGTTCTGTTTTACAGCCTTTGCCTTTTCTTCATGAAAAAATAATATATATATTCTTCAGAATTTGTGTTCTGAAAAAGATGTGTGTGTGTGTGTGTTTGTGTTTTCCCAACTTTTCTTGAAAATGTCAGCTTTTGCAGCTGTCCCAATCTACTGTGTCAGTGTATGTGCACATACACAGTTTAAAGTTTTTTATTCTTGGTACCGGATGGTCTTCAGGATTCAGACTGAAGCCACAACAACATGGTAAGGATGCACATACTTTAGCATCCCATTCGGACTCCTTTGCTGTTATGTTATGCAGCATTAAATGCTCACATTTTCCCATGGGATTGAAGTTAAAACTGAGCCTCAGTTCATGATATCAGAATAAGAGCAAGCTTTCTTCCCATTTTCCATCTCAATTATGCATTCATTAATTTTACCCTTGGCTTCTTGTTTTAATTTCTTTGACTTTCTTCATACTTTTCTCATATTTTTTACAGATTCCACTGACATTTAAATATACCAGTTTCATTTTACTGTAATCTTCTGAGTTTTGTTTTTAGACCCAATAATTTTCTTCTAACTGTTAATTCTTCTTGATAAACTCTGCTTTTCTTGAAGCAATAATGTTGCATGTCAGTGGATTAATTTTTCTTTACAAGTTTGGTGTAAAACAAAAGAAAGAAAAAAACAAAACAAGAGCAGTCCCTCACCCCTATAATCCCACCGTTCTTGTGGTATTTCCCTAACATTCTCCATGATTACAAAATGCTAAATTTTGCTTGCTGAACTTTAGAAACCACTGCTAAACAGTGGAAGAAAAAATCTAATTCCTTTTTTCACTTACTTATTTATTTTTAAATCAGTGGAGTCTATATGATGTGAATGTGGCATTCGCCTGAATAATGATTTGTTCTCCAGTTCCATCTGCATATCTGATTTAATTATTCTCATAAGAAAGGAAGGCAAAGGAGATATTATCTTAACAAGTGAAGTTTTAACTTGCACAAGAAGTGTTTTCCCCTCGCTGCCCTTTAAATAACTCTTTCGTATCCCCTGATGCACAGCAGGGGGAATGGCTTTTGCCATCCCGTGGCAAAACGCGTCTGTACTCCTGCATATGGAAAAGTGGTCCATGTGTGAATTAGCTTGAATTGTATTGTGTTTCTTATACTAATATAATATTGTTCTAGTGCTTGCCCCTGATTAAAGAAATACATAAATAAATAATTTATAATTTAATTAATAAGGTATAATATGCAAAGCAGAGTAATTTCAAACAGCTTGTAATGTCTCTAATGTACTTTCAATTTTTTATTTTACATAAGGGCTATATTCATTATGTGGTTATGATAAACATACTAATGAATTTTATTACAGGAACAAATTTAAACATGTAAATGAGATCAAATAGTATTAAAATGCAAACGATGGTGAAACTTATTACAAACTAACCTTGCCAACATACATGGAGAGATGTTACAAAAAGGACTCCGGGAAGTTGCATACTTGATAGAAAGTCAGCCCAGTCATCTTACAAAGTCAGTGAACAGAACAATTTGTGAACTCTTCATTTTCAGTGTTGAATAATGTCTCTTGAACAAAAAAAGTTAACTAAAACCCTGGGTGTACACGTAACTTTGGATGACAATTAAAATCCTTTTTCTTGTTCCAGTGAACAGTAATCTGTGCATAATTACATTCAAATGAGATATTAGCATTTTTTGTGCTTACTCTTTGTTAATTGCAGAGTTCACTCACCATGGTGATGCTTTTGATAGAATCAAGCAACCTTATTGACCTGATGCTGCAAGGCATGTTTGGAAATTCTGCTGTATTCTTCATTTTTTATTTTTTTTTATTTTGGCATTTTGAGGAGTCCTGCTGCTTTTATTACATTCCTGACACTTTTGTTAATAAATCATTGCAAAGTTAATGAAAATTGCATTCAGGCATATCCAAAATAATTGTGTCCTTTGTCATGCTAATAAATTGAAAGATGTTGATCCAATGGGTGAATGCATGCCCATTATGGTGAAGTTTGTGATATGTGTGCCTGTTGCGCTTGTAGTCTCTGGCTTGGCATATCGTTCCTGTAGAAATGCGTATGAGGAAAACAGAAGTCAATATGTTTTATTTCAAAAGTTATGCATGCTGCCTCTTAATTATGTTGGAAAGAGGGGAAGGATTGAAATGTTTATATTAAGATGTACAGTTATTGTGTTATCTGCAGGAATCAGCAACTGCCTTACACCAGAATATATTCTGTGATGAAAACAATTAGATCTCTTTTTCTTCTTGCCTTCTGAACTTTCATGCTTATTAAACCCAGATGATAGAAGATTAAAAAAATTAAACCTTGCTTTCATACAAAGCTGTGGTGCATAGGAAGGGAAATAATGTGACAGTTGTGCATTTTTTTTGGAAAGGAGGGAGGTGGTGATTTTTATTTTACTCTCTGTTCCAGATAAAAGCTGAAATAGTAAAATGCAGGTGAGATTAAATTCTACATTCGCTTTCATTGTATTTTTAGTAGTGACTTCAGCTGCTTAATATCAATTATAAGTACCACATTGCTAAAAATCGGTTTAGATTTTTGGTGCAGGATATTTCTTTTCTATCTTGTAGCCTAACTAAAAAATAGGGCGAAGACAAATGCTAGGGAAATGTTTAGCTGGAAAAAATCGTATTTTGTGATAAAATGAGTAAAAGAATATTAATACTCTAAAAACCATAGGTAATTTTAGCCAAGAGTACTTAATTTATGCACTGGCCCATCATGCTGGGTTTAGGTGGGTATTTATTCTGCTACTCAATCAAATCGTGTAGTTTCCATAACAACTGCCACATCAGATGTCACATGCACTATGCTGTTTGAATTAGTGGATGTTTAAACGATGTGTTTTTGTTGTGTTGTTTGAATGTGTTTTTCTCCTGTTTAAAAGAATGGTATATCAGTATAGGTAGCTATCACTTTTTTTTTTTTTTTTTTTTTTTTTTAATAACCATTTAAAGCTTACTCAGTCCTAATAAGGAAGGCTGTTTATTGTTTTGCAAAATCTGCAAAAATGCAAGATGTAAAATTTTCAACTCTTTAATTGGTACTTACTCTTACGGTACAGCAAACTCCTTTATAGGCAGGAAGCTCGCTGACTTCAGTGGAGGTATGCACATTATAATGAGGGTGAAAAACAGCTAAGAAAAGGTTGTACGTTTTGGGAACTTAGAAGATGTCTTTCAAAATGAGCTTGGAAAAGTGGTATGTGTAACAGTATTGGCACCGTCCCTGGAGAATTAGCGCTTAGGTGAAATCTATGACTTCTGAAAGTTGAAAGGAATCGTTCCCTGAGAGCCACAGTCGCCCACGGTATGATTTCTCCTCTGAAGCATTTGATGAAACATTTGGCCAGTGATGAAGACTGGAGGTGGAATTAAGTGACATGGTTGTCTGCTACAGTTCTAGAGGTGTGTTACAGAGCTCTGTGTTTGCAGCAATGCCATTTACTACATTTGCAGCACTTCTATAAATCTTAGAAACATGAAATTAATAGACAATCAAAGCAGCATGGTGAAGAGGCAGAGTTTCGAAACAGGATGAAGGAATATCTCATTGCTCCTCTTTATTTTTGAACACTTTTTTTTTTTTTTTCTGTAAGACAAAGATGGATAGGATCTTTCCCATCTAAATAGCCTCTATAAAGTTACTTATTGACTAGAAATACATATCTACTTCTGTGTGCATATCATGGTATTGACCAGGTCAGATCACCTGCCAAAATTAGACTGGGGCTCAGGGGGTTAGATCTGTGAAGGGCGCTTTACAAATCTCAACTTTCCTACCTTGAGTCCTTGCAAGTCACCGGGGTGAAGAGTGGCTTGATTCAAAGGGTACACGTATTTCCCCTGCTTCAGTGCGTTTGTCAGGGCAAACTCTTCCCTTCTCCCAGCCCCAGAGGAGTTGCCTGGCACATTGTTGCCGAGCTCCATCCCTGCTTTGTACACACTAGCACAGGATGTTGAATTAGTACTGCAAGACTCACCGCTCTGACCTCCGCACAGCAATTCCGTGTGATCCTGACCTAACTACCGTGTCCCGGTGACAGCACAAGGTAAAACAATATGCCAGCCCTGCCTGTGGTAGCTTGATTCCTAGGCAGAGTTTCACCATGGTGATACTTGCTGAAAAACAGCAAATCCCTGCCATTTATGCTTTTAAATCAACGCTAACACTTGAGCAGATAGTGCTGTGATATGTATCCTGAGTGCTCACTGAGTCTGAATGACACAATGGTAAAATCCTAACCAAAGTACAAAAAGGTGACTGCATTTCTCTCATAGCTGGAGTCTGACGAGTTTTCTTGAGTTCCTCCTTGTTTCTTCTGTTGCTCTTGTATTCATGCAATTCTCATCACAAAGCTGCTAGTGGCTGTTTTATGGTGGCCGAATTGTTAGCACCATGATTTGTACTTTATCTCAGGGATACAGAGAAGTGTGTGCTTGGTGCCAGCTTTTTTTTTTTTTTTTCTGTTTTATTTTTTTTTCCCTGTTGGTTCATGTGGGTTGCTTCACCCTTCCTTACAAGCCTGCCCACCTACGTGTGTTATGCTGATGTGGTGCACAGCAAGAGCTGAAGGGGCTGACAGGGCTGTAAGCATATTTATGTTGAATGCATTTCTGTGGGTCAGGTCAGTCTATGTGTAGTAACCTTATCCCATAAAAGTCTTTTTTTTATAAACACAAGCCCTTTTCAAAAATCTTTTTATACAAGAAAACGTGGCTTTGTGAAAGTAAGATAGATCATAGTTAAGTTGCCTTTAGTGTGTACAGTTGCCAAACTGCAAAGGTTTTTTTTGTTTGTTTGTTTGTTTTGCATGGTCGTATTGCACATATCATCATATGTATAATGTTTATATCACATTAAAAAAGGTTATAGTTTGTTTTACAAAGTACTTATAATATAGCCCCTAGTTTTCTAATGCAGAACTTGTTGCAACTTTTATCCCGGAGGCAGAATTCTGGTGCTGACTGCTTAGCCAAGCCAAAAGAAAAAATTGAGCAAATGAAGGCCTTTCCTCTTTTGGGGTCAAGAATTAGAGAGGTTGAAAAAATTTTGCTTTGACAAACGTGAAAAAATGGTTGAATTCAGTATTTAAAGTATAATTTAGATGATATTCCCTTTGAAAGCTGTTGTGGACAATACCTGTTGCTCGCTTTGAGGAAAACAAAATGTTTTCAGGTAATACAATTACTGTCTCTTTTGGGGGTAAGTAAGCATAGGTTTACCTTCAGTCAAGCTAAGCTAATTCAAGGACTCAAAAGCTCTGCTCACATTTCTTAATAGAGAATCTTATGTTAAAGATGGAAAAAGAACACGACTAATCCAGGAAAAATCTGTCCTCAGAACAGTTGCTAATGAGCCTTTTGGGGCTGATAATGACTTACTCTGACTTAGTACTGAAATCCCAGTTTCTCTAATGCATATTCCAACATGTACAAGTATTGGTTTACTTCAAATTTAACAACCCAAGGGTTGACTCAGCCCATCTTGTCCAAATGAACATCCATCTGGGCTTGGAGCAAGCGATGTCAGCCATACAAAGGGAATCCTCTTGCAAGGCTAGGGAAGGGGCCGACAAAAAGAGGCTCCTTTCCAAGGCATTTGGGGACTCTTACGGGAAAGGCACTGAAGCTCTGTCCTCACTTGTCAAGGTCGCTGAGTCTTGTTGATGAGCCTAAACCTAGTCAGATGGTACCAGCACCTCCTGCTGGGAGCTTTCACAGCAGGGGTGGCTTGGGTCAGGAGAAAGGAGACCTGGAGAACAACAAACTTTTGAGCAAGAGACAGCAGTGTGTTTTTTTTTTTTTTTTTTTTTTTCTCAATGGCAGAAGAAAACAAGAAGCCAGGCTGCGCTGAAAACAGAGTCTGAGCCAACAGAATGATTTTATTGTTTGGGAACAGACCATCAACAAATGTAAATGGTTGCCACCTTATATGGGTGAGTCGTGTACTCTCGGTTCTAACTGTGAACAAAGTCAAAAATAAATTGGTTGTGGCAGTTAGAGGAAGCGAGGGACAATTCATCGTAACTTTTAAGAACCGTACCATACAGTGCACATTTCTTTTGTTATTCATCATATATACAGTGGCTCACAAAAACAATTTGGTTTCAAGGGATCCCCCCCCAATTTATTTTAAGTGTAGGGTCTCTCTGCTACACCAAGTCCAGGAATCCTAACTTATCTTTTCTCTCAGCTCATGTTAGTTGAGCTGAGTTGAGCTGAACTTAGTGTGCTAGAGCACACTGAGTGATTTCAGTGTGTCTGACAAGGCCTGGCCAAGTTTTCCTTGCAATGTGTTGTTGGATCATTTACCTTAGCCACGTGATACAACTTAATGCCTTCTGCAAACAAGCTTTTAGAAAAAAAGCAAATGCCCAGACCCCAAGGCAGCTGCAGATCATCCCCTTGGCACTTGGATTCTTTTGAGCAATTGCTTGTTTCAGATGCCCAAGATCGCTTTCAGCCCTTGTGCAAGTCTCTGCTTTTTATCAACATGCAAGAGTTTTCTGCTCAATGAAGCGATGTTTCTGTTGACCATTAGAAAGAAAAAATGGTGAAAGTCAGGGTTTAGTCCTTACTTTGTAGGGAATCAAAAGAAAAGGAACTGTTTTATAGTAGGTTCAGTAATTACATTAGCTATTTAAGAGCATCTTACAATTCCGTCCAAACCTCTCTATTAAAAAAAGTTGCACTTGGAGGGAGTCCAAGACTATCACAAAAATAATCAAAATATATCTCGTTTATTTTAGAATGCAGTGGGCAGCACCAACAAATAACTCCACCAAATCTTTATCACTGTATATTTAGAAGAGGATGGTAGCTGAGTTGCTTCTCAAATAAGTATTTCTTACCCCCATCCATGCTGGTACACATTTTGTGTAGTCTGGGTGTACAAGGCAGTGTCTATTGAAAATTTTGTGCTGGAGTGCCTCTGTAACAGAAATTCCTACTGATTTTGGTGGGTATCTTGTGAATGGCTATACCCCAAAGAACTGTAACATTTCAGACTTTAGAAGGTATTTTTTGTTTTGTACGAGGAATTCTAAAATTCGTGAGAAAAGGCATTTGATTTCTTGAAATGTAGAAATCATATTCTTAAGTAAAATTAATTAGCATTTTGTACATCCAAAAAAAGGTGCTACCTCACCCTGCAGACCTTTTTTTCTAAACACATCTCTGCAGAAATGTATACCAATGTATGCCTATCTTTTCTAGTGAACTCCTTCCATGTAACACGGCAGTTTGATGTTATTTCTAAGCTGTAATTCCTTATTTTCTTGAGATGTCTTGATGAAGTATGTTCCTGTGAAACTCTGGATCCTAGCTCATGTGACTGTAGTCAAAGGCCGTGTCACCTCATCATCCAGTTCGTACCAGAAAAAAAAAAAATAAAAAAAAAATCAGTAAAAGGCAGAAATCAATTGTGGAGTGGTAGGATTCATTGGAATCAATACTTCTGAAGAAAAAAATGTTTAGGCCTTGAATATCCTTTGCTAGGTTGACTTGTTGGAACTGGATATTTGTGTTTCTATTTTCATCTTTATTTTGTGCTGTCCCATGAATATAGGAGGGCAGAGATTCCTTATTTCCCATCAGCCCCTTCCCCGCACTCTCAGGCTCTTGCGAGCATGGGTAGGAAGTTGGAAGCTTGCAGTTTTTAGCCCAAAAGAGCAAAGTTGGTGCACCCCGATGAGGCGCAGAGCTCCTGACTCCTTGCGGGGGGCTGCGATTTCTCTGTGGGTGTGGATGCACAGGAAGGTGACACGCTGCCAGCCTGGCTGCTCTGGGCTGGGAAGCAAAGCGCCTGTGGAGCGGTACCCCAGGGCACTGCCAACTTGGCGTTTTAGAATTAGCCGTGGCATCAGTTTCTCCCACCGGAGGGCATGGGAGAGGACTCCTGATCTGTTGCAAACTAGTAGCAACACTAAACTGTAATTTCTGTGTAATTTCATGCTGTTACATGATAACTTTAAACCCTGCTTGCTGTTGAAAGTTCGGTAATTGCACAGTTGTTTCAGCGAGGTTCTAAAGCTGTTACGGGAGTGCTGCCGTTTTATGGGTCACCTGCAATAACCCTGATGTTATTCTACATATCCTGGTACGTGCAAATTACAACAGTTGCACGTTATTTTTATTCTCATTGTCGTGTAGTTTGTGCCATGTACTATAAAGCTTTACAAGTGTACTTCAGAAGTTACATAGGAAAAAAAAAGATTATTATTATTATTTTTTTTTTTTTAGCAGGCGTCTTTTCTGGTTCTCTTTCAGTTTTGATTTGTCTCTGATCAGCATATTAATATCTGTAATTAAAACACGAAAGATCATAAACCATACTCCAAAGGTTAGTTACATAAATTTTAACATTTCCATATATTCTCTTGATGTTACTGAAGTTCATGCAGTTATATTATGCACTCTGACATCCATGTCATGTCATGTTTGCTCAACTGTTTTACTACTAGTCAAAACTAAAAGTTTTTTTTTCAGTTCTCTCTGCAGGGTCAGCCCAGCTTAAAGAAAATGAAGCTGTCTGCTATCGGCTTATACATCATCACCAACAATAAACATGCCAAGTTCAGAACCTGTATTTTGTTATCTGACTATTGTTGATAGCAGAAAAAAGACAGCTTGATTTTCATTAGCAGGGTTGACCCTACAGGGCTAGGAGCAAGGGAAAAAATTTATTTTGACTTGAAGTAAACTGAGGAAACATGACATGGAAGTCAGAGAGGGATTATATATGCATCCCCAAGGTGTCATTTTTAACAAACCGTCTTCTTTCACTTGAGGAAATTCTGAATAAACCACTGGAAAGACTCCTGTAGCTGTCCAGTTGGCAAGGGCTAATATTTCTGACTCTGAATTATGCATTGTTCTTTTTTTTTTTTTTTTTTTTTCCCCTTTGGTAACTGTTTCTCTTCCACTTCTTGGGGATAGGGATGAAAATATATAGTTCTTGAGTCATTGAACTTCAGACTTCTACTTAGATCTGTTGCTCATGTAACTCATTCTAAGAAAGCATTTTATAAGCTTGTGTCGACTTGCCTTTTAAAAAATTGTTTAATTTTCTTCATCCAACATAGATTCAAATATTAAGTCCTCCTTCGTGCTCATTCTAAGACCAAGCACTAGGCTGGGAGGATTATTTCCTTCTGTCCCAATTATGCTTTTTCCTTTTTTTTTTTCCTTTTGCCTCCTATCACTATGCATATAGTTTGTTGTTTCTTTTCCCACTGCTTGCAGATGTTTGTTAAAGAATGGGGAGACATTACAGAAACCCTTGATTTGGGCAGAGAGTTCTGATTTAGATCTGTGATAGGGATCTATCTTAGATCTTAGATAGGGAAATGTGTGTAAAGTTGTTTCCTTCCCCACCCTTCTCCTTCGTTGCAGCTGATTGCTTGCTGAGCCTGGAGGCTGCCGCCACAGCCCTGCTTTTGGACACTGCTGGAGTTCCTTTCTGAGAGTGTTTGGGGAAATGATGAATAGTTTTATAAGAACAAAATTTGGCCCTAAATCTAAGGCACTGTAACCCTGTTTGGGAAGTTATACCAACTGTTCTATAAATCAGCCAGCAATGTGCTGTCAGTGCTGGATTTTACTTTTAAAGCACAAGTCCAAAATAGAGGCAGAATTCAAAGAAGACTTCAAGGGAGCAGAAGTTTTGCCAGAGCTTTCTGATGCAATTTAGGAGACTGGTCTGTGCTGCGTGCCACCAGGCGATGCAGCAGCCGTCCCTTCTGCACTCCACCTTTGCCTCCCCGCTCTGTCTCCCCAGCTAATTTGTAGTCCTTTCTGCCCTGAGCACAAAAATGGCTTTTCCTGCGCTTCCAGCATGCCGGGGTGAATGCACCCAAATTTTCTCAGGACGTAAAGGACCTCTGCCGGGCTCAGGCAGCTCTCACAGCAGCAGCACGTATCGTTCACCTTCCCCTGGGTAAGGCTGGGGTCTCCAACCGGCGCTGTCAGGTCACACGCTTCCCACCCTGTCGCACTGCCAGCGAGCTCCAGCGCCAGGAGGGAGCTGGCCCGTTGTTCTGCTGCCCGCTGCAGCTGCCGTGTGGTTTTGGAAGCCAGGCAGGGCTTGGAAATGCCACCGCTCGCTGCAGTCCGTGGCCTCGCGGCCCCTGGCAGTCTTCAGGCACCGAGTTAGACTTTCAGATCCAGGGGTTTATGTCAGGTGAAGCTGAACTCTCCGGAATGCTGTTCAGCAAACTTGCTATTAAAATGACACTGCCAGCTGTAATCTTCTTGGTTTGCAGTTTAGTTTCAGTGCCAAAAAGTTGACAAAGTCCAGATTGTAGCTTTAAAACTGCCAGGCAAGCTAATCCTGTATAATTTTGTGTAAGCATGGGGGTGCTTGGTAGTTGAGAGATGATACTTGACATCTCTTAGCTTTATTCTGTTTTATTAAAGACAACTCTTTAGATTTACTTGAAGGCAAACAGAGATCTTAATTGTCGTGTAGAAGCATTTACATGATAAGATACTGTTAGTTATTGAAGTGGTAAGAATTTCAGTGCAATTATGGTTGAGATAGTGGTAGAGAATGGTGATATATTTTATTTAACTTTCTCATATATTAAAAAACATTGTCTTTGCACATATCTGTAGAAATTATGAAACCTTAGACTTCTAGACTGGGAGTTTTCATTTGCTGAAGTAGCCTAATGCTGTACCTCTAGACCAATAAATATTAACAAAAATGTTTAGGAAGCCAAAAAGTGGCATTTTATTTTAGTGCCAGTGTTTCTCTGAATAGCATAGGACTGATAATTAAGTGGTGGAGGGAAAAATATGTATAAATAGTACTCTTTATAGTATGAAAAGGTTATAAATACTTAATTCTCTAGGTGTAAGTTAAAGTATCAGCCTTTTCAGGGTGTTTGTAAGAATATTCTTTTTTTCTTCTTTTCTCTTTCTAGCCACCTACAAAACTTAAAGAAATTACCCTTTTCTATTGTTCATATAACATGAAGTATTTTACTTTCATCTTCGTCATTTTACTAAATAGTAATTGTTTGCAATATAAAACAAACCAAAATCACAGGGGGAAAAAAGAGGTGATTTTGCTGAAAAAGTGTCCCTTTTTGTGAGAAAAATATTCTCTATTAAAAGTATGAAAGGTCCATTAATTATTTTTATAATTATTAAGTTTATTTTAGTTAAGAGGTACTTTCACATCTTATCACCTAAGCTGAAGACCACGTGAGCTCCTGCACAGATTCATACAAGAGGCCATTTATAAGAATACCTGATGAATTAAGTAATGCCATTTGTTCAGACCGGAAAAAGATGGAGACAAAGCATTTAGCTGTTGTAACCAGTGATTTGTTTTATCTCCAGTTTGTGACAAATTGCAGTGGTCTTACAGCCTAGGCTGTTTCAAAGATGCAGCACCAATTCAGAGGACGTGTGCTGTGATTTTGCAGAACACAAGCAAGAAAGGCAGCGAGTTGCTTGGGGCTGGGACAGTACCCGGCAATGAGCAGCAGCCACCGGTAGCCTGATCCCACTGCTCCTGTTTTTTTGCCCTGGGAGAAGGAGAGTTGTGCACAAGAAGATGCACAGCACCTTTGTTTCCCATGTCTGCATTATCATCTTAGCCCGAGCAAGGCACATTGGAGAAGAAAGTGCATCTTTTATTGCAGTGAAGTTTGAGAAGGCTCACTGTAACGGGAGATTATAACGTGACTGCAGTGGGCAGGTTTTGAAGCCATGTGCCAGCTCCGTGGCTGCAGCTCCTGTGGCCTGCGTTGCTTCAGCTCTGCTCTCAAGGTGGGACTTGTGTTCTGCTGACAGAAAGCACACCTTGGGAAGGTCAGAGTGAAAGCACTTCTTGCTATCTGCTAGAAGGTGTGGAAAGATAGGAAGTATGGCAGAAGCAAGGAGCTGAAATGACCTGAGATGTAGGTATGCAGGGGGGTCACTGCATCTCTCCTGAGCAAGCGCTACTTGCTAATATTTCTTTCCATTGAAGCATTTCCTGTCTGATCTAAAAGATGCTGCAGAATTTACTTTTTAATTCACAAGGTTTATGTGCCTTACCACTTGTTTTAGGGTGAGGATACGCTAGTATTAAACACCCTCTCAAATCAGAAACTTGTATCGGTGTCTAGGAAGACAAACTTTTTTTTTTTTTTTTTTTTCTCCTGGTTTGTCATTTTAGCATCTAGAACAGTTTTTACATCTTAAATGCATATTTTGATGCTATATTTTGTTTTTCAAAACTGACATAACCTAAACTATAAAGCACCTACACGGATATTAGGAAGCATATGTAAAACTCTGGGAGAAATTTAACTCTTCCACACAGAACAAGTTCTGTTAGAATATATTCTTTATATGTGACATTTCTCTGCCATAGGACAAGCATAATATTTTGATTTTCCTCAGATGACTATAGGTGAGTCTGCTGAAAGTGATTATCTCACTTTCCTACATAGCATTTGTGAAATATATCGTATTTGATGAAACACGATATGTGGCACAGTATGATGACATGACATTGTTTATTACACTGTAATAACAAAGGTTTTTTTTTTTTTTAATCTTGAAAGAAACATGAATTTTTGTAGATTTTGGAAATAATTTAGTTATTAGATAATAAGTCTTGTTCACACAGACTCATTTTAGATTACTAAAATATTTTTATGTATGTTTACTTATGTGTCTTTATTGAAGTCAATAGAACAACCACAAGAAACTTCACAGTGACTGACCGTGTCCCAGCTTGTTTTCATTGACTACATAGAAGGCCTACTCCTGTTAAGGTAGATGGTGTGAATGTGCATTTCTGTGATGATTCATCAAATAAAGGAGAATAAAGCTCTTCATCATTTACCAGGGACTAGAGGGTTATTAGTGTTAAGTCTTGTTCTGTGTCATTGAAGATCATGGAAAATGGTCCAAAACTTCAGGTGTCATACTCATTTCCCAGGCACACAAAGTAGCTATAACTCTATCGAAATTACACGTATTCTGTGTAATAGATGTTGATAAGAAGCATTTAGTTGTAGAAGGTAATATCATACACTGGTGACAATACAAGGTAATTTTTTCCTTTTGAGAAGGGAAGTCCTATTTTTGTTTTCTCTACAATGATGCTAGTAACAGCATATGATTAATGTACATCAGAATTAGTGCTGATTAACTAAAATGACTTGCATTATTTATTTTTTCTTGCTGAGCATATCTTCAGCATGAACAACTCTTAATCAAAGATGAGCATAACATGGAGAAATCAAAGTTGTGAGTTCATTTCACAGTGGAGTTTGAATGGTGATGCGATGACAGATTCAGTGCCCCAATTAATATTTAGGTTTTAAAGCTACAGTTTGTTCAGGAGTACAACTCAGCTGGAGATTTTCAGAATTATCAGTGTTTTCTCATCTTCTATTTGTTGGGAAATTTTGCAATAATGAAATGTATTTTTGGAAATTCTGGACTTGAAATAGGAAACCTTTAACATTGACACTTAACAAATAAAACAGCAGGGTTGTACATACTGCCAATATGCTGTCCATGCTTTTCTTCTTCCCACCCTCACAATTGCTTCTTGACTTACATTGCAATTGTAAACATAAACCTGTTAAAAGTAAGTGGATGTTGAATCCAGTCAATGTAAATGGCAATGAAAGGTATGTCTGCTATTTTTGTCCAACTGTTTTTACTTACAGTGTGTTTCAAGTCTGTCTCCTGCAGCTCTTAGTAATTGTCTGACACCATGGATCCAAGAAGCCTTCTCTCACTACCAGAGAAAAAATTTTGTATAATCCACAGTTTCCATGGCATTTATGGATGATGGATGGTATCCCTGAACTATAGATGGTATGTGTGCAGATAGCAAACCTACAGGGAAAGACTATAGAAGCAGGTCTTAAACGTAGATGGTGTTGCCAATCAGTTGTGGCTGGCTGTGGCATGTTGTAAGAGTGCAAACGTACCATTGTTTGCTTTTGAATGGGCACAATATTAATGTTTATCAATCCATGCTGACCAAACTCCACAAAGTTTGAGACGCCTTGAGGAAAACATGGCAAATTGGTAGAATGGAATTAGAGCAATAAAATGCTATGAAATCAAGAGCAAAGAATGATGCGATGCTGTGGGTTCAGCATCAGTGGAGGAATATGGTCTTCGCAAGCTGTGGGATTCCACAGCCTATATGGAGACTTGCTGTGGAAAAAGCTTGGAGGTGACAGGATAAAGTTAGAGAGAACTAGGATGGTGGTCTCATGAGTGTCTGTGGCATCACCAGCACTCCCTGCCATGGGCACTGCATCCTCTCCCGATAGGAGGTGAAACTTGCTCCTGGCATCTCTGAGGAGAAGCATGCCAAAATGAAGAAAGAATTTTCTCTCAAGCTTGGTTAGCTTTCATATGAAGGTTGGCCTTCTTCTGTAAGAAAATGTGGCTAGGGAGGAAACACAGTGCTGTTTTCTAAGCAATGCTGCTTCGTGTAAAGTCTAGGTGTGTAGAAATGCACATCAGATCATGGGAAGTCCTGAAAAGTATGAATTCTCTCTTCTGATCTTTAATAAAATTGGGTTTTATTCTCCCGGAAATAGACACACACAGTCAGCGTCAGTGTACAATCCCACTTGCTTCAGTAGACTACCAGCTGGATGGCAGAGCAAACAAAAGATTGTCATGTTGTCCTTCCTTTTAAAGATTCAGTTTTTTTTTGTTTGTTTGTTTGTTTTTTTTTTTTTTTTGTTTTTGTGTGTGTGTGTGTGTGTGTGTGTGTGTTTTGCTTTGTTTTCTTTTGCCATAAGTACTTCTGTCATTTGGAAGCATGGTGGAAAGTGGATGAAAACTGGTGGTACATACAGATAACATTTCCAGGGCTGATGGTTACACTGATGTTAATTTTCACACCAGACTAAGACTTTAGGCCTACATCTTCAGCACTGGCTCTGAAGAGGAGGAAAAAATGGAAATAAGAGAAAACGAGTTCACATTCTAATTCTCTGTAGGAGTAAAAATATTTCATTTTTATTTTTTCTTTAATGCCTATTAAACTTATAAGTATGAATACTTGGATTAAAAATTATATGTAATGACTATTTTAGACAATGTCCTTAGGGTGTCTTTATAACTCTGTGATTGCCTGCTCTCTCAGGAGGCACTGGTACATCTTAAAATGGAAGCTGAGGTTAGTTGGATAGTTGGATAAATGTTGGATAGTTGCTTGATAAATGTTATTAAAGGCATGGAATCCCTGAACTGGAGTATTCATTATTTGATGATATTTCTGTATTAAGTATGGGACTATGGGAAAATGCCCTTTTAAAATACAGGGTCGAAGATAACAATTGATCTTAAAATACACGTTTCATCTAAAGCCTGGTTTATGCATACATGGCAATGCACACAGGAGAAAGACGGGGGCCCAAAGAAAAGCAAGAGGTTTATGGATGAGCTGTGAAGAAGGCACTGTGTGTTCTCCTAAGCTGGGTTATCTCCAGAACTTGCAGCAACAATCATGTCTGCCCCAGCGTTGGGGCATCTTCCACATGCTGGCTCCCAGCACTTCAGCTACCTGAGAAGTTCCTCATTCCAGTGTCCTGCTGCAAAAAGGGGCAATATGGAGCCCAGAGGTAATGATCTGCTGAAAGAATTTTTTCCAGCTAGGAAGAGAATTAAGTCATTGCCTCCTGTTATTAATCAGATAACAAAAAAAGCCTTGAGACAAGTTCAAGGGAAAAAGAAGACAAGCTCTGCAGCATTTCTATATCCTTCTTGTGACTCCCAGTAGGGTTTTCATTGCAACCTGCTCTGTCCTGAAGGCTGCGTTCAGCTTTACCTTCTATTTTTCATAATTTCCTCAGCATAAGTATTCTTTTGTATAACCTAAATGTAGACTAACAATAACTTTATATACTAAAAAAAAAAAAGGCAAGTAAGATAAACGGGGGGGGGGGGGGGGGGGGGGGAGAGATTGAGACCGGGCATTGTTTCCTCTTAGTGTTTAGCACTTGAAAAACCGAAGAAAGCTTATTTTGTATGGTGTTGTCTCTGCAGAATCTCTCTGGCTCATAGCTTGGCAGAAACACTAGGATTAATTTTTTTCTTTTACTAGTGAAGACAGTGGGAGTTCTAGTATTGACTTTTTTGAGAGTCAAATGTAGTCCAAAGCTAGTATTTCAGCACAAGCCTGATTCCAAGCTAAATAGCTCACTGCAATACACTAATGCACGTGTGACTTCTTCAGTTTCCTCAGGTTTTCCTGCACCTAATGATAAAGCTTTGCAGAATAGCATGTCAATACTGGCAATGGGCAGGCATGAAATGTTGTAGTTATCAGCACAGCATGTAACGCATCCGACTGCAGGAATATGCCTTGCTTGTGGCTGCTAATGCATGGTGTTACAAGTGCTCAGTCTTCTACTTTGTTTCCTTTTTGTTAATCAGTTTTTATTGAATAAAAACTCTCTCTTTCTAAAAGGAAAAAAAAGGTTTCCTTAAGCCTGTCTTAACATATACGTGCACATACATGTGTATATACGTTTATTTACATAGATAAGCGTGTATGCACACATGTGTGTGTTTGTGCAACAAGACATGCAGATCCTTTCTGTTTTGTTCTGTCTGCGTTTCTTGGCATGAGTTTTTCTCTCTGAACCACTAGCAAGTTGGATAGATCAGGGAACATTTTTGGTACAAAGTGATCGTGGCTGAGTGTTGTGAAAAGAAACCCGAACTTAGGTTGCTCTGCTAATGCGTATATAGTTAAATGTAACTTCAGTGGGGGTGGTGTATGCCCAACACCTTGGAAATCAGGTCACTGTTTAAGGGTTTAAATATGAATAAGGTGCCTGAAGTGGAAGATTTTGGCTTTATTGAATTGCCTCAGGTCACAGAGCAAATCAGTGGCAGAGTCAGCATTAGCACCCAAGTCTTTTCACAGTCAGGCACAGTTTACTAGGCTGTAGCCAACCCGTAAATATGTCTGTGTATGCCTCAATGTACATAATTAATTCAGTCCGTAGTGTCTTAGCACTTACTTTTCCCATACTGTGTCATGGCTGAAGGCAACGCTGCATTCCCATTACAGCCTCTGCAGCCCTGCTGCTTGCTTCAGTCAGGTCACAACATCATAGCTGAGAGCCAAATTTCATCCAATGTGCTCTTACCGAGCAGCGGCTGCCATTTTCTGCTGCTTTTTCCTACATCTGTGAAGTACTCAACTTTCTAAAGAAATTGAGTTATTTATGTTAAAAAAGAGTTTTGGCACCAGAGTAAAAGGTAACAAGTGAAGTGCATTACGCTGTGCGCCTCTCAAGTAACAGAAACCACAGTGTTCACTTCATGGGGAAGTGTTTGTTTAACTACTGGAGGTTATCCCAGTGGCAAGTTCATCCTTATTTGATAATAATGAAACATAAGTTTGATGTGTTTGCTTGAGTAAGATTGCCATCTGGTAAATAATATGTTTTGTGAGTGTTTATAACAATCATGGTTTAAGCCAGAATTGACTTATCATGATTGCTGCAAATAACACTGAGTGTCCTGACTTAGCTTCAGTTTTTTTTTCTCTTTGTTGAATGGAGAAAATGTATTTTGAGAGCTTCTTGTATTTTTTAAAGTATTTTGTGCAGTGTAAATCTTGCATTTTCACAAGCAATGATTATAGCTGATTACTGTCTGTACTGTAGCTCTAAAGAAGAAAAAGATTGTTTATATAATTGCAAGTATTGCTATTTAGGTTTTGCTTTTAGGTTGACTGTAGATTTTTCCTTTTGATTTTTGGACTAGAAAGGCTTTGAATTTTGTTTTGGGATTTTTTTCTAAACATTTCAGATCCGATGAAGGAAAAAAGTTCAGTACTTTTCTGTCTTGGGAAAGAGCAGTTCCACGGCGCGTGCCAGCTCTGTGTCATTCCCAAACTGCCCAAGAATGTCATCTTCATTTCTTGTATGTGATATAATCTGGAGGGGAAAAAAAGTTTATGCAATTCCGCAACTTTTTTAGAGGCTCGGGTTATTTCCTTGGCTTCAACATCGTATGAATAGAAGATACCAGATTGACTTGAAAAAAGGACATAAGTCCTGTCACTTGCTAGATCAAGGAGATATACTTACCAATAGTACCGACTTTCGCACACTGTCTAATGGTTGGATTCAGTGCAGAAAGGGGTGGTAAAAGATTGGCTCTTTCTGTTCATTCTCTCTTTCAGACTGTTTTCCAGCTACTGCCAACTACAGTGTTGTAAGATTTTGTACAGTTTTTATTTTTGCAATGTGGACATCTGTCCAGTGGGAACAGAAGTGAGAATTTCAGAGTTTAATGGAAACCTGATAACTCAGTTATGAAAATGCTAATTAAGGCATATTTAAATGAGGCCTTTACAAATGATAGTTTTTATGACTAAAATCCCTTCCCACTTATCATCTGCTCAAATGACTGATGTAAAAAATTAACTGTTAAATTTGAAAACAAGACTATAGGACTAAGCAACTGTACACCTATTTCAGTGTCACTGTGATTTCTTTACGTTTATAAGTGGTATATTTTATGCCTTGAAAACCTGATATTAAGTAAAATGATGTGTTTCAAAGTTCAATTTCTATGTTCACTGCTGTTCATTACCTCTCAGGCACTTAAGACTTTCAGATATACAAACTTCCAGCACCTTCTTCGTATGGAGTGTTTGTGGTACTGGGAATTGTATCTTTAAATGCTGTGGATCCAGAAGTGTGGGGGAGAGCCACTGCAGGAAAAAAAAAAAAAAAGAAAAAAAAAAAAAAAGAAAAAAGAAAAAAGAAGGAGTTCATTTAAGCAGAAGCTGTTGGATCCTTGTGGATGAATAAATACAAGCGCTTTTATACGTCTTCTCCACAGTGAGGCTAACAACCCACTAGAGCAGTGTGATTTTCTGAATTAGGCTCCGTTTCACACTCCCCTTTCTGCCTGTCAAAGAGGTGTCAGCTTCCAATAGAGCCTGGTTGCTACAGAAGTAGCTTGAGTTGTGAGTCCTCACACAGGTTCATATGGAGGGATTTGAAGCACGCTCCACAGTTTAGGGCATTGGCTGATTCCTTCTGCGTGAAAAACACGCTGAAATTATTGAGCCCACCTCCTGGTTTAGTCTGGAAGGGATGCCTGTATCTGCCAGTGGTACCAAAGGAGGACAAACCTCTGTCTCTCTGTCTCTCTCCTCTTTTACCTGATGGTTATGGAAAAAAAAATAAAAAAAAATCCACTGGTTAGCACAATGGATTTACTACTAGATGCATTTTCTAAATGCATTTTTAAAGCCATTAATTGTGTATTTGCCTCTGTATCAAGTAATTCCCCGGAATAAATGGGACACAACAACGTACAGAATATGCTCTGCAAATTTGCAAGCAGCCCTCTTTGCTCTATCCTTGTGTAGAAAAGTGAAACCAACCAACCCAACCAACCAACCACTGCTGTCTGTACTGAATATGCATTCTGTTCAGAACACACTAAAATGAAGGTGAGCCCCAGGGCTTGGGGAATCTTTTTGTTTCTCATCCAACTCATTCCACTTGCTGAGACCAAAGAACCTCACTGTGTGGCAGCATTATCTGCATGTGATAATTTTGATACAACTTTGACAACGTTCTGATACACACTCATTATATTGAATTTCAGTGCTTTAATTAAAATGATGAATCCATACTGGCATGGCAGATGCAATATAGAAGACAAAGGTGCAATGAGAGTCAAAGGAAGGTGAAACTAGATAAACTCAAGCTAGAAATAAACAGCAAGTTTTAAAGAGAATTCCTAAAGCAGTTTACCAGTGAATGAATCATTTTCATTCACTGGAATGAATTAAGAAGAAATAGCTTTCTAAAGTGTCTGCTATGCCTCCAGTAAAGACAATGGGCTCAAAATAGTGAGGTTTTGTGGACAATGACATACAGATGTTATAGACAGGCTGATGCTGCTTCTGCTCTTACAAATTCCTGAATGTTCAGCAATGTGCAGTTCATGTGCACACACAGCCTTTGGTATAGAGAGATGCACCCAAGACCAAAACCCAGCATTAAAGTCTCTAAGGAACGTTTTCAGACCTTTTCACAGAGTTCCTCTTCAACAAGAAGCAGAAGTGTACGCTGTGTGAATACATATGCAGAGGATATACAACCCTCACGTTTGTTTGTTTGACACTTCAGTGCAGTAGCAGTACTAAACCGTGATCATTGTTAGTAATTAATGGGATTAGACATTTAAGTCATTGTTGTCACTGGTTTGGAAAACCAACACTTTATTTTTTAATCTCTTTTTAATGTCAGAAGTGGGATTTTTATATTACCCTAAACCAAAATGTATGACTGGATTAAATAAGTAAAAGGCATTAGCAAACAGCAATTAGTTCGTGTATTGTTGTCGGTAACAGCGGGGCAGTCTGTGGTGAGCACGTGTATAGATTCTACCCATTAACAGGCATGGAAAACCCAGCTTGTACAAGTCCTCAGTCTCTCATACAGAACTGTTAATGTTCTCAAACTAGAGCTGTGTGGAGTAAATGCTTTTGCTGCAGTGAACTTGTTCTATTTTAACCCAAAGTGCATTAGTTTTTCAGTTCATCTCAAAACCATGTATTTATGCGTGGAGTCAGAGCAGAGCGTGCCATGAATCTGCTCTCGTTGTAGCCCCTATCACTGTTCTTCTAACTTGCACCAAGACCAGAAGACTAATGCTCAGAAAGGCTGAAGTTGAAAGAGTAACCACAGAGATCCGGAGAGGAGTGCTCAGAGGGTTGGAAAATTGTGGCTGGTGATCAAGAGGATTTTGATTAAAAAGCACTTTGTGTACCATCTTCCATACACTGATAAATGTTCAGCAGTAAAAGCTCTCCAGGAATGAATTCCCTCTAATAATGTTTGTTTATTTTTACCTTATTCTAAGAGCAAACCTCAATTACACATCTGCCAAAGGGAGGGAGAGCATTTAGTCCACTTGTTAGTGGCTTTAGGATTTGATGAAGGGCTTTAAAGGGAACTTGAAAGCTAAGTTGCTCTTGACATTTTGGTTTTCTCTGGACTTAGACACATCTGTATTTTTTGAAAGGCTTGGTAATAGGAGACACTTTTTTTTTTTTTTTTTTTTAATTTTATCTTCCAATATCTGGTGAGTTTCTTAGGGTGTTTTGAAGAACCTTTAATGCACAACTGACAGCTGCAGAATGCAAGTAGGGCTGTTTAGCATACTAAATGAGAGATCGTTTTACCAGACAAAGCCTCTGAAGATTATCGAATCTTTAGAAAACCATTGATTGTTTCATATTTTGCCTTCCGTCAACATGCATGGGAACATCTCACATCCCCCACCCGTGTCCCTGCAGAGTGGGCTCTGTGAACTCAGACAGGGCAGGCGTGTTTCCGTCCTACACGATGCGATTGCTGACTGGCATGGACCAGTCAGAGGGGTGATACGGTTGCAGGCTGTGATTTTTCAAAAGCTCTTTGCTAACTACCACTCCTACAGCTGAGATTTGTTGAGTGGTAAAATGGCCCAGCTCAAGGTGACATTGATGAGAAGTCTGGTGGCATCTCAGCTTTTGATTTTGCTTATCCACCAGGCCTGAGTAGACCTGGTCTATCTAAGCAGGTATCTCCTGCTCTCCTGGAGAGCAGCCTGTTGTTCAAGAAAAGGCTGGCTGGATCTCTCCAGCTCATGCCAGACTTGCTGCTTTGAAATCAGCGCGGCACGTGAAATCAGCTTACATCTCTGAGCAACCTGTCCTAGAAAACCCTAGCAAATAGCTTCTTCCCTTCTTGTCCTGGTGGTGGCTTTTCCATGCCTGACACTTGCTTTATTTCAGGAAGCTGCTGTACTAGAGCAAGGTCTGTATTGAAGCACAAGTGGCGTGTAAATTTGATATGCACAAATTTGGCTTCCCATCAACACCTGGCTTAACAGCTGGAGTTGGATTTCGTGGGTGTGCAGTCACTAGCGTGGCATCGCTGCAGTCTGGCCTGGCTGATCCAGCTGCAGTCAGGCCGCACGTTCCAGGCTCCTGCTGATTAAAATACTCAAGAAGTCAGCTACTGATGAGCAAACTGATGGCTCACGTACCTCTGCGACCTGTGCCACTTCTGTGTTACCTGGGATTGCTGCGTGCTCCTTTGTGGCCACTGCGCGCAAACCCTGGTGGAGAAAAAGGTGCTGCAGCTACTTAGCGGTTTCTTGTGTCTCTCAATAAATGTTGTCTACTTAGTAAACTTGATTACTTCTCATGCTTTTACATAAGGAACTAGTAAAAATTCTGTCAACACTGTCTGTTTAAAGAGAAATGTCACACTGTAACCTTTTGAATACTGAGAAATTTCATGTAAAGCAAGAACATCTTGACAGGGCATAACTGCACATTTATTCAAAATAAAATGATCATTTATTAAGAAAACAATGTCTGCTGGTGGTAACCCTGTTCTGATTTTCTAAATTAGCTCTTCTCCAAAACAGGCTCATTATCGAGGAAATGACTGCTGCTAGTAGAGTATCTAAAGAAAATAGGCACGAGCGGTAGCAAGAAGATTATTATTATGGCAGCTCCCAGTAGTGCTGCTACCAGTAAGGTTCGGTCAGGATTTGCATGGGAAGACTCCTCTTTTCTGATCTTTTTTTTTTTTTTTTTACTTTAATTTTACACAATGATAAAAACCGGGGGCTATTTGGGAAACTTGCATACGAGGCCTGTGGCTAGCAGTGTGTTTGCTTCGAGCAGCTCTTGAAAAATAACTTGATACCACAAAAGGAGATGCTCCTTGATTTCTGTGGTCATGTTAAGGCTTGGATTTTGAATGGTCTATTTTTCTTTTGTCAAACAGAAGGTGCTCAGAGTACACTAGATCTACTGATTTTGTAGTTCTCATCTGTGTCTCATCTCTGGCTGTCTTACTTGTCCTCCTCACACGAGCTGGGATTCTGTTTGTGTAGGTGGTATAGCAGTGGCGTAGGCAGGTCGGTAAAGTTGTGTGACCCTGCTGCTGTCAGCCAGAGCTTCCTGACATCAGGATTTCATTCTGCTGAGGAAGGTCAGTGTTTATTAATACAATTCTGAGTGACCAAAGTTTTCAGGCTCACAAGCAGCTCATAAAGCAAGCAAAATAATAGCTCTAAAATAGTCTCATTGCTTATTTATGTATGCAGTTCAGCTGGAGTTAGTTACATTGTTTCTTGCTAATTAAAATATTTACTGTATTTGGTAAAAGTAGTGAAATGTTAGCTGTATTCTTAGAAACTGAGAGAGACGTCTTGAGAGTCCGGAGTTGCAATGCAGGGAGATCAGCAAAATGTGCAGCCGCGAGCTGGTTGTATTTGCAGAAGTGATGTTTGGGAGTGGGAAGTGTTTGCTGTTTGTTGGCTGATGTAAAGGAATTTGGAGGCCGCTGTGCAATACCCACTTGTTGGATGTCCATTTTGTCTGGGGAAAAGAGTCTTTGCAACTGATATTCTAATTAAAGTTTTTGTAAAAGAGATGAGGGATTGAATGGATCCGAAAACTGGCCTACCCGTACAGCTACAAAAGGGACCCCTCCAGGGACGAAGAGCCTTGCCAAGTGGAATGGGGGAACTGCGGTCAGTGTGCGTGGTGCAGGGCCATGTCTTCATGCAATCTGAATTCGTGATGGGTCACTGTCCGAGCCTTCTGCTGTATTTAGCTGAAAACCTCTATTTCCAGTCAGTACCCCGGTACGTGAATGCACTTAGAGTACAGCATCCTGTGCCAAGTATTTCCTGACCATGCTCAGGAGCAACGCGCCGAACCACACACACGTGGGTTCTCATGGCGAAGGGGAATTTTGTTGTTGTATTAATTGTAAGCAGAGGCTCCTGTTGTACAGAGCTCCGGGTGGCATTTGGTTCGCTCTTCCTATTCAACACTGTAGAGCGATGCGAGTACCAGCAAAATGCAAGTTTGTATTTTGTCTAATTATGACCTCCTTAAGTTAATTTTTATGCATCAAAGCCATTTGGCATTTGTCAAAACAAACTCCGGTCCCTAGGAGAGATTTTATGACAAAACCCACCACTGATCTGACAGCTTGCTCTCTGGGGAAGAGGTAGTGTGGCTGGCATTAAAGCCTTAATGCTTCCAAAGTTCTTCCTCACTCCTAGTCCCAAGGCAGGGCGCCGGGGCCTGGGCGAAGCGGCTGCTCCGTGGCAGCTGGGAGCGCGCCCGCGTGCGGGGGAATTGCAACTGTTGATCCGTGGGTTGCTGCGCTGCCGATGACAGCGTCGCAGATTAATTCTGAAATTAACGGAGGGGCCGTGAAGAGGTCCCACCGGTCCTCGGAAAGGAAGAGGGCAGCGTGGAGATTACCAAAGAAGAGGAGGAAGAACTGCTCCCTGCGCCCTGCCCGGCAGCTGGGTGCGTGTGCCTCAAGCACAGGGGGCTCTGCCCTCCATGTGCTGCCAAAGGAGGTGGTTGAGGGTTGGGGTGGGGACACTGTGGGTCCTCTGCTGCCCGTGGAAGCGATTTATTGCACCTACTCCATGTCCTAGATGAGGAATTAGCAGGCTGGTATTTCACCTCTGTTCGTAAAGTAACCTGATATTTTGCAAAATGAAATAGTTTCTCATGTAGTGTCTGTCTCTAGCCTTTGTCAGATGTTATTCAGCCCAGAGTACTTCCAAATACTCGATATTATTTCAGCGACGTGTGCAGAATGCTGTGTACTTAAAGCCGGAGGTATCATTCACTGGTTTGTAGTAGCCATTAACATATGCTTTTCCCATGGTTTGTGTACTTATTCTAAGCATGTGCCTTTTACAATGCAGAACACAAGAGACTTGTTTTGTAAGATTAATGAAGGTCACCAAAATTCTCAAAAGTATTCTGATAATTAAGGCTTTGTTTATCAAAAACAAGTTATATTAAGAGCAAAAAGATTCATGGTAATTATTCATAATCTTAACAATTCAAGTGTAGCCACCTCATTTGTGCATTTAATTCTTCTTGTTAATGTTTTGCATAAATCTGCATAATTACTTGAGTTGCCTGTTGTAATTTTGACAGCTACTCAGTTCATGTGCACTAAAGTATATCAAAAGCTTGATGTGCTGAATATTTATAATTTTACGTATGTTCTTGGGATAATATTTTTTCAACAATATTTTTAGTTTTTGTAAAATTGACATGGTATACTTGGAAAGATTGCCAAACATAGATCTCCATATTAGCACATGATGGAACTAGAGCAACGCTTAAAGGTATAGTGCCAGTTTTTGGAAGTATTTTACAAAAAATACATATGAGTTGTGCACTTTAAATGTTTTAATAATTTTCTGCTAGGTGTGTTACACTTCATTAATGTGAACACCTCTGAAAAAAAAAAAAAGTTTTTGCTATGTTCATTGCATGTGTAAGTGTAACGTGGTGCCTAGATTTTATTCCTAGTCACATCTGAGAGAATAATAGTGAAAATAGAAGCACAACGCCAGTGCTGAATAGCATTAGCATGAGGAGCTTGCCTTGCTGTGACACACACGGCATCGCTGCATGGCTCCCAGAGGGCTCGCGCAGCCCTGGGAACTGTCTGCCTGCAATTTAGCAAAACAAAACAGCATCAACAACCAGCAAACCTAACTTTTGGCTTCCTGAGTGCTCCCGCACGTTAAAATTTGCTGGGTGATAGAATGAGAGTCACATTCTTCAGAGAAACGTAAGGCATATCACAGGAATAATAGTGGAGATCAATCAGGCTGTGTCATCCTTCCACCACGTTTTGGGGAGGGAAGGAATTTGCAGAGTGAAAAGGTGCTAATGACCTCTTCCACACATAGAATAAATACACGACTTCGTGAGGACAGCAAATACTGAGGTTATTTATAAATTTCATCGTGCTTGTGAATTATAAAAGCAGTTGCTAACTAATTACAGCAGTAAGTTTTCAGTGCATCTGATGACTGTCTGGCACGGCGCGGTGTGAATCTTCAGTCAGCTGAAATCACACAAATTATTCAGTCTTTTTACAAATGTTGACAAAATGCTCGCTTGAAAATCTAGTTAGGATCCTTTAAAAATACTTTCCCAAGACAGTTTATTTCTGAAAGGCTGTGTTGTGCATACTGAAATTATCAACAGTTTTGCACTTAGGAATAATATTCAAGTGCATGTGCTCTGGTGTAGAAGCGTGTATTTGCTGTTCGGTTACGTTGTGACCTTACTAAAACAGTACTGCATCTTTTAAACCTAAGTATTCTTGTGTTTATTAGCTCTTTAATGTGATATTTCATATTTTAGTCTGAAAACAGCTTTCCTTAAGACAGACAAGAGGAGGGGGAATCCTACTTTAGACATCATAGCATTGTTTTCTAGGAAAGAAATTTGCTCTCAATGAAATGCTGTTGTCCAACAGGAGAAGAAAATGAATGTAGTCAAGTGGAATCGAAAAGCAGAAGCAAAAGTCTGATTCCAGTGCTCTGCTTGTAGATTCCTGTGCTGTCACAAAGATACTGTAGATTAATTTTGAATGCTTAAAACATTAGAAAAACTGAAAAAGTCTTCAGTCACAGATCCACTTCAGGGGTTTAACACCATGAGAAGAGGGAAGAAGGCTGAAACCATTTCTGTTTTGCTCAGAAGATATTTGAGGTTGATTTAATAGTAAAAGGACAAAAAGTGCAGTTGTCATGCACTGCTATCTTTCACTTTAATGAGCCCTCAAATGTAAGTGAAAAATTAAAAGGTTGTTATATTTAGAAATAGCTGGAGTCATAGACTGGATGTGTGCTGCACACAGTGGGGAATGAGCATAAAAAATGAGGGGGGAAAACCCATCTACTTTGCAGCCATATTCATTAATTAAAAGAAGTTTGTTAAACTAAATTTGAAGAAAAAAATAATAAAAAAAAAATCAACAGCAACAACAAAAAACCCACCCTTCTTTAATTGTGTTTACCCAAAAGCCTTTTCTTCCTAATTTAAATAGCATAAACATCTGGACTAAAGCAATATTAGAATCATGGCAGTAGTCAAGCAAATCTTGTGGAAAATAATGAAATTAGATCCCTGGTGTTGTGACAGAGTAAGGGCAGGATACATCAGTTCGATGTTAATAAAATTTCCATGAATGACTGAATACAATTAAGAAATTGTCAGTTGCGGCAATGAACTTTTGTAGCTCATAGATGTTTGCATCATTTGATTATGCTGGCAATTTAAAATTGTTTGTTAGTGTCTGTGTTGGGATATTAATTATGACCTTTATTACAGCCCACAATTAAACTAGTCATATAGCAACAAGCAGCCTGTGTTGTGATAGTAAAGGATCTGAACTGTTTAGAATAGGGTCTTGCTATGTTCAGACCATTCACTGATCATCCAAATTGGAAATTATTTGAAATGATCCAGTACTTTAAAAAACAATTCAACTGGGTTGAGTAATCTCTTCAATAAAGAAATTTTGGTTAATAGTGTTTTAACAGTTTTAATTGCTAACAACATCTGTAAAACTGTTTTAAAAAGGGGAGAGAGAAAGCATTTTTAACTGTGACTCCAAGATAAGCTTTCTCCTGTTTCAGGAAGAGAAAACAATTATTCATTGGTTAATTAGCTGTAAACAACTTTTTAAAGACACATCCATTATATATGTAATTATTTGAAAAAAGCTTTAATGTTATTTGTGCTAATGCATAATTATTAGTGCTTGCTAAAAGGATTAGCAGTATTTAGATGACCACTATTGTTGGGAAATATCACAGCGGAGAGAGGAGATTAGCATCAGGAAGGCATGTGCAGCGATGAATCAAGTGCCTGCTTGCACCCCTTTAGCAGTGACAATGAACAAATCACACGTGCAGAAACAAAGCGTTTCGAACTGAAACCACACACTTTCTCGTCTTTAGTATTTTCTTCATGTATCACAGAAATATATCATTGCCAGAGTATTTCTATACCCAGTGGAATACATAGTTCCTGTGATTTTTTTCTTAAACTCCCATGGCATTTTTGTCAGTTTTTTTTTAGAAGTGCGTAGTACCTTTATTACTGCAGAGCGGAGTGGCAACTTTACAATGCCCTCAGTACATCCATTTAGTAACTATTATGCATAATTTACTAAGAAGATGTTAAGTCATACTGAAATCTATTTAGGCTTCTGTAATGTGTTGACTGGAGTGCTGTTTACAGTCATTAGCATATGAATGAAAGGGATAATATTTTAAACATTTAAATATTTTTAATATAGGTCAAAGGAAACTGTTCCAGTGGTCCTAACACGTTGCAGATTACTAACAAGACATCATGGAAACATGCCTGAAATGTGTGTTGCTTCATGTATGTGTTTATCAAAAAAAGGTACGAGGGAAAATGCTAAATTTGCTCAGGAAGAGGCACTTCAGGGCCCCATCGGTAAGAACTTCAGCATCTGAGTGACCCAATTCCAACACCAGTTGTGTTTAAATTGCTACCTTGGCCATAGCTAACAAAGTCATTCACGTTAAACGGAGACTGATCTTTGATGTGCCAAGTCCCTGAGTTTTTGCGGAGTTTTTCAGAGCTGTTTGTGTAAGTGGCTGGCCAGCGAAGCGTGATAAATGGCATAACAGGAGCACGACGGGTCCCCCTGCAATGTCCACAAGTGTGCCTTCGCCCTGACCTGGAGGATCGACCTGAGCAGTGGGAGAATTGTTCAGCCTCCACGAATTTGGCTGCTTTTCAGATGCTGCCAGTAGTGATGCTAATTGCTGGCATTTGTGGTGGTCGGTTTTGCGATGCAGCCACCTGTACCGTGTCACGATTTCTGATCTTTTGAACAAGAAAGCACCTCTCAATTTTCTTTTATGAAACTGGGAGGATCGGTGTTTGACAGCTCGGAAGGAATACCATGGGTGATTTTAGCATTTCAGTTCATTGGATATTTTTAATTCTCTGAAGTATATTAAGGAGAAATTGTGCACTTTCATTTGTCACATTTCTTTAAAGCGATTGTTATGTAGAAGTATATGAGGGATGGATTTTTTTTTTTTTATAACAGTTTTACTTGTCAAAGAAATCATTGTAGTTTAAGGGATTTGTGTATTTAAGCATAGATGATTATTTAGAAGGCTTGGTTGCTGCAAATCGGAAGCCTTGTAGCTCAATTTGCTAATTTATTTTGTGATCTGTAACTAAACTGAGTAAAAATGCAAATAGCACCAGCCCTTTACATTTTATCGCTGGATCAGTTTACTGATGGGAGGATCAGAGTCACTAAACAGTTCAACGCCTGTGATTTCTAAGTAGTTAGACTCTAAAAGCATGTACAGTGAAGGCTGCAGGAAAGCTCACGTGAACAGAGGCTTTAATGGAATTCAGCATTTATTTGTTTCAGACTTGGAATGCAGAAGCCAGACTTTATTGTCCATTGTGAGGATGATATTTTGTCTCCCATCACATGTGGCAATGAGCCATCATCTCATGTTGCAGCATGCTCGTGTGCTAGGGGGAAACAACTGGTAAAGCTAGAAAGAAATGCTGCAAGCCTACAGGGGTGTTAGCACTTCCTTTGGATTACACCTCTTTTTAGTTTCCACCGAATACTGTATTCTGAGAGCGCTGATCAAATTGTAATCTCTCATTTTTATTTTTAGTTGATGTTCCCTCATGTTTTTAGTTTGTTTGTTTTGTTTGTTTGTTTAGAAGTATCATAGCTGTACAATGCTATTTAATTGCGAGCCGATCTTACCATTGAAGTCAGCACCATATTGGAATAGGGCATGATCCTTCTGGTGACACTGGAGGAAGCTGTGCTCCTCTCTCCTGAAGGAACAGGTCTGCTCTTACCTATTTTTGCAGATCCAGCAGAGGGAGCAGAAGTCCACCAATGGGGTTTCTTTGGACTAAACATTTGGGGTGGCAGATGGGTTGGCAAAAATTGCTTGTGGAGGTGGGGAACTGCATGAATCATTCCCCCCCATATTCTAAGAAAATTGTTCAATTAAAACACTAAGATCACTCTGTAATTCAATAATTTTTCATGTCCTGGAATTTCATTTTTTCTTTAAATTCTCCATGAGTTGGTACTACATGATAACAGTTGATAAAACTATTCACAGCTCTGACACAAGTGTAGTGATCCCAATTAGCCATCAGGTAGTGTTTTCAGTAAGGAATTATTTCCAGCCATGTCCTTGCACATTAGCTCCCCACGAAGCCTTTTTCTACACTTTGTGAACACACATCGGAAGAGGTGGCTGCAAGTGTTTGTGAGTGTGCCACACACAAACATCAGCTTTTATTTTGTCTCTGTCATGCTGCTTTGTGCAACTGGTTTTGTAGTCATTCAGTCGAACTTCAACAGAACATAATGTAAGGGGGGCAAATTTTTACTGAGACTATAAAATATTGCCTCCTTTATTTTTTTATTTTTATTTTTAGATTAGCTGTAGTGGTGTTATCTTATGGTGTATCCAATCAATACAAATCTGTTATTCGTTATTGTTGTTACTTCTATGCTAACAGGTAACGTTATGGCAGCAACTGGTGACCTGAGTATATGCATATGAATGCATGATGTGAAATCCTTCAGAATGTCCTGATTTCAGTATAAGCTGTGCAGAATCACGTCTGGCTGAGCAGAATCACAGCCTCAAAAAAGCTTGTCCCAAGATAACCAGGAAACAAGCAAAAAGTCTTCTCAGCTGCACTGCTGCTGTGTGAGGATTCACCAGAACCCCAAACCAGCCAGAGAGTATTTGCTGCTTTGGATTCCGTCCTGTGTTTGCTCTTTCACTTTGCCTTGAATCGCACTGAGGTACTGGCTTGTTGTTTCTGTTGGGAATTCAGGCTCAGTTACAGATGAGTTGATATCCAAAAAAGTCACTCATGTTTCTCAAGAAAGGTCAGCCCAAGTTCAGGGTCATCAGACAAGAAATACGTACACAAACACAATACCACAATCTGAGACTCTCGTGTTAGCTGTGTGCATGGCCTTATGTATGCCCACATGCATGGAACTCGAGTTATCAGATGGTAAATCTACACGAACGACTTCCTGATCTGCTCACCAAGGCTGCTGTACGTGAATGCTTTCAGGATATCTATTTTTTTAGAGAAGCAGCACGATGACTTTGAATCTCACAAACTAAAACTCAGAAAACTCGTGAATCTCATGGACTAAAACTTTTATGAACGTTAAATAAAACTATATTTAGGGTTCTTTACTTTTTGTTGGCCAGACCTAAAGAACGTGTATCAATCATGCTTTCAATTTTTCCTCTGGAACTGTGAGGGCTGGAAATTCACTTCTTATGTGATAACAAACAAATAAAAAACCAACACCACCAAACTTTACCAAAACTAACTATTTTTAGAAGATGATTATCCTTACTTGGCTACCTTTTGTTCACAAGCAGATGTAGGACCTTATGTCTGGGCATAAACCTGTCTCCTTATACAGGGATGTCTAGAAATATCTTATTTCCTGCCTCACAGCAGAAAGCATTTTCTGAAGATACTTGAGCTTGCTGATCCTATGAGCTAAAAACCTTCCTATGGGCCAAAACTGTATCTACCTCCCTCTCCATGATACCCCTATCCAATTGTCTTAACAAGAAAATCCTGGGCATTGTTAGCTCCTGCCCTCACGTCCCAGCTTCGTGCTGCTTGAACCCTTCCTTGAGTGGTCTCCCACAGGGTGGCAGGTGTAAGATTCATACTCAGATCCAGGAGAAACTGTGTCTGGGTTTTTGGTATGTACCAAAGTCTGGATGTTCACTGCTAGTAGATTTTGCAAAATGGCTGGATTGGCAGGAAATTGATTTCATTTGAGGTGCTGATGAACTAGAGTTTAGTCTCACTTGAGACTATACAAACTTTGTAGAAAGGGGATGCTTTTAGGAAGGTTATGGAAACGTGAGGCTTTCTGTTTGTGGTTTGTTTTACTGCCTAGCTAAAGGGGGAGGTTGAGGAAAGGACTGTAGGTGCTGTTAGAAGGGTGGATGGGGTTATTTTACAACATGAGGTTTCATAACATGGTCTTCTCTTACTCAGTATTGGTGACATTTTGCTGATTAAAGGAACAGAGACAGTCCCATCATAACGCAAACTAAAATAGAACAAAAAACTCCCAGTCTCCACATTAATGGAAAGAGTCAGAGAATGGAAAATGAAACAAAAGCTAGCACATGTGGAATGTAATTTAACAACACTTCTGGCATACGATGCTGTGGTTTTTTAACTCTCTTCTTTAAACTAAGGATGGATTTGTCAGCCTTAGCTTCGAATTTTCTTGCTTTTAGCAGTTTGTGTTAAACATTAATGTTATTGAAAATAGCATTTTATCCATGTGTATTAAGGGTTTGTTTGCTAAAGCCTCCACTCCCAAATGCATGAATTTCAGCAGCTAGCAAACATCAAAGCTAGATTTTTCAGTTCACTAAGTTATCTTTAAAATTGAAGACTAGCCTTTTGTGTAATTATTCACAAAAAATATACAGAAAATATATAATAAACAGTAAGTTCTTCTTTGTTATTCTGTCATATTGAAAGATATATGCCCTGATTATATCACTTTAATTAACTCTTGCTGTGTTTTACTAAAGTTCGAAGCATTAAGCATTGTTGATGTAAGCACCATGACATTCAGGTTGCCTGAAAGAAGTAAATAAAACTGTGGGTCAAACTGTATTAATGTGTCTTGCCAGCTATTATTACATCAGCTTTTGAACAGCATTTATTCTGTAATTGATGGTTGTCAGCCTGTAATTTCCATAGTTATGTTCTAAACACTTCAAGTTTTCCCTAATTTTTGTACTATTTATGCCATACGTAGCCCAAGAGGAAAGTGAAATGGGGGAAAAGACTTACTAATTGTTCTTTGGCCAGCTTAGTATGTCTTTCTTCAGGGGAATCACTCCAGTTATTTGCCAAGTTCATATATCTGTAATATTCTTCTAGATTCAATTTTCTGCCCTTTACTTTTCTTCATCTCATATTTACTTTATTCTTCATGGTCATCCCATCTAATCTGTCTGTCTGTGTCTACCTAATCTGCCTAATATATCCATGTATCATTTCTTTAATGATTTTATTATTGAAATGACACTTAGCATTTGATACTTAAGCATACATTACAAAAGCTTAATTCTCCCATTAGTGGATCAAACTTCCATGCTTCTCCCACAGTCAGACTGTTCCATGAGTTAAACAAGCCTGGTTGAATGTTGTCCAAGAGCTGTAATGCAGATCTATTTTTTAATCTTTATTAGTGAGAGGAAGCCCCTGTAAAGATCTGGGTCACTCGGTGTATTGGTGTATTGACTAGAGACTCTGGCTGGTGAGAGTACAAGATTTCACTGTGCAACTTGAATTTTATCTTTAAGACCTGCTTCTGCCAAGGAAGCTTAGGAATTAAACTTTTCAGCTGCTTCTGCCATCCGTAATGAACTGCAGATGTTTTAGAAACTTCTATGGTTTTTTCTATCTTTTTTTTTTTTTTGGTCCAGCTTTACCAAATTAACTTCTCTTTGTTTCAGCTTCCTTCAACAAAGTAATTGACTTCTCAGAAGTGCTTGGCTAACAGGAACATCTCACAAATTACATCCATTATTACACTCTCTTTCTTGAGGTTTTCCAGGTATCTGATATCCCTGTAGCAGTGTGCCTCCCCTTTGAGCTCTTCTTCCCATATAAACCCTCCAGTTTCGTCTTCTGCTTACACACCAATAGTGGCAGCATTTTCCAGAATTTGGCTGCTTCATTTCCATTCCTCCAGACTCCCTTGTTTCCATGGGCTCTAGCAAAGGTTTCCAGCCTTGTCTTCTAGAACTTGTATTAAAATTCTTGTAAGATAGCATGGATTTGCTCCATTTCTCTTCCTGTTCCTCCTATTCATCTTTGTGTCACCAAGTAGTAACATGTCTGACGTGGTGTGACTGTTCTTTACTGTAGTGCTTGCAGCTTGTGCCAAGACGAGTCATGATGTGCTCTGTATCAGGCTACCTCAACCTTTTTTGTTTCATTATTTTCTTGCCTGATTTCATATTTCTCCTTCATGCACCTCTGTGGTTTTATTCTGCATTTTCAAATTATGTGAATTAACTGTATTTTGTTGTTGTTGTTGTTTGTTTGCAATGAGCCCTCTGAGTCTGGGAAGTGGCTGACAAATATGTCGTTAAAAACTCATATTCTGGATAGAAAGGCTAGTTACATGACATTAAATGATTTGGATGCAGAAATATTTTTTTTTTTTTTCAGATTAAGCTTGTGGCTTCCTTAGAAGAGGTTGTTAAAGACATTTCCATTGTGTTTCTCTAGTGAAGCATAGCTAGCCAGTTAAATACATACGGCCACTGAATAGTATATCATTTAAGGTATGTTGAGTTTTATTTTGGACATGTTTCTGTACTTCTTTATCATGGCGTAGGCTTTATGGTGGTAGGGTGGTAAGAATTGAAGTGTGCAGTTAGGTGATAGTTAACAAAGTGGCCTGCAGTAAAGCTCCTTGGTGCTAGGCTCTAGCTTGTGGTGGTTTTTGCTTGTTTGTGTTCTTTTGTTTAAGACCTGATAGCCTGGAGTTGAAGTTCAGTGACTTGTTTATGTTGCAGACAGAATCCAAGTACTTGACCAGATTAAAAACTTACCTTATTATGTCTGTACTTATATATAGTGTTCCTCTTTTACAGAAAGCCACATTCTGTTTGCATACTTTAGATCGTCTCTTTTGCTTTGTTTCTTTGTTTATGGCAATTTTTACTAGTTCATAAATAAATCCACGCTTAATAGCAAACCTCCTTACTCCTGGAATAATCTGTTATATGAATGAAAATAGGTGAGCCACCTTCTTTTTCTTTTTTTTTCCCTATTTTTTCCCCCTCTCACTTAAGAACATGGCATGATCTCAGGAGAGCATCTTTAACTAAGAGAGCGTAAGTGCACAGAATGACAGTTACAAATAATTTTATACAACAGACAGACAAATAGTGCTGATTGTCTATATTTATTTAAAAAAAAAAAAAAGCCTGGACTGCAAGACTACGGTAAATCACGAAAGTGATCTCAAGTGAACAGAGATAGATTTCTGGAATACGGTGTGCAATGAAACCACTGACCTCTTATACAAGGGTTCATGTCTTTTTCTACAGAAACAGATGGGTAATAGCATAATGCTGAAATCATGCTCTACATAATATGGACCTAGTGATTGCAGACCTGATTGCTTGCCATATGGTTGCTGAAGGGTTGAAGAGAAAATGGGATGATATGCAAACCCTTAAAAGCAACATTTTTATTGAATGGCCATTACATTAAAACCCAAACTCTGCAAATGAAGGAAAGAACTGTGGTGAACAATGATGAAATAATGAAACAATAAAAGAAGAAACACAACAGCATGTATTTGTTTTTAATATGCAAAATAATAATTTTTTTTTTTTTTTTTTTTTTTTTTTTTTTTTGTCATTTTGCCTTGTGTTAGGAGCAGTCAGTGGAAAGTTGGTGGGACATTGCTGCCTGCAGGGCACAAATACAGTATATTGGAGCATTCACGAGGTCAGACAGAAAAAGAAAACAATCACTTGTCTCAAAGGAAAAGCTTCTCAGTTAAATTCTATCTAAAATATGCAACTTGCATACATGAACCACATACTGAGAGGCCAATGGAAAGCCTTCATCAGACTTGCTTTTTCATGAGACTTGCTTTGTCAAGACAGGCTTCCACAGACTGTGCTCTCCCTCATGAAAAAGTTGGGTTTTCCACTGATGTTTTTTTTCTTAGTGCAACCCTTTAATTGTTAAATAGTGACTTATTTATCTATTTATTGACATCCGTCAGCACGCTTATCAGTATAGTCAGGGCAAATACAAAGAGATGACGTTTAAGTTCTTCCTTGCTAATCTGTACTTGTCTCAAAGAGACATCTTCATAGGAAGGAGGTTACAGACAGAGCTCAGCAATGTGACCACAACTTCATGGCCATGCCTGCTTGCATGCTGAAGACAACAGATGGAAGTATGACATGATGAGAATGATGGCGTGCCCTTGAAATGGACAAGGGATGGAAATGGAGCCTGAAACCCAGTTTTCCTGGGCTTTTATTACACAACACTTAAATGGCTGGGATAGGCTCTTTTGGGCCATTAATGGATCTTTGCTTTGCCACCATGGACTGATCCAGTGGACGAAAGCTGTAAATTTAACTTAATCTAGATTTTGTAGAGGTTTGGAGTTAGACAGCATGAGCCACTGGCATCTGTCTGGCCTTTGCCTCTTCTAGAGACTCAGTTGTGCAGGAATGTAGGGACTGCTGATGGGGTTGTTTAGTGTGGAGGAGACCGTACTGGCTTTGAATCAGAAAATGCCAAAAGGATAATTCTGCTCATAATGTGACAGGAAAACTTTCCACTGTGATGTAGCATTTAGCTGTCAGGAGATGCTCCTTGTTCTGTAAGGCATGTCCAGTCTCTGCTCTCTAGTGCGTGGATACATGTAGGAAGGGATGGATAAGCAGCTACCAGTTCAGTGTAGCTAGTGCAATATTCTTTTTGATAGTATAGATAGACACAAAGCCTCATGCATGAGTACTGCAACAGGGGAGTCTTTCTACATTTGTCCTCTCTACGCCATGCTGCTGAAGAGCTTCCAAGATGTAGCTCTCTGGTTAATCACTGCTAAATACAGACTTCCTTGGCTTGACAGCCTTCTCTGATGCATCTCATAAATCACAATTTGTTTGACTGCAAGAACAGAAAAAATATTTATTTCAACAATTTATTTTCAAAGAGACATCTTCTGTATATGGGGACATCAGGACTAGCCTCAGAATTGTTAGACTTTTCGTCAGCTGCCCACCTCACTTTTATTTCATTTGGAGGCCTAAAGACATGTGACAAGCAGAGTATTCTGCTATTTAAGACATTTTAAGTGTGGCAAAACAGATTTCCATGTGATGAGAAGAGATTTCCTCCAGCCTACAAAACTGATTCTCATACTTCTTGACTAGTGACATGTCAGCTGTGTGGCAGCAATAAGTTCTGCATAACTTGTAAGAGCTCGTGCTGACCTACTTAACAGGTATCCACTGCTACATAATGTATTTAGGGCAAGTATTGTGTTGGAGCTCATCATCAATCTTGTAATAGCCAAGCTCTCCGAGAAAGCCACAGGTACCTGATTGATGCAAACATTCTGTAGGGTAGGAAATATTCTTGTCATTTTCTGCAGGGGAGGCCGGTCGTTGTGGTGGTGTCACTGACTTGTGTGGGAGAAGCACCAAGGGGCGCTGATCATGTCCCCTCACTGCCCATGCTGTTGCACCGCTGGTGTGCCCTAGAAGGATGTCCAAAACATCTGTAAAATGGGATTTTTGTTCTTTTTTAAATGGTTCATTTGTCTGGACCGTAGATGTTTCAGTTTCAAATCTCTCTTTACTGTGACCGTTACTGAATGTTTCTCACTTGCAAAATAACAGGGCCCGGCTATTTTGCACCCTTGTTTGCTGTATGTCAATGCAAGAGAGATCCCTTGCAAGTAGCAAATAGCTGGGAACCATCCTTTTGTTAACTGATGCTGGCATTTGCACTTAGTGCTTTGCAACAATTGCAGCACATGCGTTTAGGGAGAGTTGGTGGCTTTGGCTGCTGTGCAGCACCGTGCCGTGGAGGCCAGCTCGGTAGAGATGCACACGTGCACGCTGACTCCTGAGCTGCAGGCTGGGGCTGGACAGGCTGAGTTTTGTCTCTGACTGAAGAGACTGTGCTAAGCAATTATTTTTCAAAGGCAATGCTCTTCCCCTTTTGTTGTTGCTGTCGTAGTTGCAGTCAGTGTTTTAGCCCGCACTTCGGGCAGACTGTTAAAGCATGTATTTTAATAAACCGATGCCAGCATACTTAGTCATCCATACAGTATTAGCATAGTGCACATTGGTTCGTGCAGTAAATTGTTGCAAAGTTATATGACATCTTAATGCTCTGACAGGATGTGAAAGACAATAACACCACTGAAAAGACCAGAAAAGGCCTTTTATAGCTGCTGAATAATATATTAGCTTTTAACACTGTATATATGAGCAAAATGGGGTAAAGTATGAAATGAACAAAAAATTATTTATACCTGATATTATATTTTATCAGAATCAGAACTATACAACCTCTCAACCTGGCGTGAACCATTTTTGATATGGTATTCATTATCTCTAAAGGCTGTAAATGCCGGCAGTCTGAGTTTGAGTCTGCCCTCAGGGCTGACGAAACGCTATCTCACTTGGGCGGAATTTGAAAAAAGTTGCTCTGGAAGAAACTCGTTCATCTGTTGTGCTAATGCAGGACATGCAGGGATCAGTCCTAACGCCCCAAATGGTCAGATGCAGGACCTATGATCAGCTTCTAAAATGTGCAGGTGGGCACTTGCATAAAAATGCTTCACAAACTGACATATGTACTATTGCAGAACTGCAAATCTACACTGAACTTTGTAGCAGTACATTATGATGTCTGAACTGGGAAGGAAGAGTTACATAGCAATGAAATATGCATGATAAAAAGTCCAATTTATACACGGGTCCCAAGAGGTTGGCAACTTCTATCCTTTGCTTCCTTTTTAAATGCTGTGCAAACACTGTCGGCTCATATGACAAATTAGTTTGTGCTATCTACTTCCATATTCCAAACACAACTTTCATGACATTATTTGCTTCTTTATTTAAATAATTTTTGGAAACAAAACAAAGGCAATTGTAGTATAGTACTTCTTTCACAACTTCACCCTGAACTCTCTTACTTTGTGGGTCTGAAATTACCCTTGAAGTTTGCTTTAGCATGTTTGCATTTGTGCTGCAGCTGGATATTTCTTATAGAGCTTATTTCCAGAGTGTTGGCTTGCAATATTCAGAAACTGCTTTTAAATGATAGAATGATAGGCTTTAACTCTGTCTAAATTAAAAAAAAAAAAAAATGCTTAAGCATTATTAATATTGTTTTTTGGGTACTCAGAAACATATTTTACATTTTTCTGCAACAAATTAAGGTCTTCAAAATTCAGCAATAATTTCTGTAGTATGCTTTCATTTCAGTACGAAGTTGTGAGTTCTTTGCCTTGAGTTTACAAATACTGAAATGAGAATGAGTGGGTAGAGGTGAAATTCTCTCTGTCAAACACAAAGTTGATGGGGAAAAACTGGGTGGTGGTTGTATGCAAAATAGAGACACTTTAATGTCTGCTTATACACTAATTTATATGTACATGCAGCAAGAGGAATAGTTCTTACTCGGGATAACATAAATAACTATAGCACAAAAATTCTAGGGAGTGTACTTGAATTGCAGTGTTGTCTTAGGGAAATGCAGCAATTATGCAAGAAGAACTGTCATTCTTTTCAATTCTCTGTATTCAAACAATAAGCTGTTTGGTTTAGGGTTATGGTTGTGTTTCCCAAGCTATTTCTGCACTCGAATGTCAGGTGCATGTGTTTTCTCCCTCTTTTAGAGGTACCTGTGCAGTTGAAAGGAAGGGAGGGAAGAAGACAGAGATGGAAGAATGTCATTCAGATATAACAAACTCAGCAATCTTTATAGAATAATATTGTGAGCAGGGATACAGAGGCTAAGCATGTCACTGGAAAATTTGCGAGAGTGTTTTTTTTTCTTTAGTTGTGGAAATTGATATTTGCTAGGTGCAAGTCCACTGGGCTAGCTGATGTTGTATGAATAGCATTCTGATGGAAACAGCTTCAGAACCTGGTGCTGATTTTTTAAAATCCTGTGTCAGGCAAGTCTGATTCAAAAATTTAGGACAAAAACTATTAGTGAGAACATTATCTAATATAGAGTGAAGTGGGTGTATTTAATTTTATTTATTTATATATTTATTTTAGATTTTAATTACAGACTTTTCCTTTAATTTTCTTAGAAAGTAGGAAGTACCTTCTAACCTTTTACGTGTATTTTTTTCTTTCATATCTAATGAATCATCAGAACATCAACTGATGTTTCTCCAAATGTTTTGAATAATTAGAAAACACTTCTTACCACATTGTTATTTATAGCAATCCACTAAATTAAAAAAGTGCTACTTTTCCCTTGCAGGTATATGCATCATTTATAGTCTAGCTTCATTATATTCTGTACTGTATAAACTCCTGCTGGAGAGTGGTTATGTAATGCTCTTATGTCATTACATTTACATGCATTAAATTCCTTGCAGAATCATATTCGCTGTAACAAAAGGTTCATTAGCAGGACAAAAATGCTTAACTTGGGAAACTGCTGGAAGAAGTGAGACACATTTTCAGGCTGATATTGTTGATATGCAATTATATATTATGTACAGAGTTGATCTGGGATTAGCTAATCCCAAATGACAAGTATAAATGTGATTCAAGTTGTTCATTCAAATCTCTTTCTCTAGTTATAACTTTGAATAGAAGTTATCATCATTAAATCTACAGTGTATATAAAGGCGACTCACTGAAGTTAATAGAGCAATGCCATTTACACCACATGGGAGCCTTACGTATATACTAGCACTTCACAAACTGCAAATACAGAAAAAAGTTACTTGGAGCACCTTATTTACATGTGCAACTAGTGCGAAACGAATTTATAGCCTCAATTCTGTTATGCATTTAAATATGTTCTTTATTCTTCCACCTCGCATCCACTGCTGTTGAAGCATAATCGCGGGTGCTTTCAGAGAGAACACCTGGGCACATTCTTCTGCAGAATGTCATAGTTCTGCCTGAACCAACTTTGGAAATTGATCATTTTATTTTTGTTGAAATGGCAGTTAAATAGGAGGAATATATCAAGAGTTAAAACTTCATTACTGGAGAGCAATAAAAATGCATCAAGCCTGGAATATTGTCTAGAAGATCAAATTTCTTGGTTATGTTGACACTTGAAAGAAATATGTTTATTTAACGAATAGGAATTCTATATCCTGGTATACTACAGTGATAAATTGCATTTGAGTTAGGCTATCTTTTGATGTTCTAATTTTATCGCCCAGCAATGGACTGTTGCTATCCATATGGAAGTAAACTGAAGAAGGAAAAATAATGCTAAGGAAAATCTTCCTTAACCTTTCTCCAGTACTTGTTTGGAACTAACACCGACCAATTTTTGAAGTTTGAAAATGTTGAATTATATTTGTAAGCAGCTTTTCACTGCATTCTAGCGAGGAATGATCACGTACAGACATGCTAGAAATAGCTAAAAGAAACTTATCTGCTGGTAGTTTCTGAGTAGGTGAGAAGTGGGGGACGCTTAGGGTTTCATGAAAAACTGAAAACAGGGACACTTACAAGCATCCAGACATGTATCTGATGATTTAGATGTTATGGCTGTTTTCATAACCTGCAAGTCTTCTGAACAAGTGTAAAACCTTAAAAAGGGCTACCTAGAAAACAGCATGATAAATGTCTAGTTACTCCCAAAGTGGAGAGGAAGTGATTTTTAACATATTTTACAAAATATTGCGGCTTGTTCTCATGTTTTGCAGATGGTTTCCCAGGTTGACTTGTTAGAATGATAAGGAAGGACAAAAGCCCATTTGGCAGAACAGGAACTCTGTCATTACTCATGTTGAGAGCATCTGTCTTTGTGCTTGCTCTTCTACTTCTGTGTTTGAGTGCCAAATAGTCTATGGATAGTTTCTTCTGGTTTCAGTTATGGGACACATTCCTGGGGGATGATGAGGTGTCTACAACTTGAATAGCCAGTGCTGAATAATACATTCGTGCTGACCACCCTTGCAATTGCTTCAAGGGAAATAGAAAAGAGGAAAAATCTTGAAGGATGAAGCGTTAAGTCCCTATTTAATTCCCAGGCTGGCCAATGTGACCGTAAGTGCTTTCTGTGAAGAACAAGAAAGCAGAAAGCCTGACTTTGTAGGAAAAAACAATATGATGTCTGGTTGTCTCTATACACGCATATGTTTATGGAGGTGTGTGGTAACTTGCGTTTTGACCCAAAGCTGAATGAAGCTTGTCACAGTTGAATAAATCAGTGTGGAACTCCACAGGAGAGAGTAGAAATAGAAATATTTTTATTTGGCCTCTAATGTTGTATTTGTGGCCTCGGATTTGTGGCCACACTCTGCTTTTAAATGGTCTCAGCTTGATGAAGGCTGTGTCTTGCACTTGCCTTCACTCTCAAGCATCCTTGAGAGTGCTTTGTGGAATGAGGGGCTTGCAGAATTTTGATCTTAGCCTATTGATCTCCCTTTGAAATAGGAATCTGGGATGCTGGAGGGTTTGGGACATCTGCTATCAATTGTCACTTTGAAAAACAAGAAGATGGATTTTTTTTGGCGCACCTTAGTGCTTTATTTCTGTTGAGTTGATGACAATACAATCTTTGATGTAAATAAATGAAGCAATATTTACAGTCTATATGACATAACTGAAATAGGTCTGCAGAGCTTGGGAATTACGTATGTTTGTTCTTCCTCCTGTTATTAAATTCTTGGTTTTCTTGTTTCTCTAGTGAGGTATCAGTATTGCTGGGCTCACAGTTTATTTCTGTTGAGCAGACAGAAGCGATACAATGTAGTTCACAACAATGCATTCTTCAAGAAATGCAAACACTTTAAAACAACAACAACAAAATAAAAGAATGAAGGTTGGGTGAGGAGGTACAGGGTTTCAAAGGATGGTATTCAAATTCTACATTTTGGTTCAAACATGCGTTTCCTTATTTTGGTTTCAAGCACCTACTTGATTTTCTAGATTCAGCATTTGCACATGTTACTAAGGTTCAGGCTTCAAAATTATTACTTCCATTCTAAGGAAAAAATGGTCTGCTGCATTGTGGGAAAGAAGAGAGCTGTCTTCAAAGGTATAGAAATTAATTCTTCTCATTAGAGGAAAAGAGGGAGAAAATGTCAAAATCAAATAAATTCAAATGTGTTTAAAAGGGCTGATAAAAGGCTAAAGGAATTACATAAAAGAGGCAGGAGAAACTTCAAAAGTCCATAAGTTACTGTTAGCTTTCTACTTCCAGCTTTCAGTCTCTGCACTGATGTCAGGGACTGTCTTGCAGTCGCACATTCAATCTCCAGGAGCAAAAGGGTCTGCAAGAGTACCAGAAGCAAGCAGCCGTGCTTGCACACACTGCAGGACCAACACACACCCTGCAGTTTCATCTTAGGGTCTGGCAACAGGCCCAAAGCATTACCCCCGTGTGCACGTGGTCTGTGTTGCCACCGGTGTCAGAGCAAACACCCGTGCACCTCAGGTGTGGGTGCACCTTGCTGCACGGGTTGCATGCTGCCAAATGCTGCCCCCATCTCCTGGGCTGCAGCGGGGTGTGACAGGCTGAGTGGGGCTGCAGGTGCTGTTGTGAAGATGTCAGCCCAACCTTCTCCTTTACGAGCGAGTTTTTGGATCCTGAAAGATGGTAGAAGCCGTATCCATCATGGGACGGTTTTAGGTTGAGAAGGGCTGTGTTTGCACGTTTCCTCTGCAGATGTAAGAAATAAGTCCTGATTTTGCTCTCATCCATATTTAGCCTGAAAGCGAGAAAAGCTTAATGTGCAAGATAGCTGAAATTCAGTATTGTAAGGGGTGTTCAGTGGAAAAAAATTCCTGGTAGTCAAATTTATTGCTGAATATCACCTTAGTAGGCTTGCTGTTCCCTTCCGCCCCTTCTTTCCCTATTGAGAATAGAAGCAGCAATCAGAAGAGACAAATGCGTTAAACAAGACGCAATAAACCCCAAACCATAAAAGTTTAAGAAAAACAGAAGATGTGTTCATTTTAAACTGACTTCCTTGATTTTCAGAAATCCAGTCAGTTTTTACATTAAAATTGTTGTTTTAAAAAAAAAGAGTATTTTTATTTCAAAGCTTTGAGTGAGAAAAAATCGGGTTTGTTTTGGGCAGAGCTTGTAGATATTTTTTGACAGAAGTTTCAAGTGCTCTGCTTAAAAATGGATGCTTTTTCTGTTTTCTGAAAACAACATTCTGGGGCCACTTGGGGCAAACTCTCTAACAGGGAAGTTTCAGGGTGGGGAGCAGATCTTCCTTCACGGGTTTCCTAGCTGCTCCTGTGCCAGAGGTGCAGCCCTTGTAACCGTGACACGTAAGGATTTAGCAGCCGTAAATCAGGGTCCGGCGAGATGCATCCCCACTGCTCCTGCAAGTCAAAGCCGTGCTCAGCGATTTGTGTGCAGGTTCTCAAGGTGCATTGCATCTTTGTAAGGCAAGTTATCGCTGTCAGTTATTGACATTCACATTAGTGAAGTGGAGAGGGTTTTATACTAAACCTCCTACTTTCTCATCTTATTGAATTAGTGTTTTTTTGAGTGCATATCTGCATGTTAACAGCATAATGTTTTTTCACGGCAGGAGAGTAATTTCCTAATTCATTTGTACTGCCGAACATTCTTCACTCTAGTTATAAAAGAAATACAATGGGTTTTAGGTTTTTGTTTTTAAATGCCCTGTAAACCTCAAAGTAAAGCTGTGAATTTATGGGGTTATCCTCATCCGAATATCTCTGAAAACCTTGATGACAAAAGCTATAAGGGAGTATTTTCTGTAGAACTGAAACTTAGCAGAAAAAGAAAGCACATCATTCAAAAGAAATCCTAGTATCGGTAAAGAGTCTGTTTTTATATACTCTCTCTCTATATGTATATTGCTGACTCTAAATTTGTTTAAATAGCTTATGTGTTTCACATAAATTGCAATCAACCCTTCAGAGCAAACACTTTGTGTGTGATTCACTTTGTATGTAGTGTAATGATTACATGCAGCTTAAGCACCCAGTCCAGGGGAATCAGGTGTAGGACCTCAGGGTGGACAGTCTCTGCAAGGAGTGGCATATCTACGGGGGTGTTTTCCCCCACCTGTATTTTGGGAGGACAAGAATCCCAAAACTCTTAAATAAATGTCCTAGGAAAGGAGGAGAGCTTCTGGAAATGCAGGATGAAATCCCCACTGAAGGCAGTGGGAGTTCAGCTGATTTGGGTAGGTTTAGCATTTCACTGCAAGGGTTTTTAGATCGTCTTTAAAATGGTCCAAAATGGTCTGAGGTGAACTGCTGGATATTAACCAAAAGCATTCACTGCATAGCTTCTGTCCTCAAATTCAGATTCACAAGCCTGTAAACCAAAAGGAGAACTGTAGGGAAGTGAAACTCCGTGTTTCAAGCAAGAAAGTAACTTGAGATCTCTTCCCGTCTTGTGCTTTGCTGTTATTCTCGGTAACAGAAGTGGCTGAGCTGGAGCTGTTATGATCCAAAACACTTTGCAAGGAGAGGGAGATCCAAGGGGGAAAGCAGGGTGCTTGGCAAACGCCTCAAGAAGGTGTGTGATGTGCACGGCTGTAATGGCCCGCACGGGTCTGCGCCTCAGCATCCTCATCCATGCTGGTTCCTTTTAAAGGGGAATTTAAAAAAAGCCACTGCTGGCTGGATTTAAGGCATTAATTCTCACCAGTGAGAAAGTAAACCCAGGATTTAATCAAATTTCCACCACAGTCACACCCGAACAGATGACACCGAGTATCTGCTTTTGTTTTTCACTGCTTGTTTCTGGTAAACAAGAAAACATAAAGAAGTACATTAAGATCCAGAATTGTGGAACAGGGAAATGAAATCAGTTTGTCACAGAAGATTTTTTTATTGACATCTTTAGTTTGTTTTGATGTCTGTAATTAAATCGCTAATTATGTGTTTCTGTTGCAGTGGTCATGCTTTTATTACATAATTGCTACAAGTTTTTCTCTCACCACTAACAATATTTGTTTAACCTTAGTGCGTGCTACTTCTGTACTTCGTAATGTAAAAGCTTAGAAATAGTTACTGACTATGAAATCAGGGGGGTTTGGGGTTCTTTGCCATAAATTAAATGTTTTTTTGGCAAAGGACCGAAGGAAATTAAAGGATGAAGGAACTGCAGTCATTAAATAAAAAATATTATTTCAACACCTTTTGAAGAAAATAGAAACAAAACAAAACAAACAAACAAACAAACAAAAACCACAAAAAACAGTTCCAGAAAAGTGTTTTTTTTGTTTGTTTGTTTTTGTTTGTTTTTGTTTTTTTTTGTTTTTTTTTAAGCAAGAAGGAGAAGGGAAAAAAAAAGTTTAGCCTATGGTAATAAAATAATGCTTAAAATAATTTGTACCCTGATCCTTTAAGCTTGCTTCTGTGTTTTCTCAGAAAGTGTTTGATTAGGTGAGATGCAATTCAGTCACCTTCCCTTTTGTTTTTTTTCCCTTTTGAATTTCGGCATAATTTTTGTCAGTATATTTCAATGTATTCATTAATTTTTCTCATTTGTTTATTTTATGCAAACCATAAGAGACATTTTTTCCTCAGTGAAGATTGCCTCTTTATTTTATTTTGAAATATTTGTATATTTATTTCATTAAATGAGATAATGCTTTTTCTTATTAACATAATTTCCAGTACATTAAACATATTTCTCCACAGACAGAAGAGAGGAATCAGATTAAATGACAGTTAAATCACTTGCAGCAATTTCAACTGTTAAAAGAAATAAGTGTCTCTGTTTTCTTTGTGATCACAAGATGTGCTGTAAAGGGAAATGGAATACTAAAGAAAGGAGGGAAAACATAAAGAAATAATGACTGACTTATTGCAGTAATACCACTGAGAAAAAAAAAAAAAAAAAACTCACTACAAATAAAAGGAAAAATAATATAGTGGTTTGAAAGTTACCAAAATTCATTTTTTATTGATGAGTTCAGTGCAAGCCTAATACTAAGTAAACTGCAGGAAAAACAACAACAAAATAAACAAAAAACCCCACAACCCAAACAACGCCATAAACCATGGATGATGAAAGCAGAAATAAATACTTTGCATTTAGAGGGCTATTATTCTAAATGCCTTTAATTTTTAAATAATTTCCTTATTTAGGGAAGGGGTAGGGAGGAGAAGCAATCATTTCTTGGTAAACTAACCATGCGCTCTGCTCGTGTGTTTGCTGAGCTGGTTAGGGTTCTCCAAATGCCCGTGTGCCCTGCCTGCAGATTTGTCGTGCTTTCTTGAGCAGGCATGGGGCTACATTAAGGGGAAGATTATCTTCTTGTTAACTCTTATTATGAGATGTTCCAGAATTATAATAATAAATGTATTTGTCTTAATTATATTTTTATTATTTTAATTTCCAGAGTCTGAAACAGCTGCTTTGAAGAGATCTTTCACATGAATGACTAGGCTGTGAATTGCTAAGGTAATGTTCACATTATTGTTTTGCCCCTAGACAAAGTTTTCGCTGTTTATGCTTTTAGCTGTAACCCAATTATTTTTCATCAGTGTTTTATGTGCTTGATCTTGTAGCCCTGAGTAAGGACTGGTCCTGTATTTGCCATTTTCCTTGTTGCTCTAAGTTTCTCTTGAATGAGCTCCACAACTTGAAGCTCTTTAAACACCCTGTGTCCAATTCTGTGGTTTTGAGCTTTAAGACAAAGAAATCAGAGAAGGAGGGAATTAAGGAGGGAAAGTGATTTAATTGTGGTACTGCATTCTCCATGACGTTATATGGCGTGGGACAAGTTACGTGGGAAATGGCAAAGGTGTAAAGCTTTTACTGAATTGCGTTCTGGGGCCAGAGGGCAGGCTGGTGCTTGGTGCACTTGCCTGCTGCAGCTGAGGAGGGTGCTCTGCAGGGTCAGTGCCAAAGGCTTTTGCACCTGGGGTTTGGTGTCTCCATCTCCTCTTTTGAGTTACATTCGTTGTGCCAAAGAGAATGTCTGGGAATGGAAGTGGTGGTGGAATTTAGCAGTTGAGGAGTCACTAGGAAATTGCAGTGCCTATGAAAGGTGATTAAAGAAACAAAATTGGAGGCATCATCCTCTGCTGCCATTGACCATAGCGAGGATTGCTCCTGCAAAACAAGATCACAACCCATGTACTACGAAGGTGCATCAGCTGAGCCTTTCTGAAAAAAAAAAGCTCTAAAGCTTGTGGTGGGCATGGGTTGAGGGTCACTCCAAGTTCTGCTGTGACATCTGTACTTGCATAAGGAAGCTCTGCGATCCAGAGAGAACCGGTAAGTGAAAATAAATGCATAGGAACGTTTCTAATGATGGTGCTTGTACTTAAGACCTTCATTACCATATTTTCAGAGGGCATAATAATCATTAATGTGTTTATCGTGCCCTTGTGAATTAGGGCAGTAATGCTATCTTTCTTTCACACACAGGGAACTGAAACATAGGCCAAGTACTTCACTCCAGTTCTTGTGGGAAGGGTGCCAAAGACCTGTTCCTATTTGCTGGTTTCTCTTCCAGGATCTTGACTCAGTTCCTTGCCTTTAGGTGTTTGTCTGAGGTGCCTAAAATAGGTGATTACTTGTGCTGGACTTCCTCTGCAGCCAGTGAAGAAAGACAGGGATTTCCAGAGGATAATTCTGATCTTTAGGCATTTAGTGTTTCCCATTAGGTGTTGGAGGATGTCTACAAAAGTCATGCTCCTGTCAGCAAAGTATGTTGAGAGACTTGCATCTCTCTGCTCTCAGTCCTCACTGAGGATACCATGGGGTTCAGTACCACCAACAGACAGAACATGCGTGCCTCTGATGAAGAATCAAGTGCAGTTCAAATTCAGTTAACTTCTGAAGATTGTTCATCATGCTTGTGAAATGTATGACTGTAATTTAGATCAATGGGTACCTGATGGTTGTAGCAGAAACAAGAAAATGAAAGAAGTCCCCTGATGGGGAATGAGGTTAAGTGAACAGATGTCCACCCCTGTATTTTGTTCATATCGAGTCCCCTTCTCCATGGCCATGAAGCTCTTATCAGCATGAACAATTGTCCTTCTTGGTCTCAGAGATGTATTGGCAGGACTACCCAACTCTTATCTGTGTACTTATCTGTAGAACTTCTTAACATTGACCGTGTCCCTGCAATATGATTGGACACATTTAGCTTTATTTATACTGATTGTCCTTCTGGAATAATAAAAAAAAAAGAATATATAACACGTAATTGCACTAAAAGTGATGGTAAGTTTTGAGATTCTAGGTTATAAAAGAGTATGTATGTAAAAGCCTTAGTTAACTGTTTTCAGAGAAACTGCTTTGTAAATAAAATAGGCGGTGAGAAAAATCAGTTTCAGAATCTAACAAGTTTGTATTTTGCATATTCCATAGCAAGGCTGTTTTTCTTCTTGTGACATAGCAAGAAACAAAATCACTCCTTGACCAAGAAGGCATGATACTAAAGATATTCTTAGAATAACACGATTTAGTTTTTGGAAAATATTAAAGCATGACTACATCGGACTTTTTGTGTTATATAACAGCACTTTTTCCATTCCACATTAAAAATCATTTTCAGATTTCTCATCTTGCATGATATTGCCTATTTCATGCCTCTGTCAAACTGGCTGAAACAAGCTCTTTTCCCTGAACTTGAGATATTTGTGGATAAAGGATTATTACCTGTGGTATATTTTAAAGGACAAATAAATTGCAGCATTGTTTAGGCAGGCTTGCAGAGGCAGATGAGCTGTACTGCTTCTTGTCCAATGCTGCAGGAAAAGGTCTGTGTCAGCGTTCAGACGAAGATTCAAGAGCACTGGGTTCACACTTTTATTCTTGGATCAGAAGGTTTAAGATCTAGTGAGTTTTACATACTGTTTTAGCTGTGTGGCACCGTATGTGTCATATGGCAATATTTTAAAATTAATGAGCAAATTTGCTTATTGATAGAGCTATGAAAATTCACAGGTACTTACTGATGTTACAAGGCTCTGATGTGGAAGCATGTAGCAGTGGTGTCATTCCACGCTCCTGGGTCCGTGGCTATAACTGAGCTCCCTTTTCTGGAGAGGAGCTGATCCTAAGGTCACGAGAATGCTTGAGTGCAGACGGGTGGCTTGGGAATTGGTGATTTCTTGGCAGTATTTGAGGAAAATGTGTGAGACTTCATTCTTGGCTTGGTGGCTGGCTTTCATTTGGCGCAATAAGGATGGCAAAATAAATTGACAGACAAAAACTAAGCTTGATTCCTCTGCTCTTCAGAGAGGATCTTAAACAACAGAATCTCTCCCCACTCCATCCACTCTGGTATAATGTGTCTGACTTGATTATCCCTCTTCTGTTGAAATATGATGCAGCTGGACAGTATCTTCAGTGAAATACACTGGAGAAGTATGGAAATGCAAACTAAAATTTGTGAAAGTCAGAATCTATATTCACTTTATCTATCTATATCTACAGCTTTTGATTCCTGTACCTGAGATGCAATTGCTTATCTCTAAAAGTGATTCTGCGTGCCATGCGTTCACGGTGCGGGGTTGGTACTGTGCCCTTCCCTAAGTGATGAGGAGAGCTGCTGATTTATCTCAGACTTGAGTCGTATCAGGGACGAGATCTTTAACTTTTTCTTTCTTTCTTTTTCTTTTTCTCTGACTGTCAGCTCACTGTAATTTTTTTCTCTTCTTTCTGAAGTAATATTCAAGGGGAATGTCCTAGCCTCCTCTGGAGGCAATCAGCTACCTCCTTTCCTGATCATGTTTCATACCCAGTCTAGTTTGGGAAGGAAATGAGCTTCACCCCTTTGGCCTGCACATTTTCTCCCTTCAGCAACTAGCGTCTGTCAACCCATTTGTAAGAGGAGATCGGGGTTGCAAAGTAGCTGTGCTTTATGAAATGTGTAATTATTGGTGGCTGGATATGGGACAGGTATCTCTGAAGTACCTCAGTGACAAAAAGGACAGGACTCATTTGTGCTCTCTTCTCTCCGTTGGCAGCAGCTTGCTGGCCGGTCAGCACATGCAGAGCTTGGGGCACACCACGGCAGTCGTTGCTGTCCTTTCTCTGAAAAAGGTAATGAAGTGGCATGGGAAGACAAAAAATGGTCATAAAAAAACAGGCTTCAATAGTTCTTCTGCTTTGTGGAACAGATTATTGTTACTTTGTATGGAAACTCAAGTGGAAAAACTGGCATAGATGGAAAAAAATCTACTTAATGTTTCTCTTGGTATTTCCAGCAAGTAAACGTGAACATAATAAAATGGGTATGTTTCTTGAAAAATATTCTGTTAAATTTAGCTACGCTTTCTGCTTAAAAAGGGGTGAATGATAATAAAATGTCATTTGAAAATAGCAGTGTCCTTGGTTTCCTGTTTTCAGTAGGCTTCAGATAATTTATTTGTTCTACTTGTAGTTTCTTTATTGATGCATCATCCCTTCCAAAGCTGTTTGTGGGCCATCCTTAGCCAGAGTTTCCTACAGTTATTTTTGCATTCTTGTTAAACAGTACCATACAACATGCTGCTTGTTCAGTTTATTGCGTGGGATCAGCACATAGTTTTCCATTGTGGCGTATTTGGGTGTTTGTCGCTTTTACGGTTTGTATGCTAGCATACAGACAAAAAGACAAACTTTTTCACCTCAATTCACCTCAATTGTTGTCCAGTCTGCATTGCCTTTACATCAACAATTTGTAGAAAGGAGATCGAATTCTTGGAATGCAATCAGTTTGCTTTAAAGAAACAAACAAACAAACAAACCCCACCAAACTTTGGAGAATACAGTTCATATGGATTAGTTCGTGCTCTGTCGATGGCTTTATTTCACTACACAGGTCCATATGAAGGAAAGGGGTAAAAAAAAAAAAGATGTATTTTTATTTAAACTCCTCACTTTAGTCATTTAGTTTCAGATACCTCAGCATGCCACTTGCACAGTGACTGATGCCTGCACTGAGAGCTTTTCTGAAGCTAGCAGAACTCGTTCCACAGGCAAAAATCTGCCTGCATGGATATCCTTGCATGACAAGGACCATATGTTTGCGTTTGTTGTGTGTAACCCCAAACCAGGCAGTACCAGGACCACATGTTATCCAGCCAGTACTTTATTGCAATTGATCTAAAATTGACAGGAGTTATTTTTATTTTATTTTTTTTTTTTAATGGCACTGACAGTGTATTTATTGTTTTAGTTAATTTTGAACTTGTGGGAAAGATATTTTCTTAATTTCTGTATGATATCAAGTCTTACATGACACTGAAACTGTTTTGTCTGTTAAAACAATTGTTAGGAAATAGGCCACAACCACCAAGAAGCTGTTAGTTCTGTCGGTCACTAGTCTGACTGTCACCATACATTGGAGGACAGTTTGGATGTAATTTGGAGAAATTATTAGAATTAGAATACTATTAGGTAGTATTCTGTAGCTTCTGTAAAACAAGGATTTTTAAGCAAAACAGTCAGTGACTTTCAATGTTATTTGCGTAACTCCTCTTTCCAATATACGTAGTTCTAACGTAGTGCATGTTGTTTGTTAGCTCACCCAGCTTACAGTAACAGAATAGAGATTGAAATACTGTACAGCAGAAATATTTTTGATGAATCAATTGCATTGGCAGTTTCTGGATTTTCCATTTGTTCAGTAGTTGAATGCCACGTGACCTGTGATGCAGAGCCTGCTGGAAACAAATCACTACTTTTCTTGAGTTTCTTTGGTTAGTTAAGTATTTCAAGAAAACCAACTGTGATTTGAGGTAAGGAACCCCTGCAGCAATTAGGATTCATTTACTACTGGAGCATTTTATTAATTACACGTTTGTAACCACATGAATAGTCACAAAACCGATCGCACATCTCTGTGTTTAGAGATTCGTAGACAGAAGACTTAACGTAAACATAGAAATGTTAAACTACTCATCTGTAGCCTGCAAAGAAGATAACAAGAAGGATTCTGTTCTCTGTGTGATTTGTGAACAATGCTAAGTAAATATTCATCATTAATATATAATAACTGTTGCTTTTGGCAGTTCACTTTTCATTTAATTTGATAATGTGTCCGGTAAATGAAGTGGTACAGGCTGCAGTGTTTTACCATCACAATTGCATATTTTCAATCATTGTTAAATGAAGGCAGCTCAAGGCAAAGCTTTAACCCCCACTAGTTTTGTATGTGATAAAAAGAGAAGGCACTATCAATCTTTATTGTCTGTCTCGCTTACTGTAATTGCATTCAATAGTCCACTGATTCTGTTGTCTGTGCTAATGTCAGGAGCAGTGAAGAGCCAGATGCTCAGACTAGATCATATGCATCCAGTGGCCACTTTGATAAGTTGGCAGCAAGTCTCTGGGTTCGATGATAAATTGTTAACGCTATAGATTATGAGCGGCTGAACGCTGGGAGTGTATATGGAGAAACTTCTTACCTTGTTTTAAATCTGGCATTATGATGCTAGCTAAAGGGCATGCCATGTATTATTCAAATGCATCTTGCACTGGAAATATGCCAATGAGTCATCGTATCCCCCGAACAGTAAAAAAACAACAACAACAACAGACTGAGCAAAAAGCCTCAGAATGATTTGAATGTGACATTAATAGTCCTAAAACTGGAAAAAGTATTTCAAAATAACCTCTAATAGTTATGATTATCTGATTCAACAAGAGAGCTTGTGAGTTACAGTATTCCATCCCTGAATCCATCTCATGAGGTGTTTTTTGACAGATTTTTTTCTTTAATTTGAAGTAGGATCTGGAATGTTTTATGAAGAAACAAACAATAATGCTTTAGTGAAGTATGAATAGTGATACACTTCTCTGAAAAAAGTGCAAATAAGGGGACTGTGGTGTAAGTTATTTACTTCGTATATGTTTCCTGTAACTGTACTGTATGTCCAATAACCATGGTTACCCATAGGTTCATTTTTAAGCTATTTAGTGAGTGTCATCCCTTGGACAAACATCTGCTGGAGGAGTTATGAAAAGGCTCTAAAGCCTCATCTTCATCCAGTTTCTATCATTCAGTCGGAAAATGATCTTAGTTTTTGGTCAGGGTAGACTTCAATGGCATGACCCCAGCTGATGGCAGTGACATCCAGCGTGGTTCGTGGCTGTAGTGCTTGTGGTAGCGCTTGGACTGCTTCCTTCCAAGTTCACTTGGGATCCTATGGCATGTTGGGGTAGGTGGGTATACCCTGGTGGCTCGCTGGCTCGAGTACCAGCTTGCCCCGTGGCAGCTCACTCCTCCGCGTGCTTACACTGGAAAGCACTTGGAGTTCTAGGGTCCTGTGTTCTCTCTGAGGAACTTTTTCTGGGATATCGTAAAGGGCGCAATTTGTATTATTATTGGCCTTGTTTATTTTATTTTTATTTATTTATTTATTTTAAGTTACAGTATACGTTTATTTAGAAATATCTGCTTTTGTAAAGCCACAATAGTTTCTACAGATACATAGCTATTTTTTAGAAAATGGGGATGTCTGTTAAAGGTAAATCTGAGCAGGTATTCATCTAGAATTAACAGATTTTTCTTGACTTAAGATTCTGAAGCTGGGTCGCTAATTTAGGGAGCTGCTTAATATATTTAGCCACTAAGAAAATGTGCCCTTAATTTACAAGAAGCTGTGTTTCCATCATCTAAAAATTTCTTGGGAATTTTTTTGTGGAGGCTCAGTGTCTTGATTTTATTTTTTCTAAATTCTTCAATTTATTCTACTTTTTGTATTTTAGTCCACAGTCTATGAAAGGAAATCACTGCCTAAGTTAAAGCCTGTGAACTCCTTCCTAAGTTTTTGGTTTCTTAGTCAGAGGTAATAGCCACCTTGAGCACAGAAACGTCAGCGAATGAAATTCTGAACAATTAGAGCTTTTTTCCTCGTGGCGATGGTTTGGAGAGCAGAACTAGTTACTAGCTTTACAAATACGGGAGGCGGGGACTTCCAAAGCCACGATTCAGGGCTGCCAGAATGAAATCACTGATTCTTCGAAAGTACAGCTTGAACAAAGGCTGTCAACAAGCGGTGAACAGGAACTGCCATGGATGGAGTGAAGCTGGGTGGTTCACGGGCACGTGTTGGGTACCTGCTGGCTTGGTACCCTGTGCCTGGAGCCCCATCCTGGGACGTCCCCCAGGCCTTCCTCCAGCCCGCAGCTGCGTGCTTCAGCTCCCACTGGGCACAGGAGAAAAGCCAGTCCTTTCTTCATCCCTTCTCTTAGCTACGTTAGGCAGCCTATCTGGCTGTTGCAAGTCGTATCTTGGTACATCAGCTTGCCCCTGTGCAACGTTTTTGGGAGCGTAACTCAGGATGTAGCTGCACGCAAAACTGGTTTCAGCAGTCAAGCCACCACAGTCCTTCTTCCTTCCTTGTTCTCTTGTTTCTGCGAGGTAGCAGCAGCTCAAACAACGTGTCCAGGGCTTTTGGGGCCATGCCTTCAATGCTTGAGCCAGCCCCGTGGAAGGCAGTCTATGCCGTCCCTGCAGCCTGGGTGCCATGGACCCTTCTCCACAGGCCAGCCCGCAGCCTGCCTCTGTGGGTGTAGCACCTGCTACCTCCTAGAAAGCTGCCTTGGACAGCAGCCACAGAAGTGATAACTGCGTGGGGTCAGCTGTGGCCATGGTGGGGTGGCACCGTGCTGGAGCTCCTCTCGTGTGCTGCGTTAAGGAGGAGGTAAAGAAGGAAATAAGGCTCTGCTGTCCTCCCATCTGGCTGGGAAAGCTGGCCCCGGGGGAGAGAGGAACAAAGCACTGTAGATAACGTGTAGGCTGTGCATCAATGTGTGTATAAATATATTTTTTATGCTGTTTCTCTTTTATGAAATTAAATTGTGTAGTATTTGGCAACGTCAAGTGAACTTGGTGCTACTTAATGCTGCTGTTTGCAACCTGATACGTATATGGAGTCATTATTTAAGGGAGTACAGAAAACTGAAATTGGTTTGTTAAATTCACGATACCTACTGTTGCTTTTATTTTTTTCTTTTGCATTTTGTTGAAATTAATCAATTAAAGTGCACAGATGTTCAATTAAAGCTTAAAAAAATCCATGGCTACAGCTGTTTTGAAGCCACATTGTGGCTGAAATTTAACATAGCTAATAATGTATCTCCCACAGAAGAAACTCAATTAATGACTCTCTGCTAAATTATTTTGCATTGATAAGTTAAAAGAAATTAGAAGTAAACTATGAGGAGATGTAGGCTGTCTCCTCCATTTGTTAATTAGAATAACAGAGTAGCCCATGAGGTAACAAAATAGAAGACCTGCTTTTCATTTTCTTATACTGACATGTGGAAAAACTGCTTTCTAGGCAGAAACGTATCTGTTTACCTGGAAATTATTGATATTTTTCCTGCAATTCCTGGACAGATAACTTGAAATAGCTACCAGAAGAAAGTCGTCTGCTAACTCTGCATACAGAAAACTTGAATATCTTCAGTGCTGCTGAAGCAATAATAGTGGTGTCTTGCGTATGTGCCATGGTAACTGTTGATAGCATTGGGGATTTTAATGATAATGGTTATATTCTAATATTATTTGTAAAGCAAGCGAGCTTAAGATAGCATGGAGGAGATGTGATGATAAGAGCTCCAGCAGACCTAGGCTGCTTCTGTCACTAGACTGGGTGTCATCTGAGTGGTGGTGGCTTGCTGCTTAGGGACGAAGCCCAGATGCAGAAGAGACAAGGTAAGTTGCATGTGAGCACCAAAGAGTATTTTCTGTTGTGTTTGTTCTGTGGGGTGCTTGCCAGCTTCTATGCAGACTTTACAGCACCGTGTTAATGTATCTAGTGTGAAGAGCGAAATACAGAGAAGGAATTTAATACTTTGAATTATCGCAGAAGTGACTGAGGGGTACCATGACCTAGGTACTGATCTCAAGGGTGTCGTGTCCCATGTTTTGAATGCCTCGAGTGTGTTTGTTTTATTTATGCTGCCTCAGATCAAGACATTTTATAAAGAAAGTTACTAGTTAGACTGTGTTCAGCAGAGTGCACTTGGGCCTTGTCCTGGTGTTTCTTGTGCTAGGTCAGTGCTTCAGCTACCAGATTAGTGCATCTCCACTGGAACTAGCAAAGGTGGGCTTGTTCGTGCCTCCCTCTGTCAGAGTTAACCAACCCCTATCTCCTTGATCTGGGGTTCTAAATGTCCAGAGAATTTCTTATTACATAGAGTGTGAGTCTGCATTTATCAACTTACTTTAAGACTAAATATTCTGTTTAATACATGTAGATACGGTTAAGGACCAAGATACATAGAGCAATACAGATTTAGGTGTTATTGGAGCTGTTGCATATTTGGACTGGATGCTTTGAAGACTGGTCACATCTGCTTTCTTTTGCAGGCAAATGTGGGGGATCTGAAAGCTTTCAGAGGCGGTCACCACAATCTCAGCACTTGCTATCCCATGCTTACCGATGTTTTTGGGCTTTTGGACTAGCCACCTCTGACCCCATACCCTTGGTGCACTAATGCTATCAAGATGCCCAAGGAGAGGATGTCAGCCCCATCCTGGAAACATTATTAGGTTTGGCAGGCACGATTTTACACCTCTCACCAGATCTTACAAAACGCTGCCCTTGGCCCTAAGGGCTGCCTTGCTGCTTAAAAACAGGATTTTACATAGAAGTACAGAATAAGGCTTTGATGTGAATAACTGGCAAATAAAAACAAGCAAGCAGCAACCAAAAAATGAACTAGAGCAGATTACTTTGGGGCCATTGTTTGTATTCTAAACTACTTGCCATTAAATCAAGCTTAGTAATTTTCAAAAGATAGCTCACTGAAAGAATACCCTTTAAAAATATCACTCAAGTTTTCTACCAGTTTGACAAACGTTGTTCTCCACTGGTGGTGGAGCTGTCTCATTCATTGCGTACTGGTACAAAAGTCCTGGTACTTGTGTGTGTGAGCAGGCTCTCTTCATTTTCAGCTCTCAGATAACATTAGAAGTGGTGATTATACTTGTCTCTTCAAAGAGATGCGGCTTCACTGGGTAATTTTTTTAATGATTTTCTTTGCGGACGGTCTGTGGGGTGTCAGTTCAGTTCGAAGGTTTCTGCTGTCACCCAGGGTTTCGGAAGGCTCCACGAGCACAGCAGATTAGCGATAGGGTCTGATTTTTGTCAAAAATGGAATTGTGCGAGGGAGAAATATTTTCTGTATGTTTTTGCAGCTGCAAATAATTGGGAATAAACGTAATGGCTAGACCTATTGCTTCATTTGTATTCGCAGACGATTACATTCTCGTCTCACTGCTTTTAAACTGATAATTCAGCTCTCAAGTGAAGTGGTTCTTCACTTATAGCTGAGCAGAGCAGGATCTATATGCCTCTCCTGGCTGGGACACAGCAAACCGAGAGCACAAATAGTTTTTGCAAAACTGCAACAATCTACTTAGATTATGTATGAGAAACAACATGGTATTATTCTGCCTCTTGAAAAGAAATCATAGGGAAATCAAAAATAGGCATCCAATAGCTTGTTTTGAGAGGGATGGAGGAATTGGGTTTAGAATGTGCTGATGCTGCTCTGTGACGCTGAGGTCCTCACTTACTCTACCTGCCACTGCTTGTGAAGAAGAAAATTCTTTGAGGTAGATTCTTAAGTGAATTGTTTCAAGTTGAGAAACCAAATCACTTTTATTTAAAATGTAAAGAAAAGCCCTTCGGCTTTGAGATAGCTTAGTATGTTCCATAAAATTTTGGGGGCAAGCTGAGGAAAATTTCTGAAACACTTCAGAAGCATTAAATTTGACTTTCTACCTGAAAAAAGTTTTGGCATAAGATTTCCCTTGGTTTGCACCTGTACCCCAATCACAATTATGGGGGCAGGAGGCTGAGCCCACAGGCTTTTTGGCGTCAATAACAGCTTACAATTGGCATCAATAGGCCTGGACTCATATCTAGTGAAGAGGTAGTATTAATAAATGTGTGTATGTGTGTGTATTTCTCCCTCTTCTTTTTTTGCTTTTAAAGAAATGTATTTGTGTGTATGTAGGGGGCAGATTTGAGTTCTGCCATGGGAACTGAGTCCTCCTGTTTCTCACTTGCGTTGTAATTTCCACTTGGGTTAAGTTGACCATAGTTGCTAGACGCTGTGCTCTTCTGATTAGGTGAATATCTTCAGCTTTGGAAGGAGACAACTGTGCAAAATGAAAGTCATAGCAGACTTCAAACTTCCCCCTTTTATTTGTCATATGGGTTATATTAGTACTGGTCTGAGCAGAAACAACAGCAAAAAGAAACTGCTGATGCATTTTATGCATTTTTCTGTGTTTCCAGGATTGGTTTGAGTTATGCATCTAGACTATGGAGTGTAAAGTTCCTTGGCTTTAGAGGATTGCTCTGTTGTATTTTGAAATATCTGCATGCTGAGCAGCTGGTCAGACTTCTCCAGTAATGTACTCTTCCGATAGGTGTTTGGGGAGAAAGCTCAGCATTTTTAACATGTGTTGTAAATTCTTAATTTTGGTTGCCACGGAATTTGAAAGGATTATTTGTATGTTCCTATAAGTCTTGTCAGCACGTTGTTTAGTGAGTGGCTGCTGTATGTATGTGGCATCTGTAAAAAGGTGTACGAGGCAGCAGCAGATACCTCCATGAGCGTTTGTGAGGTGAAGTCTAACATCATTGCTAGGTATCTGCACAGATGTTAAATGGCTGTCATAAAAAAATTAGAAACGTTCAGGTGTAGAAAATTATTCAAATTATGTAAATATTCAGATGTTTTATATAAAAATAAGAAGATGCCACCTTGTGGTAAGAAAGATGTTTTAGTGTATCCAGAAAAGCTTTGGGTGAACAGGATGCACATCTGAAAGCTGGCAATGATTTTTTTATTTTATTTTATTTTTTTCCCTAAACAAGCATTTTATCAGTAAAATTAAAACTTAGCTACAGAATTAATTGCATGACCAAACCCTTGCCAACACCTTTCTCTCCTCCTTATGAAAGCACCGTGCTGCTCAGGGTTTTAACAGCACTGTTGATGCAAAAGCTGCATTTTTTCAAAGCTTGTGTTTCTTGTGTGCTTTCAAAACTGCTTGCTGTCCTCCTGGAAAAGCTGGGCTGGGTGGGGGGTGCACCTTTAGCCTGGGCACTCGTCCTGCAGCTGAGACCTGCTTTGGTAGCTCTTGCTCTGGCATTTATGCTGCCTGTGCAGGCTGTGGTAGCAAAGTAAAATGTTGTTTCTGCTTTATACTCAGCACTTAAAGAGGCTGGTGTTTGATTTGTAGCCAAAACTTCTGGATGGAAAAACTAAGTTTTACAGAGATTGACACCATCTCTAAATTTATTAGGCCAGCATGTCTAATACCTGTTTAATTATGATTATCAATTAGATCATAAAAAGTTTGTTTGCTTTTGCACCTGTGTTGTTGTTTTTTTTAAGGTATGCTTTTTTCTTCTTTTGCATTCTGTTTTGTGTGATTTCAATGCTGTGCTGTATGTGGAACACACTTGGTGAGACCCCAGTGTAAGTGCTGTCATGTACATGGTAGCAAGCAACTGTTGTCACGTCGTTTAGGTCTGTTGTAGACGCTGACAGAAAAGGAAAAAAAAATTAAAAAGAATAATTGGAAAACCTAAATCCTGAACTTTATATACACACACACACACACCCCTGAACAGCAGGGGATGTCTGCCTTGTACAGGCAGTTCTGTGCATATTGATGTTAAATTTATATAATAATAATAAAAGAAGGGTAAGTAATTTTTTCCCAATTTGAAGTAGTATTGTGCTTGTAATTAAAACATACTTTCTCTTAACATAATTTATTTCCTCACATAATGTAATTTGACAGAGTATTATAAATGTATATCTCTATGCTTCATGACCCCATTATGAGGACAATTTTCCATAGTAATTCGTTTGTGTTCTGTTTCTTCTTGCTTTCTGATTACACAATCAGTATTGAATTGTGCAACCAACATCCTGATTAAAATGAGACAAAAACCTTGTGTGCAGCTTAGCTTGCTTAAAATCTCGTCCTGTTCCCATAAAGACAATGGCAAAATTCTTATTGCTGGAGAAGATGAAGATATTAAAACCGATTGCAAGTAGAAGAGTTGAATGAAGGTGGAGCTCCAGCTAGAAACTGTCAGCCACAAAGCCAGTTTGGAGGAGATGCAGGAAAAAAGGAGAGAAACGTTAGAGTTGGGCTTGGCAAAAGGCATTTGGAAGAACATTTCTCATTTTTCTTCAGATTAAGATCATAGTTATTGTACAGTGCTTTGCACAACAATGATGAATTAATTGAGCTACCAGAAAGCAACTTTGAAAAATATCTAGCATGAGTGTGATTTCGATGGAAGTTATAATGCTACTGGAAGCAGGAGGAAAATTATATTTATTTTCCTGCAACTAGACCTAAGAATATGAACTGGCTGGTGGCTGACTAATGTGGACTTTGCCTACCCTAGTTTACAGCTGCTGTCTTTTTAATATAACCCAACACAAATTGTGCTTGACAAGTAATAAGAGGAAAATAGTCGCTTGAGAAAGGTTATGATATCATTCATCTGATTTTTTTTTTATTATTTTTTTTTTTGTGATTAGAATTAAATACATATATTCTGGTAAACGCCGGGTTTAAACAGTTTAAATTTTGCATAATTTTCTTGCATTTCAATTTCCCTTTTTTTTTTTTTTTTTTTTTTTTTTTTTTCTGTATGATTAGTTTAGTATTTGTCCATTGGTTGGCTATTAGAAAAGCAAAATGTCAAATTGTTTTCTGAGAATATTAACAAAATAAATGCTGAATGGATAAACATGCATATTTGCAGTACTGATTTGAGCTTGGAATACCCAGCTAAAGAACTAAATCTTAAAGTTTAGTACTTGGACATATCCAGAAAAATTGGGAAACCACGTTGCAGCTCTGCTTGCTGTGCTCTGGCACCTTAGTTTTATTGATTCCTTTCCCCATTTGAGAATGTGTTTAGATGGATCATGGGCTGCTCTCAAGGAACAACAGTAAATTCATCAAATGTATTAGAAAATAATGCACCACAAATCTGAGTGGTGGGCCAAGTTCAATAAAATGCTGATAGATATAAATTAATATCTTAAATTCATTAGAGCAGAAGTTTGGCCTCAGGCTCGTGCTCCAAGGTTTGGGAGCTGTGACTTCCTAATTTTAATACCCTGGCTTTTGTTGGTAGCTTTTTCTTTATAGTACATCTAGTTTTATCATCCCCTCTTACTTCCTATAGAAATAATCCTAGTTACTGCAGTGATATGGACGTTACAACATCAAGTAGTTATTGCTAGAACTGGTTGGAAAATGGGAAACATGTCTTGTGGAACATTTCTGGCCAGTTCTAATTATTGCCATTAATGTATCATTGAAAATTTTTAAACGGAATTTCTTTGGAAGGTGAGACCTGCACTTTGAAAGTGGTGGAAAATACTTATTTTTAATCACCTTCATCTCAAGAGCTGTAATTGAGGTTATGAAGTTATAGTGGATTAACAGGTTAGTGATTTTTTTTTTTTCAATATGGGGAAAAAATTCAGTGAGTTCCTTATAAAAACTTTACTAAGTGCTCAACCTTTGAACACAAATGCAAAATCAAATGTTTTAAGTTAGGGCCATAAGCTTCACATTAGAAATTAATCATGAGATGTTTTGGTGATAAAATCTCTCTCATTTGAAAATGTAATTTATTAACTAGCACAATATCTATTTCAGGGCATTATTCAAGCTCCAATGAAGATTTTCATAATATTATAATAATGTGCCAATATTAAGCCTTGTGAAAGGGGAAAGCGGGCTTTTCTCTTGGCTTGCAGTCTCTTCTTTATTTCACCCCCTGGGTTGCAAAAGCAGAAAACCTGGGGCCGTGACCTGGTGTTTGCTGGTGTGACAGAGAAGTTGCGGCTGACCTTGAAGCAGGCCACGGCCACTTCTGCCTGTGCCGGAGGTGTGCGAGGGAGGAGGGATGCTGATGGCTGAGTCGTCATTCCCCGAAGTCCTGTCTGCCCTCCTACGGCTGCATCGTAGGTCTGGGCTCTGTTTTGGGACCTGCCAGGGCTGTGTGGGGTCTCAGGAAGGCTTCCAGGTGAAGTGTTCCCCGGCTCTCGCACCTCCATCCTATTCCTGCCTCTGAGCCTCCCTGTCCTGCTCTGCACTGCTGTTGGCTCTCGCTCACACATATGGTGGTGGAAAAGAATACACATAGCATGTTTGATCAAAATGGACTGAAACAGATGGAAGTCTTGGGATCGTACTGTGTTTTCTCTTTCTGTGGTTGATAAAGGGATAGTCAGTAAAATGCTAGCAAAGTATTAGTTCTGGGGGGAAAAAAATGCTTTCAATTTCCTTTGCATTTGCATTGTTGTCTTTATGTGATAAAAATAATTCACTGCAACTCTAACATATTGATTCTGGGAAGCCTTGTACAAAGGCAAGTCCATTATGGCGCTTGAACTGTGCTATTTTGCCTGAGCTGCAATTATTTTTATTTATGAAATTAGAAATTCTAAATTCTGCTTTAAATATTGAATATTTCTGGTGAAATGACAGCTTGTGCTAGCTTTAGGATATGCCTGCTTGGTAATTATTCATGAGAAGAACAGCTGAAAACAAACTAGTTATACACCTTGGCAAGTCACTGTGATTTTAATTCTGTGAAATTTCCCTATGGCCATGTGACTTTATTCTAAAGTACTCTAACAGTGCAGATGTCCAGAATGCCGGAGCTGTTACAAATGTTATTCCTGTGCTCAAAGTTTTGAATCATCAGTGCTTCGGGAAAAGAAGAAGAAAAGGGGGGGGGGGGTGCGCGCCTGATGATACAGTGTGTGTTTTGAGTATTTGTCACATACTTCATTATGTGCAGCTCTCATACATTACTGGAACACAGTTATATCATAAGTAATATATCTCGATGCATGTTCAGGGCATATCATGGGATTTACAATACCTGGAAGAATGCGTCACTGAAATACACTAAATATTTTTAAAATATCTTGTTTAAGCTATGATACAATAGGCAGCTTCAGCACTGACACTTTTGGAAGTTTAAAAGTAAGATAATTTCTATGTAACATTGGATGAAGAATTGAAATGCTTGATTTAGCTAAAAATAAAACATTTCTCTACTTTCGCCTTTTCTTTTCCTTCTCCATATGGCTCCTGAAACGCTCCTTCATTTAAATAGGTTTTAAAGCTCTTTCCTTATAGTTCCTAAAGCATTCATTGCTTTTGAGAGAGGAAAAAAAAAAAAAGAGAAAAAAAAAACATTTTAGCATGTGCTATTTTTGTTATTCTAATTAGAAAAAAACAGCTGGTCCTGCGCAGCTCTGACTGTAGTCTTTTTCAACACATTGTTCAGATTTTTTTCCTCTCTTTCTGTCAAGCTACAGGCTACCACCTCTTCGCATCCCACACAAGCCAGCCCCAAAAACACCTGCATAGCCCTAAATACCACATCTGCCAGGGAACAAAAAGAAAAGACTTTATTGGTCGCAGGATCCATAGATCAAATTATTCATATTAGGGATATATATATGCACAAGTAACTGCAAGTGACACCAGGCTAATGGCCAGCAGCTTCTCCTGCCGTTCGGGGGGTTGTTTTTAGTGTCTTTAGCGTGCGTCCTTTCTCATACCAATAAACCAACTTCACTGCTTTCATTTTTTAAAAAAAAAAGGTAATCAGCCTTCACTTAGGATTTTGATATCTGTAAACGTGTGTGCCTACAAATAATCATTGAAGCTGATCAAAGTCACACTCTGTGTTGCTATGGTAATGAATCCCCATTTTGTTTACGGATGGGTATGCGCCACATGACAAGGAATGATGTCAGGTGGAAAGCTGAGATAAATTAAATTTGTGGTCTGAAGTTATTAACATATGTTTTGTGCGAGTGTGTGCATGTGTATTAACTAAGAAAGGGAAGATCCAGAAAATTCCCTTCTGTGAAATGACACGGAAACACCGTGCTTACAGCAGGAGTCGCGGCGGAGCTTGTTTCAGTTAGGTGAGAGGTGCGGAGCGGAGGGACCACGACGGCTCCATGGCACGTCCAAATGGACGGAGCTGCTCTTTGACAGTCCTCATTAGTTAATTTCCTCGTCCGTCGTTTCCTCTAGTTTGTAATTCTGCTTGTGGGTTAGGGCACTTCGGAAGCCATCCCTAACTTTATTTGTGCGATCTGTCCGCATGGAAAGACAGAATTTATTTCTGTCTTCAAGTGAAATTCATTGCATTTATTTACAAATAATTACACAAATACCAACCGTTTGGAACGCAGAAGAATTCATACAATGAATATTAATTGCATTTCAAAACAAATACTACAAACACCCTTTGAAGTCCTAAAAGCATGCAATTAAGATGAAAATATGTGTATCTGTCGGTCCAGTTGTGTTTATGCAGTGTTTTCCCTACCGCCAGGGGTAGGGAAGGCACCGGCCCTTATGGGTGGCAGAACCAAATGCAGGTGGGTGGTGGGGAAAATCAAAAACACGCAGTGAAAGTTATTAAAGGGAAGTTGTTTCTGTATGAAAGTTGGATATGACAGTCTTTTTCTTGTAAGTTTTATAGATACATGTGTATGCATGTACATATGTTTTTGGAGAAAGTGATTGAATGCATTTACCTAAGAGAGAATGTACTAGCTGTTTCACCAAGTGTGGATGAGAAGCTGTTTTTATCAACAGTAATTTTCTCTCCTTGGTCTTGTATTAACATAGAAAGGATAACAGAAATGCCTCTAGCCAACTGAGATTTCAATTTCTCTGGCTTTCAGTTCCACTCCTTCTAGCACCTGCCATGGTACCTGAATGAAATCCCACTAATGGCAGTGGAGAAACTCAACAAGTTCAGCAAGTTTGGGATTACAGGATGGCGAGCGCATAACAAAAAGCAGAAGCCAGCAATTGAAATCTGTAGTGTTTCTGATCCCTGAGGGTAAGGGGGGAAATCGTCCTGAATTAAATAACTTGTGTGTCTGATAAATTTTCCTGCGGAATAAGATGTATTTTTAGAAGGTGTATGCTGTAACTATTAAAGAGGCAATAGAAATTTGTAATCGTGGAAACTCTTGTGCCATGATAGCATCTGAAGGGCAGAGCTTTTAGCAGAGTTCTCCAAACTCCTGACAAGCCTAGCTGATGTTTCAGTGCTTAAGTGGATTGAAACAATGCCAAGTTCTTCATTTTCGAAGTTTTCCCTTATTGGAGCATATTCCTCCACAGAATACTAGACTAGGAAAGAATACTAGACTAGAAACATTGTCTGAAGAAAGGAAAGGGACTTGTGGCAGTTCTATTGCTCTAAATATTAAAAAAAAAAAAAAAGACACTGAAGATGTATTGATATTTTCTTACATTTATATGTTATTATTTAATATAAGATCACTGAATTTGTTACTTTGAAGGCCACAGACCATTTTTCTATTTCTTTAGAAATATAATAATCTCTCTAATTCACTGTGCCATGTGGTGGTGTACCACCTAGCGATAGGTGTGTAATTGAGGGCAGAATTTGACCCTTTGATTCTGTAAATCACATATGATCATTACAGAAGAGCTCAGATCTTTAGACGTCGTATGATTGCCAGCTCACCAGCCACCCTTCCTTTGTCACATTATTTTTTTTTTTGTCTGACACTCTAATGAAAGCAATACAAAAGGCTGCCAGATCCCAGCTCAGAATGCCCAATTTGCTTTGACTGCCATTTTAGAGAGCAAAAGTGTGTTCCATTATTTGTATCGATATTAGGATGAACTTAGATCAGCAGATCTTCTGGACAGGGCTATGCCTTTTCTTTCCTTTGAAGGGCTGTGCATATTTGTGGTAGCATGTAAATAATAAGTCGGTGGTAGGAAAATTAATGCATGCCTGAAGGTTAGCTAAGAGACTTCTGATGGCCCTGTGGAGCACTAGGCTTTAAGCATTACTTGATTTTCAGCCCATACACCTAAGCGATAAGATTTCAGAAGATTTTTGTCTATGTCTTTGTGTTTGGCTCAGCTTTTATACACTTTTTTTTTTTTTTTTTTTTTTTTGGCCCAAGCTTCTAGAATAATCTGCAGTACATCCAGTCGTTCTCATTACCTGATGTCTGTAGCAAGGAGAGAAAGTGTGCTTTTTGGCACGCTGTTTTGAGAATCCTGAATTTCTTTTCCTTCTGTCTTTCTCTGCCACAAACTTTTTCCTGTCCTCCTCATCTGCGATACTTGGGGAGAATGAGAGCATTAAAGCAAGCTTGTCAAATGTTAACCTGATAAAGAAACAGCTTGGAAATTCATTTTGTTCCCTGGAGAGAGGCTGTATTATTCTGAGGTGCCCTCTGCTATGTCAAGAGCTAAAGATGCTTCATGAACCACACCTAGGCAAAGATGAGTAAGACCCTCCCTTGGAAAGGCTTAGACCTGTTGAGCATCCTTTTCATCATTACAACACACAGTGCATTGGAGCGTCTCAGATTAATCATCTGTTCCCACAAGTAGGATTTCCTTTTGTTAAGACCTTAGGGAAGCTAAATTTTTCAAAATACATGCTGGACGGGACTGAAGGTTTTTCTTATTTCTTTTGGAACCCCATTCACAGAAGCAAACCTCCAAGTTTAAACTTAAAAACCAGAGGCAGCAAGGGCTTCAATTCAGAGGAAGAAATGCATCAGCCCTGAGATCCTGTGAAGATCCTGCATTCTCCTGAGTGCTGGAGAAATTTGTGAAACTCGTTATCTTTTGGTCCAGCACCTTTAAGAAATCCCTGGCTATCAAATTTAGCTTTGGCATAAATGTATGTAACGAATATGAGATCTCTAAAAGTGATCTTGTTAATCATAGCTTAAAAAAAAAAAACAACAATAGATACTTGGAGGTTTTAGAGGCTGGATTTTTATTTTCTTTATTTTATTGGAGGCAATCGAGGCTTAATTTTCTGCATAGGTATTACCAATGAGAGGTACAGATCTTGAGCCCAAAGGGATTTCTTCTGAGGCATTAAGGTGAGAGCATACTGCTGTATGTGAAAAATACTTCTACTGCTGTTGTTTGACGAAGAGAGAGTTTTCTGACTTCAGAACAGTTTTTAAAAGCTAAACAACTTACGCCCTCCAAATTACCACTTTTAATTCCAAGAATTAGTGTGTTATAACAGAAGCTGATATTAAGGTTTTGAAAATGATCTTGGTTTTAGAAAAACAGGTACACAGAGTTTATAAAGAAGTTGGATGCACAGAGTAAATTCATATATGCAGTACAAAGTTAGGCTTCCATATGATTTATTGGGTTCATTTGCTTCCCTTTTCTACTTTTATTCTGGATCTTTCTATTGTTTTTCTTTCAAAAGGAATACAGTACAGCAGATTCATCAGAGGCCATTATTTACTGATTCTGTATATTGTTTTCATAATGGTTGAACTCAGCAATTCATGAACTGATTATTGAGTTTTAGCAAGTGGCTAATGAATCATTGATGCTGGCTCAGTGAGAAACAGAGTCCTTATGTTTCTGCAATTCTGCAGGCTTCCTCCAGATTTCACAGCTAGTTTCATTCATTTCGTTTCTTTCTTCCCTATCTTACTTTCTTGGAATATTACCATTTAAAAATAACAAAAGCAGTGACCACTTAAATCATGTCAGTGTTTTTTTTTTTTTTTTTTTTTTTTTTTTTTCCACCAGTAAGTTAGTGACCATATGTTGATTAAAAATAGATTTAAGAAAGAATCAAAAGGATTTCCAAATTTCAAAAGGTCTGAGGCAAATGAGAAGCTTATCAAGAAACTTTGAGTCGTTGTAAGTCAGCTACAGGATAATGCTAAAATAATGTGCAATTTCAATCCAATGCTTTTTAAAAGCTAGCAAAACAGAATTCTTTATTAATGTAGCATAGCATATTCCTTATTTAATATGGAATTATAATAAATTGTTATTGAAGATACTATGTTACAGTTGTAATGTAGCAGTATGAAAACTTTAATAGTGGCCTGCCTGCAAAAGAGAAGTTCTTTTCATTCTCATTTTCATCTCTTTCAGCTTTTCAAAATGCCTGTCCCTACAGAATTGTTACAAGATAATAGAACTCCAAGATTTATTTCTGATAAAAGGTTTAAATTGCAATAGCAAAATATAATAGCCCAATAACAAGACCGAATAGACATTAAAATAAGAAGGAAAAAGAAAAAGATATAGACTTATAGCGCTTACCTGTCTATTCACGAAAATGGATCCATCATATTGCAACCTGATAGTAGCTCTCTATAGCCTATATGTTGGGATTCAGAAGGAGGATTGACTCACGGGCTTTATTCTCTGGTTGCATTGCTGTGTATGTTCAAGCTCCGTAGTAACAGATTTTCCTGGAAGTTATTTCTATGTGGATTAAGCCATACCTGTCACCTTCACCTTTCCCATAGGATAAAATTCTGTTCTTCATAATTTGCCAGATCTTGTTCAGTTTCTACTAAACTATTATTGGGAATGTTAGATTTATTTTTTTTTTCCCTGTGGTGCAGTTGTATAATATTTGTGAAATAAGAAATTCCCAAAGTGTATATCAAAGATCACTTGCGAGTTTTGAGGGCTTGTTTGTAGTCATATCTGATTTGAAATCTTCTGTGGCTTTGGTGGTCATCAGTACCATTCTTATGCTAGTAGAATAATTGCTTTAATATTCGGTTGAGGTAGCAGCCTATACTTTGCATTGTGAATAGATGTAGCCAGAAGATAGGGGTTGGATATTTTTTAATGAACTATAAGATTTATTATTATTATTTGGAAATCTAAATATTTCAGAAGAAAATCAAAATCATTCAGCTAACGTAATGCATTATATTTCCTTGAGGTCTACATGGAGTTGTAAATAATATACTGATGGTCCCACACAGGCTTCCTGTCCTCATGTGTTATATGTGGCTCCCTTAAGTATTTGGGTGTGTGCTCTTGATCTGTGTCTGTTTTCTTTCTTTGACTTTTTTTTTTTTTTGACTTTTTCTCTTTCTTTCTTTGGGCAGTCTCATCATGAAAGAGTGAGTTCTCTTAAGAACAGATAAGGAATATGAAAAAATGAACCACAACTACTATTACACGTAACAGAAAAATTGGCAGGCTAAGCTAGTTGGCTTTTCTTCCAGTCTTCTTCCAGTTCATCATCCACAGTAACTTGAGTTGAAAACCCAATTTTCTACAGGGAAAATATTTTTCTATTGAAACTTCCCAAGCAGCTCTTCTTACAGTTCTTTAGTAAACACGTGGTTTTGTGGTTCTGCTCATGGTTCAACACCAGTCACCCTTTTGATCTTAGTGAAATGTGAAGATTGCCAGGGGCCTGTGTAAGGAAATGTTCTACCTCCTGCAGCCCTGTTCTCTGAGACGTGTGAGCATCGATATCATTAAAACCTACACAGAAGGAGAAGAAGAAAAAAAGATTTTCTGGAATTTGAAATTCTTATACTTCTATATTATAGGCAGTAGCAGGTACCCATAGATGGGCTGAACTGTTTTGTCTCAAGATCTTTCCATCTTTCTACTCTCAGAGACCATCTGACACATGCAGGATGTAAGTGCAGTTAGCACAATCTGATTAGGATTTTCATAAACAATATCTTTGTCAGATTTGTTCAAAAACAGTAAGGGAAGATTTGTTTTATATATATATTTATATTCTTTATCGAGAAGTTAAAATTAATGAGGAAAACCCTATTTTTAAAGTTAGGAAGCCATTTAAATATTTTGCAGCATCAAAAATCATTCATTTTCAGTGTGATCATTAAAATTAAATTTGTGAGGTACATACATTTTCCAGGACAGTCTGTGAAAACTTCTGGGAACTTCATTGCCAGAGCTGATGCAGTTGCAAAATGCCTGGATATTTTTTCAGGTGTGTTTAATCCTGCTGAGGAGTTAAGTCGAGGTGTTTGAACAATTATATTTAAGAGAAGATTTTTATTTTATTTTTTTTTTTATTTTAGAATAATGAGATGAAAAAACCCCAAACCCTTGTGAAATAGTATCCCCGTGTATTGTACTGTGGACTCAGGGAGAGTATTGTGTTCCAACCTCTCACAGACCACAGGAGCAGACCACGTATCAGGCTCAGAACAAAACAGCAGAAAAGAAATCCCCAGAAGTCTGACCAGAGGCTGTTAGATTTAAGCTGAATAGAGCTAATGCTGAGAGCCTTTGGGGACAGATCCTCAGCTGCTGTGAACGGCTGGGGTGAGGCTGGCGCTGTAAATAGGATTGTTGGCACCAGCCGGGGATCTGCCCCTCAATGCTGGTGCTGGCTCAGAGAAGTTTACTCTAAAGCAGACTTGCTGCAGTTTTCAAATAAATAAAAGCCGGTCTTTGTGGGTATTTAATGCTCCTCTGTTCCAGGCTTGCTTCCATTCAAAGCTCTTTCTAGGTGTATGTTGAATTTGATAAACAAGGCAGATAGGCAATTTACTGATTTTTGTGCTTTTTGACTTTATCCCCTTTTTAAAAAGAGCTGCTTGCTTGCAAAGCCTCTTGGCTGCATGGATGTAACGATAATGCAAATAAGCAGCACAGTATTTCATGCCAATATTCCCTTCTTTTTACTTTTGTCCTGACTGGTCTGTGTACCTAGAGAGGTGAGCTATTAATATTGCCTTTTTACAGCTAAATTATCTGACTCCAGAATTGTTCACAGATTCTATTAAAGACCCCTATGGAGGATTGCTTCTACAAATAGGCATTTTAATTCATCCGGGTACACTAAGGTGTTACCTTCCTTTCATTAATAAAATGGAAACTCATAAAGAAAACCAGATTATCCTGAATTTATGATCAAGTAATTTTGTTTCTCTTAGCTCTGGTAATAATTGTGGAACATTATTTCCTTGTTTCTTTTCCTTTCTCCTTCATATACCTAGACAATCTTAATTTCTCATGTTTATTTATCTTCCCCCCCTCCCCCCCCCCCCCCCCTTTTAATTTGACAGGAAAAGCTATCTAGGACCCCAGGAGGCAAACACTGAGGCTTAAGAATTGGTCCTTCCCATCTCCACTTTAATGAAATAATAAGTAATTGGTTCATATTTGCCAATGCTTTGGAAATTCTAGGTTATTCTTTTCATGTTCTATCTTAAAATTTCTTAGAATAGTAATTTTAATACCTTTGTATTTTTCTGGTATTTTGTCATCCACACTGTAAAGTGATTAATCTCTCTTTCATCGTGACTCTAAATACTCAACTTTTTACTGGCATCGTGCTGTTTTTTCCTCCTGAAATGAAGCTTTCTTTTCAATTTGTAAACCATTGTTTTGATCTTTCCTTCCCAACCAGCTCAAGGTTAATATTGTTAACAGACTGACTGAAATTTCAATACATTTGAGGCCCTCAATAGGGATAAATCACCACAGGTTTCCTGATTCCAACCTCTTAATGCCACTTGACATCAATGGCAATCCTGCCTCTTTATTGACAGATGCCTTTTCGGGGGGAAAAACCCTGAATCCAGTTCTTCAGAAGGCAGATCATGCTATGGATCACTTCCCTGCTGCAGAGCACTTCTGAAGCACCTCTGCAGAGACCACTTCAGTTGAACGACTACTTCATGGACTTAAAATGAAGTGTGCAGAGCTAAATTATCTCTGTAGATGCCTTGGCTAAACTTCTGGTAGGAGGCTGTTCTTCTGAGATCTCTTAAGAAGCAACTACAGAAAACATCCAGTGCATTTTCTGACCAGCTGAGAGGTTATGATCCAAAAGAGTTCAGCAGAGTAACATGACACGAGTAAAATTTTGAAGCATCTAAAATACCAGAAGAACTTGAAACAACTTTTTCACATGCCTTTTCAATCAGAAGGTATGGATCTCTCTTAAAATAAAGGAAAAGATGTTTAAAAAACTTGGAAAAAAATATTAAAAAACAACAACAAAATCAGCTACATTAAAAACTAAATGATTTCGTCCGATCTTGTGGTCTACAAAAATGTCAACAAACGTGAAACTTGTATCTATTCCTTTCACAGAATAAAGTCTACCTCAAGCCACAGTTTGTAATTTTTTAAAAACTTCTGATAGTTTCCTTACTTGCTTGGAATATCATAATTTCCACCTTAAAATGTTTTTAAGTGGTCCCTGAATGGTTCTTGGGTGGTTGATTCATCTTCTCAAATTGTGTACAGTTCTCATCGTTTTCTGAGAACTGTTGGTGTCTATTGAGGCCTGCTTCGTGGAAAAAGACAAATATTTTGTAAGCCAAATTTTGAATGTTAGTTTAGGGGAAGTTTATTTTTATTTTTATTTTTATTTTTATTTTTTTTTTCCAAATTCACAACAGTGTGCAAGAGTGTGACCTAATGACCATTTGCTCTAAAGTACGTGTTGGTCAATGCATACTTCAGTAAAAGTGTGAAAACACTTTTTAATTTATCATGTAATTTTACATCCATGAGCTGGGTTAAAAATGAATTTTCTTTATCTCAAAAATCATTTCCTTTAATTGGTGGTATTCATTATTTTTGATAATCTAGCCGCTGAAAAGTAGTTTATGAAGATGGCCTAATTTCTGTTAATGTCTCTGTTGGTATCATGGACATTTTACTTCTTTTCTAAATGAAATCTTTCTTGCTTACACATTCTTAACCTGCTCAAGCATTGAAAGCCAATAAACTATAGATTCGTTTAATTTAGAGTTGCTGAAGTTGCTGAACAGAAATATTTTCTATTTGATATTACTTTTATGATACAGGAAGCAATAGCATGAAAACCCAGACAAAGCATTCCTGGAACATGTGCATGCTGAAGATTGTTATTATTATTATTTTAATAAAAGTGTGGACAAGTAGAGTTAGGGTTGTGATACTCCAATCTGCCAAATTTTTGAAGAACAAATAAAATTGCATTTTAATTATATTTTCTTAAGAACGGACATTGCAAACATTTAGTTAAAAATGCCTGTACCTCTGAAAGACCATAAATTTAACTTTTACAGATGGAGTCAATTAGGAAGTTCTGGCTTAACAGGGAATTAGGGCAGGTACAGTAGCATCTAAATGTCATTTATCTGTCATGTATCTGAAATACGATATGTGTGTGTATATAGTTACATATATATGTATATATAAATCAGTGGCTCTTAAAGCCTTTTGCAAGGCAGGTCCGTATAATTCCTCTGTTTTATAGTTGAGATAGGTAAAGTACACAGGTGGCAAATTGAAAGAGACAGTTTCCTCTGTAGTAACACCTGACATAGAACCAGCATCTCCGTTCTTATCCATCCATATGCTTTTTCTGACTGTAGTTGCAACAGTGGAGTCTCATCCATCCTTTATGTGGCATGAAGTAAACGCATTGCAGATTTATTTTTTTTTTTAGACAATATAAAGCAGGGTAAAAAGATAATGCACCTTCAAATAAGGGAAAAAAAAAAAAAAAAAAAAAAAAAAGCTTGATGCTTGATTACCTTACCTTACCCAATGGGTTTGGTTTATCCTAACTGTCTTCTCTCATTAATTATTTTGCTGCAAGCATGTGATATATGGTGATAGCCTACATAAGTAATTTCAACTAGGGTAAATTTGACTTGGTATGTTTAACAAAAATTAAAGTATTATTGGTAATTAAAAACCCCGAGACTAGAAAAATTCAGACAGTTTTGTGAATTTTCTGCTTAAGTAAAATTGCTTTTGGATTGCACTAAGTGTTGAAAAAATAAGTCTGAAAAAAAACTAAGTGTACCAAATGCAAGGTAAAGACTCTATTCTTTTTCCTGCAGTGATACAAATTCAAGATGCATGTAGAGCAATTTTTCTACCCCAGTATGTGTATTGCTAAAAGTGCAACTTCTTGCAAAATGACTTAACCTACACAGAGCATAGAATTTTTGCTGCATGTACAATGAACTTCATGGCAGAGAAGCAAAAGTAATTTCCCTAATGACTGGTTGAAAATCTTGAGATCTGCAGACCATCCACGTTTTATCTCTAGCAAAGCATACACGATCTCTATCTGCCTATTTATGACACTGCAGTATATGACAAAGACTACAGCATCAAGCAGTGTTGAAACAAAAAGCGCATGTCAAAACTCAAGTAGGAATCTTTGAAAGGTCTCCTGAGGAAGAATCGTTCTGTTTTGTAACACAGCCTTGCCCTGAAAATGTCTCTGTAAAATGAGTCCAAAGGACTTATAACTCTTCGTGTAGTCCAAATGCCCGCACATTTATTCACAAATAAATTTAAATGCATGGAAGCTTTTGGATTGCAGGTATGATCATGTGCAGCTGTTAAAATCTTACATTTTAAAATACATTACAGCACAGTTTGATCACTACAGCTGTCTCGCTGTCATGTCTCCCATTGGGCTGTACCTGACCTCCTTTCCCTTCTCCCTTTGCCATGCCATTGCGCGTGGGTGAAGAGCTGGTGTGCATGCCGAGGGTTTTGTGGGTGCCAGACAAGGTTGCAGAGAAGGCTGTCTAGTTTGGGGAGAAGCGATTCTGTGCTGTTGCAGCTGTGGAAGTGCAGTGTGTTTTTGAGGGGGCAGGAAGAGGAGGCTGGTCCCTTTACTACTGGCCCCATTCAGCAGTAAGGATCCAGCACTAACTGCTACGATGAGTTTTGCAGTGCATTGGTAGAGCCTGTTCCAGTTCCCATTGATGTCAGCAGAAGTTTCCTTTGATTTACTTGAGGCAGGGTTAGACTGTTAATGAATAGATCTCCGCATGTTTAGAAAGTGTGCAGTTAGTTGCTAGCTTTAAAGGAGCATCCGTGTTTGTCTACAATATTCTTTAACATGTCATTGTAATCATAAGACAACTAACACTTCAAAGGTTTCTCCTCTCTTTGTTGTTAGAAGACCAGGATTAGAAGGTGCATCAACAACTGTATGTTTGCTCCATGAGTTTTCTTTCTGTTTTTATACCTTCATACAAATCGAAACCAATAGTTATTTCTAGGGAGCATACAAGGCAATAAATAGCTGTGTATACTCCCCCTGTATCAAGTCACGTTGCTGTGAATCACAAACTAATTACTTCAAAGTTTAAAATCTACCCTCCTAGAAGCTGTTGCTCTTTTATTCCCAGAAATATAACATCAAGCCATAGTTTATCAACAGCATTGTCACAAATATTAACTACATGAAGACCTACCTGTTCTTATTTAGATATTGATAGCCTCTTAAATGCATGTGGGACTCTGCGTATGGAGTCACAGATACCCGCACGCATACTTTGTGGGAGCAGTAAATGTAAATCAAGAGGGAGCACTTTGTGTGATAAAACAAGAAATTTAGGTTCATGTGACCAGCCAGCACTAATGCAAATAATTCTAATATATTTCACATGAGACATTAGACTGCTATCTTTGCTGTTTATCTCTAGTTTTGTCAGATGGAAAGGCCAGAACTGATGGACTGTTTTGAAGGAGTACGCACAGCTTCTGTGCTTTGGCCAGTTTTCCTCCCAGAGATAGCACCACAGCTAATGTCCATGTCTGTGCATGTGTAGTGGCTGAAGGCATGGCTGGCTTCCTACAGTGTTTTACTCTATTATCAGGATTTAACCCCATTACAGAGTGCTGCAGAATAGCTTGTCTTTGAAAGGAGCTGAGTAGCACAAATGCAATTCTATGTACTGCCTATGTACATACACACAAGTCATCAGTCCCATTTGGTACTTCTCTAAAATATTTGTAAATGTTATTTTAAATAAACATTTAGCTGGTTCATTATTAAATCTTTATATAAATTTCATCTTCTATAAGATGTTCAAAATCTTCAGAATTCATCAGCATGTCTTAATACTTGTGCTTGACTAATGTTTTACATTTATAGGAGTTTTAAAAGGCAGGTGCAATGTGACATATCACAAGAAGCAAATTAAACTCTTGTAAAGCACAGCTGGAATGCTAAAAATGTGTATTTGTAATTTAAATATGTGACACCATCACACTGTAAAATCAGTTCATAATTAGAAAACATCTGTTTTTTTCCAATATGATGTCTAATAGTATATTTAAATAATTTAGAATGCAATAAGGGGAAAAAAAAGTCAAGCTATAGTAAGTGATTCAGGACATTTCTTTTCTTTTGTTTAAATGTCCTCCTCCAGATCTCTAAGTAACCCATCATTTTGAAGCTAATTCTTGGTTCACATTATAATCACCATTGATGAAATACATATGCCAAACATATGTGCTGTTATGACCTTATTGTCAGTCAAGAAACAGGTTTTGTAGATGCTATTGTTAAGAAGGATTTACACACTGTCATGTTGCTATTTTTTTTTTCTTTTTTTGATTATCGAAGAACCGTGAGTCAAATAAAAGTTGATTATTTTAACAGTGAAATTTACATGAATGCGCATATATATAGTAAACACAATGATGTCTTAGGAGTTTATGATATCTGGAAACATACTTAAGCTAGATTAAATACTGACTTAAAATGTACTGGGATCAATTCAAGTTTAACTAATAAAGTTTGAACAAAACCACAACTTCTCAAATGAAGTTAACATGGTAGATTAGCCACACATCTGTCATCAGTGTTCACGTAGGAGGGTATTTATATTTGTGTGATGAAAATCCTAATGGATGTTTTTATCCTGCCTGAAGTGTGCAAGCAGAGCGTTCCCCTAGTTTATAGGCAGTAAACTATATAACCTTTCTCTTGCCATTGCCTAAGCATCTATTTAAGATAAATAGAGGCCAGGCATTCCTGAACAGCTTTTTTGTTCTTTTTTTTTTTTTTTTTCTTTTTCTTTTTTTTTTTTTTTCCACAGGCATGTATGTATAAATGGTTGAAAGTCTTCACACATACTTGGTAATGTCTAAAAAGCACACTAGGTACAGTAGTACTGTTCAGCTATTTTTCAGCTCAGTAGCTGGGCAATGGTGTTAGTAAATACTGTGAGGCCCATCTATCAACTCTTTCCTGGGACGTGAACGTTCTGGGGAAAAAAAAAAAAAAAAAAAAAAAGCGTTCAGTTTACATCCTTTCCTTTTTAAATGAAACTAATTTTTGCCCTAGAAATGAAGAAAAAATCTAACCCAACTTTTGGAGGGCTAGAGTACATAAAGTTAATGTGCTGCCGTTTGCATGCATCTACGTCTCAATCGTCTTTTACCAACCTTTGCTGCTGCAGCCCACCACAAGCTTTTCATCAGTTTATGCATTGTGTGCCAGGGCAAATAATGACAGAATATCTAGCTAAAGAAGGGGTACTTAATCAGCAATCAAGATTCAATTTGTTTTAATTTTAGCAGGTGTTTGTGAGGTACATTGATGGGAGAGATAATATGTACAGCTTTCATTAGCTCTCTTGTTTTTGTGCTTGAACATTTAAGAGCCAGATGTTCGGAGGTGAGCTGATCAGAATATTAAGTCTCCAGAGGTTGGTTTCCATAGTGTTTTACATTCCTTTCTTTATCTCCCTCAGTTCACCCTGAGCTATGAGGTGCAAGTGCTCGCAATGACAGACTACATTTCTGCTTCCTATTCAACTAAAGCTTTAAATTAGTCTAATTCTCTATTACAACAAAACAAAACAAAAACCCCAAAACTTTATTCTAATAATCTGCAATTAATTCGTGGTCCTTGGGTCAGACTCATTTCCCATTTAGAACCAGTTTAGTTGATAAATCTCTCGCAGAAATTATTTGTTTAGTGACTGGTATTTTGCCAGGAGGTTTTACCTCAGTAAAAACACAGAACTGCCATCAGTCAGTAAGCTACTGATTCCATCATCTTGTTAGGTTAAACATACAATCTAGACCCTTTCTCTGTTCTGGGAAAAATAAAAAAAAAAAAAAAAAAAAAAAAAAGAAAAAGCAGCACCTCTAATGTCCTAATGCCTGGCCATGAACGGGGACTGCGGGGTGAACTTGGAGGGCAGCCTCAGTCAGTCTGTGTTCTTTAAAAGAAAATGTGCAGGCTGTATTTGAATATCAGACTGTTTTTTATGACACAAGGTCATTGAAGGAATAGACTGGAGTGGGCAATAGGATTGTGAAAGAAGACAGGCAAACTTAATCTTTTGTTTTATGTTCTTAGCCCGATAGGTAGCTCTTCCCTAGTAGCTGCTGCACTGATTTCAGTATTCTCCTGTATGGTACGCTCTCCCATGGCTGTGATTATAATTTATTTTAGTAGAGAAACAAACCCAGAAATGAAGAGTTAAATAGAACTGCCATTGGCAAATGCTATAATGTTTTCCCTCACTATTAATTGTTCTCTGTTTACTTTGATGCTCAAAGATTGCCCTGTTTTACAAGCGTATTTTCTTAATTGTGTCACCTTGTACTGTAAGTATGTCAGAGGGGAAACATTTGCAAGTGATTAGATATGGACCTTTGTGTCACCAAATGTATGAGGTACATACCCTTATAGGATATAATTGTGATCTTTTAATATGCGGCCATTGACCCGGACTTGTTATTATCTATTATAGTTTATAATAATGTATCTCTTTATGATTAAATGATGATGCCCGGCAGAACACTATGATTAGCATTTCAGTTATTTATAGATTATGTCAGAGCAGTAATAAACATAAAATGCTGTTAATGTGTGGCTAATGAAATCTGGACATGAACAAGTTTATGAATTGATATAATTCATTTGAGTGTTCTAACTGAGCTGCTGGTTCTCGTCATAATTCAAAAGCTTAGCAGGGTTCACCGATTAGGTGGTAGACTAATTTGCTACAAAAAGTCAATGGGTTTTCATCGTCTTGGGCTATCATACACAGCATGGCTGATTGCATAAGGACTATACAAAGTAATTCTCATAAATATATTTATTAAGCTTAATATGTTTTGTGAGGTTAGGATGGAATCAGCTAGTGCACAACATATGTGGAACAAAATCACAGTGTGTTAGATACTAAAAAGATATGTTCAGTAAAATCATTCAAGACCAGATCGATGAGGGAGTTATTTGAATTTTAAAAAGTGAGCAATTCAATATCAAATATAAATGAGAACCATAAAGAATGATGCAGATGATTGACTGAGTACGCTTGACGTTTATTTTACTTTGGCATCATAATTTCATTTCATGCTACAAATACAGTTTTAAACTTAGGTTACATAGCGCTGAAATAGCTGAGTGTATTTGCAGAGCTAATGGGAGTACTGCTTTCCTGTGCCTAGGAAAAACTGAGGAAAGCCTCACACTAGAGCATGTGCTTCTACTTTTTCCACTAGTGTAGTCTATCACCAGCTACCTGTCCTTTTACAGCGCTGTCTTTTGATAACAACATATCCTGGGTCCTGATCTTCAAAAGAGATGTTCCTAGACTTTATAGGATATCATGTTTTGTTGTTGTTTTGTTTAAACAATGGGTGAGCACTTCATTGAATGTAATTTCCTCTTTGTGATCTTTATTTGTCATCAAGGGCTGTCAGTTCATCAGGTTCTTTCTGCCCTTTCTCTGCTACAGCATCCTTTGCTCTCTCCCATCCTTTGCTCTCTCCCATCCTTTGCTCTTGCCTCAAACCCACCATTGGTTTAATAGGGGGTGAACTCGTAAGGAGAGTCCTTTATGCCACCAATAAATGCTCTGAAAGCGCTAGGCTAGCTTATATTCACTGTACAAATATATTTTTCCAGTATGTCCTTCATAACACATGATTTTAGAACATTTTGTTTGAACATCTATGCATAAGCTGACTAGGCTACTTTATGAAGAAAGATCAACTCTGAGTCTATATGGAACCCCAAAGACATTAGACAAGCACTGAGATGAGATAAATAGCTGAGCTTTCTTCATTTTTAATACTAACATATGTAGTGAAAATTACCAAACAGTATTAATGAGTAAAAATAGTGTAAAGAAGCAAAACCAAACAATCAGATTTTTTTTTTTTTTTTTTTCGCTTCTTATTCAAAAATCTAACAGGATTAGTTATGATGTGACTGGGGGACGCTGCCTTGTTAATAATGTTAATCACAACATTCTCAAGTTTTTCTATTTAAAAAAGCAATGTCATTAAAGAAAGAAGGAAGTGCCACTTGAGAAAATGGGTATACAGCTCTCCAATCTTTTCTTATTCTAACAAGAGTCCAGACAAACCCTTTTAAATTCCCCTCTTGCATTTGTATCTTGACCCAACGTTTGATCCATATGAGGCCCTGCACTCTAATCTTCACTATCAGCTTTTTCTCTGTTGCTCTCCAATATCGTTCACATTACATGCATTCCTTCCCTGCATTACATAAATCTTTGTCTTGCCTGTACAAAAAAAAAAAAAAAAAAAAAAAAGACCTCTATAACCATAACCCACATAGCCCAGCCTCTCTCCCTCTCCCCAGGTGGTTGCTTTGGAGCTTCTTGGAAGATTCGAAGAAATTAAGAAATGGACTCCTAGCTTTTTCTACAGATGTTTTAAAAGCAAAGATTAAAGGTACAATTTACACACCTCCATGTATGTTATCTCCTCTAGAACATGGTGCGTGCACAAACACGAAATTCAGATGTAAGGGCAGTAGTGGCCCCAAGCTTGCTTTACCTGTGTGCTTCGTGCTCCCAGCAGGCTGCCGGGTGCGAGCCCCAGGCTGTGCCCGGGCTGGGGAACAGCACGCGGTGATGTGGCTGTGACTCCTGCTGAGGTAGGGGGAGTCCCCAGCTTGCAAGGAAATACACTGCTCTGTTGGAAGTGGTGGCTCTGAGCTTATTTCTAGTATGGGGCTGTGAGGACTTCTAGGCTTTGAACATCTGTGGCTGGTCCAGGAGCTGTCACACAGTTATTGTGTGTGTCTGTCTCATCGGGACATATCTGACTGTCTCTTCTTAGTGGCTTCCTGCTACTTTTCTTAGACTTAGGTAAGAGAAAAAAACTTCGCAGAAGTAGCAAGCTAAAAACCATCTGAAAAATTCATAGGTCAAGAGAGTCCTTACCCTTTGCACTGCCTCCTTCATATAAGACCTGAAAAGAGAGCCTCCATCACATCTGTTTGCTATCTGCAATATCATATTCTGTATGTTTTTCTCCTCACTGTTTGTTTTAAATTTATTTTTAGTTAATTAAAAATACAGTTGATATTTTTTTTCCTGTGTCACAAATGAGAATGCTAACATTTCATTTATAAAGTGATATGTGGTTCAACTTCTGCTCTTGATATTTTCAAGAGGCCAGTGATTAAAAAACCTATGTGGAATATGCTCTATTATTGCCCTCTCTAGGCATTGTCGCATAAAACCTTAAAGGTTCTGGTGCTAAATCCCCAAGGCAGCATTTTGATACATGCCAGATGTTCACTCATGGGAGGGATAAATGTTTAATAATTTTTGCTATTGTTACTGTTTTTACAATGTGTTATACTGCCATGGCTTGCTAAGGCTAAAGCTCTGTTTTGCTGAAGGAACAGGCATATAATAAGTAAGATGTTTACATTTCCATCATCTTGTTTTTGCCAATAATGTGGGAGTTTGCGACCTGAAGCACAAGTAGCCCGAGTCTCTCAGAGCTGACAAAAGGGTTTAACTGGGCAAGCTGAAATCCCGTTTCAGGGAAGAAAGCTTGCTACAGCCTCCAGTTGGTTTTAAAAGCTGGAAACTTCATCTGGTTCCAAGTAACAACTTATAACCTATTCACACAGATTGCAGTGTAAAGCAACAGGAAAAAAAAAAAAAAGGCTTGGCCTGCTTTGTTTCTCTATCCAAGAGGAGTAGCATAAATCCACGTGCCTGTGGTATTTGCACTCGTATCTCCAGTGTAATAGACCAATACTCATCTTCCTAAATTAGAGATGTGCCCAAAATTTTTAAAAATAGTATTATATACTTCAGTGAAATAGATGAAGTTGATCCTTGTTGAAACACTGATAATGTCAACAGAATTACTCTGGCTTTTGGAGCCAGTGGGAGCTGACAAGAAAACGGATGCATTTTCCCCCGAAAATGGAAATTGTCTGGACAGAAACCATAATGATAAGAGAGTGTTGTGCATTCCAACTACAAAGCATAAGGCATCCAGGAAAAGACTGGAAGGTTTGGGTGTGTGTGTGTGTGTTTCAATCTGTCTTTCCAGATAAGTGAGGGGCTTGTTGTTTGTTTTGTTTATTTTTCTTATCATACATGGGAAACCATAATTTCATACTGCCTTTCTTATTATCTTTTTATTGGTCTCTTTTCTGTTGTGCATTGCTGGGGAGAGAGTTTGATGATAGAGATATTCTAACCAGGAAGTGTCTTAAGGCCATGTCACTGGTGAGAGCTACCTTATGCAGGAAATATATATATATATATACATACAGATCTTTAAAAAGTTCTAATTTTGCAAAAGCCCATCCCCATTTCAGCTCCATTCTGGTCCCCGGTTGAGGAGGATCACTTGGCTGTTGCTCATTTTACTTTCCTGTAATAGGTTTGCTCAGGATGCCAGTTTAGTTACGGTCTGTGTGCCATCAGATGCCATCGTCAGATGCCTTCATCTAAGCAGCAGTCTGGGTTGTCTTAGCAAGGGCTGTGCTTCTGAGAAGTTGCCTTCCTGCTGTTTTTTCTGGTGTTGGATGGGAAGCAAGCTCAAAATCAAGTACAAGAGTTATCTACTAGTTTCATTCGCACAGGTCTGGATGTTCTTTGAAGTTCCTTTTTTTTTTGTCAATACAATAACCAGATACCATGCAGTCAGCCTTCAGATGGGCTGTCGGCTGCCTCTGGACTGTAAGGAAGCTGCCGTGGTGGAGCACTTCAGGGTGATGGGAGTGTGCTCTGTCAGAGCTGAGGCAATGGCTTGCGGCAGGTTTGGATAAAATCTGGATTTCAGGTGCAGCTAAAGGAGCTCCATCTGCAAGTACTGTCCTTCTCTGATGCCCCAAGAGCCCATGCACTGCAATGGTGCGGTGCCTCTATGAAGATCATCCTGGGTAAATTAATAGTCGGGGTAACTGGAGGTTGAAGAATGCTGGCTACTAGGAAGTAACTTCTTTCCTTCTCATTTGTCCACAAATACCTTGCATTTCCCCATCAACTTTTCCCTCCTTCCAGATGTGTCCTCTGTAGCTGAGCAAAATATGAAATTAGCCACAACAATTTCCCTTGCACATCCCATATCAAGCAGGAGGAGCAAAGGAAAATTCATGAGTTTCAAGTGATGAGCCACGAGTATGTCCTGGTTAGATTGTGTGTGATCACTACTCGCAAATCTCAAAGAACACTTACTGAAAAGTGACCTTCCTTTACTAGTTATGAGCATCTTCAAAAATTCTTTTCCACTCCTGCTCCTTTTTCTTTTTCTTTTTCTTTTTCTTTTTCTTTTTCTTTTTCTTTTTCTTTTTCTTTTTCTTTTTCTTTTTCTTTTTCTTTTTCTTTTTCTTTTTCTTTTTCTTTTTCTTTTCCTTTTCCTTTTCCTTTTCCTTTTCCTTTTCCTTTTCCTTTTCCTTTTCCTTTTCCTTTTCCTTTTCTTTTTCTTTTTCTTTTTCTTTTTCTTTTTCTTTCTTTTCCTTTTCCTTTTCCTTTTTCTTTTCCTTTTCCTTTTCCTTTTTTCAAAATAAGGCAGAATTTACCTCCTTTGCTTCTCTGCTTGTCCTGAAGGGCAAGCAAGGTAACGCACAACTGAGGATCCATCTAATTTAAGAAGGATGTTTGCTGAGCTCTTTCGCTCATGCACATGCACTCTTTCACTTATTCACCTTTCCCACTGCATTATCTTAATGAAATGGAGTAACATTCCACCTGCACCCCCCCGCCCTGTCTTTCCAGTTCACCCTTGTCTAGAACTTGCAATTGCTTACTGCAGCTTTTTCTTAGGCTCTAGATCTTCCACTATTTAGACACTGAAGACCTCATTCTGCTGTCCTGAATAAGGACTGCAAAGTTGGACCCACATCAAAATCAGAAAGGAGTTTACAATTATAAATCTGTGTCACATTTTTCTCTTAGCCAGGTTAAGCTGATAAAAAGTCGCCTTATTCTGTGAAAGGACATTGTCCTCAAAGGGGGAGGAAAAAAGTTAGGAATGCAGGTCAGACTGTATTCAGCTTTTCAAATTCAAGTCTCATTTTTAAAATGAAGGCAAAGGGTGGTAATCTGTAAATCTGCAAGTTTAGTGTCCTATGTAGTACACGAAGTAGTCCTTGAGAATACTGAGAAATATGTGGGTATGAAGATATAAGTAGACAGCAGGGCAGCTTTTTACAAGCAGTGATGATGCGGTGTGATTGTACTCAACCGAAAACAGTGTTTCTAAGCTAGCTAGTTGAATTTGGTTTTCATTTTGCATATATGATGACTGAGTGTATTAACCATTTAAAAAATAAAAATAAAAATGTGCTGGCACTTGCAAGCTGGCAAAATTCTGATGAAATGTGCATTGAAATAGTTTATCAGCACTTACCTGTCCTCAGGCAACAAAATACCCAGCTTTGTTGGAATGGCATAAGACATCTGTAGGTCAGTTTCTGATTCATCAGTCTAACAAGCTTCAAATTCTTGTTATCCATGCTGTATGAGGGAAAGTCTTGCACTTCAGAAATTTCTATTCAAATAAGTTAGCCCAATAATTTCCTGGCATGTTTTGATATATCTTTTCTATCTTAATCCATGATAAATTTTAGTGTTGTTCTTGGCACAACTCTTTAGCCTGGAAAACATTTTTATTAGCTTCTAGGACTTGGCTAGGTATTTTTGTTGTTGTCGTCGTGTTCCTCCCCCCCCTCCCCCAAATGTTCCTCTAACTGCAACATGTCAGAAAAAAAAAATAAAAAAAGCCTTAGACAAGACAGAAGAATTTATAAAATAAATAAATAAATCTTAAGTTGAGCCAGGGGAGTTTTAGGTTAGATGTTAGGAAGAACTTCTTCACTGAAAGGGTTGTGAGGCATTGGAACAGGCTGCCCAGGGAAGTGGTGGAGTCACCATCCCTGGAAGTCTTCAAAAGACGTTTAGATGTAGAGCTTAGGGATATGGTTTAGTGGGGACTGCTAGCGTTAGGTCAGAGGTTGGACTCGATGATCTTGAGGTCTCTTCCAACCTAGAAATTCTGTGATTCTGTGATCTTATTACTTTTAAAGTTTTCTTTCATTTATCTCTGTATAAAATACTGCAGATCTCAAAAGCAGCTAACAGCAATGTTTAGACTGGATAAAAAGACAACAAGAAAACAAATTTGTGAGATAGATTCAGCATTTTCTGTAGATCCTTTTAACGTCAGTGGAGGAAGGCACATTTACATCATATCCTAATGTTCCTACTGATGATATGGTTTGTGTTGTGTTGCCAGGCCAGTTTGAACAAAACTGATAGTTTGCAGGGCATTTTCCCTCAAGCACAGACCAAGCTAGAACAGAGGGTAGTTAAGAACTTCTAAAAATGTTCAGTGTATTGCAAGATGGTTGCCAAAGAGGAGGGAAAAATGGCCAGCAACTGGGGAAGCTGCTTGTCTTTGGGTGGTTATCTCCAGAGAGCATTTTAAATGTAACACTTCTGAACTTGGCTCTGCCAGTTGATTTTATATTTCTTTGCTGGCTGAACTTTGAAGTCATTATGGATTCAAACGCAAGGACTGTGTGGCTACTTAGAACCCTCAAATCACGAGGAGCGATGGTGAGTTCAACATCTGACAGCTCCATCTTCAGATAGATGATCATCTCTGAATTATATATAAATGTGGCACCTCTCTTTCCCATTTATTCCAGTTCCTGAAATCCTTCCTCTTTGCACTTATGTAATGGTCATGAGGTTGAGTACCTTGCAGTAGCAAAGAATGATGTAATGGACACCAGCAAGAGAGAGGGAGGAATGAAATGTGTTGGGAATTAGATGACGGAAAGCAGTAGGAAGGCGAGGTTGGCGTGGCTTGAGTTTTATGATGAAGAGTACTGTCATAGCAGGAGAAATGTAAATGATTAAAATAAAATGTGAGTAAAGGCAAGCTAGCAATTACTTAAAAAAAAAAAATCCAGATTTTTAACTCAGTTTCATTGTTTGGATGCAGGAAAAGCTGTTGAAATGATTTTCAAAGATTTGGGTTGTCAATAAGTGCATTACTGTGCTTAGCATTTGAACCTAGCATCTTTTGTTTGTCAGACGGAATATAGGAATCACTTCTGTGATCTGCAGTGGATGTATTTTTTTGAATCCACAGAGGAAAAAGGCCTGTAGAATCTAATACTCTTGGTGTGCTAGCTATAGCCAACAAACTATCAAACATTTAGGAGCTGATATACAACAGGGGAAGTAAAAGGCGAGTGGAAATTAGTTCACATTCTTAAAGAATGGTATAATAATTGCTCCTTCTGTAATTCTTTTCTCCTGTGTCTTTTAGTTGTGGAGAGACAGGATGTTATATTTGTTAAATATGTTATAGGACAATTACCTCTGTTTCAACCAAGCCTGAGTTGATAATTGCACTGTAATGTATTATAGCATATAGAGTTCTGAACTAGCTTTTCCTTCCTATATTGAGATCTTTGTAATTATGTTAATTAATAAATAATAACTTTTGATAGAGAGAGAAAATAACAGCAAGAATACAGTTGGTAGGTATCATGGGGCTATTTCAGCTGGGAGATGCCTATATTTGGAACATTAAATTTATTTTAACATAATGTTTTTTGTGTTTTTTTTAATAACTTACATATTTCTTCTGTGTGTATACAAATAAGCACGTGCGTATAATAAAAAGCTATGCATTTACACACTCATTATACACAGAAGTAGACAGGGAAGGGAGAAGAGCTACAATAGATTTTGTGCTATAGAGCTACATAAATGGGTTGTGGTCTTAACATAGCTTCTCCTGATTACTGGTAAAAAACTAATTAGGTTTTGTCATTTATTCACTTGGAGTTTTGTCTCATTGAAACCTTGCTACTCTATTTAACCTACTTCTAGTCTGCAAATATCTACTGCCATGTTATGTTATGCTTTTTTGCTTAAATTAACTCCTGAATAATACAGCATAGCACATACAGGAGAATGAAAAGTTTTCACATTTTTAATACAAGACTGATTTTATTATATTACTAGAGAAATAAGTTAGATTGCTCTTGCAGTCTCAATAAATCACACATGAAGTCTTCTTTTTTTCTAAATTAAATTTTTATTTAAATAAAAGTGTTATGTTTGTATTTGAACTGACAGCTAAATCTGATAATTAGAGTGCATGAAGTTGGCTTTGATTGGCATTGTAATTGGATTGTCATTGGGCTGAAAACCTATTATCTTTGGATCATGCCCCATGAAATCTGTTGAAGAAACTTTGCTGCCAGTCATTAAAGCCACCATCTTGGCTTACAAATTAGGTTTGAAAGGCTTTTTACCACTGGGAATGTAATTTAAACCACTGCAATTGCACTCCCATTAATTAAAATTATATTAAAATTATGGTTCATTTTCTAAATATTTTTTTCATATTTTATTAGACATACTTATTACTAAATGCTTAACAAATTACATAGCAGAGCTAGTAAAATTATATTTTAAGATAATCCATCATTTCAGCACATGCTACTCAGCATTAGTGGAATTAGTCAGTGTGTTGATCATTAAAGGATACACTATTTATGTTTTTCATTACTGGTTTTCATTAAAAATAAATATAATTGTAAAAGTTTTTTTTTTTTTTTTAAATAACAAATTATAATTAAAGTGAACTTAGTGTATTTGTCTGTTTTTTATATGTATCTTTTCTGTGTAAGTCACAGATGAGTGCATTATGCCCTACAGAGACATGAACAGGACAATATCCCTTTTTTCCCATGTAACACGAACAGACGTGGCTCCCCCAGTCTTTAGCCCTTGGCTCTCCAGTGAAACCATCACTCCTTGGGAGCCCGCAGGTAGGCTGAGGTGGCATGCCTTCCTTCTTCCTCCTCCCTGCACAACCTTCACCACCGAGGCCACTGCCTGTCACATCAGTCAGATCACAGCGTTTCACTTAGAGGCGAAGAAACGTTTAATTTCAGAGCAGCCTTTTTTTGAAAACGAGGAGAGTCATATGAGCAGGAACTGCCAGGATGAATTCTAATGCAAGTAGCAGTAGGTGGACTCTCCTCGTCTTATGGGACTGGAAATAGTTGAGCCTCCTGAAGAACTCTAAGGAAAAGGAGGACAACAGGAGAGAAAAGCCAGCGATGAGAAGACACTTCACTTTTGTCTACAAATACACTGAAATGATGGTGGATGTTACAGAGGAAATGAAAGCACAGGAAACAATGTGAAGAGCAGTGTGACTGGGGATGAAAGTGGTCATTCTAACATCTCGTACAATGTTTGTTGACTCTCTTTCATCTAATTATAGTTTTTCTATAAAGCATTGATAATATTTCAAATTATATTATTGAACAGAACGTTGATTCTTTTAGTAGAGCAACATTTTAAATATATTTGAGTACAACTGAGCCATAGGGAAAGTCAGACAAGAATATACATTCCAAGAGAAAAGCACTAAAAAAATACCAGACTAGTGCAACGTTTTAGTTTAGAGTGAGAGAAACATCTGAAATCTGTTTCCAAAAATTTTCTTTTGAACTACTGTGCTGAATTAAAGTCTTAAATTACTTCTCACATAGTAGCATTCTGTGAGTAATAGATGAAGTGTCCATTTATGGTCTCCTTTAGGACACCACGTTCGAAATTCCTTGAGGTGCTATCAGAGAGCATGGATCTCCAATCTAGTTGCAGGTCTGCCTTGGCTTTGCAGTAATCTTGCAGCACTACTTGGAGTTCTCTATGTGGATTTTTTTTGTTCCTACATGGGGTACTTCATCCAAAGAGCTACCTCATTGCTCAGCAAGTCAAGGCCTAGAAATTCACTTCTTTTAAGGTTATGATTCCCCACTTGATAAACCACAGTGGGATTCCATCTGAAATCCCTGGAGTGCTTTACACTCCCCATGCTACCTCTTTAGTCTGTGAAACCACTGAACTCCTTTAAAAGTACCATTTTCAAATGAAGCATATATATTTAGACTTTACTTCAGCTGTTCCCATGTGTGAATTTGCTTACTCTGTACTGCTTAAACATTGTTCTATGTGTTAAGAAATTCTACATCTTTCTTCCTACGAGGACTTTAGTTATTTTCATCTATGTTAATCTAAAGTGAACTCCTATCTTACAAAGTGTGCATCAGAGCTGTAGGAAACTTGGAATATATCTAATTTAAAATAATAATAATAATAATAAAAGATAAATCCCAAACTAGGTTTGGAACATTTCTGTCTGTTGGCTTTGCCATCAGGGAGGATGGCGATGATGTTCTGTAAAATGAATAGTTAGTAATTTCAGAGTCATTAAATAAATAGTTGTTCACCTGACCTCCCTGTGCTTTGACTGACCTCTGTCATTAGGTCTTCCCACTTAGCATGACCATGTGCACACCAATAATGCAGCTCTGTAGAATATTCCCTTGCATTCAACTGATATTTTAAAGCCAGGAATCTTCATATAGTTTGAGTTTAATGTCAAAAGATCAGTGTTCAGTGGGAACATGGGTGCTCGTGCCAATCTGAGGAAAATGAAGGAATAAGCCTTCAGAAAGAGGAAAGGACAAGGTGTTAATGCATTATCCCCTTTGGGAGGTATTAGGTAAAATGTATATGTCTTGCTGAGATGGAGAACTAGTCCACAGGTCATCTTTCTCTTTCAACATCATCCTCATTGTTAGCGAAGAAGGTTCCTCATTGTTCTCTCACTTTATGTTTCTGTGAATATTTATTCTTTTCTCAAAAGCAGCACTACCTCCATTTCCATGGCCAGGACTGCCCTGTGGCTTTGGACTTTCTCTATCTCAGGAGGGCACTGAATACAGATTCCCCCCCCCTCTCCCCCCCCTTTTTTTTTGGAAATATTGTGTTCAGTAGGACATTGCAGTATTTAGAGACCCATGATTTGTGGCCAGTGCAAATGAATTTCTGGTTGTAGCTGAAACGGTTAAATGTATTTATTTTTCAGAGTAATTATTTGGGCACAGAAGTCTGTTAAATAGTGGTAGACTATTCCAGTAGTTAATCAATTAATAAAGAAGAGCTGGCAGGATCAGAATGATTGGCAGATATTCCTGGAATGAGGAGTATAATATGTAAAAATGGCAGGTTTCTGAATAAAAAGAAAAAAACAGCTTTAAAAATTGGTTTACCAATGTGGGTTTGAATGACAGTGAATCTGGCATTTCTTCTAAATTAAAAGCACTGTTTTTTTCACTATTGTTTAAGATGGGCAGCAGTCATGCTGATTCTGAGTACTGCTGAACCAAGTCCTCGGTTTCTGTAAGATACTGAGAAATAGATCAAACCACTGGAAGTGGTTTAAGCACATGCAAATCCATTGAAGTTACACTTTCATCTGCTTTTTCAGCAGCTGAATTTGACCCATTGAATCTCAAAATAAAGAAAAATAGATTATTCCTTTTCTCTTTGTTAAGGTCTGCCTTATCACTTCTGGCGCAGGTTTCATTTTGTTATGTCACGACTGATTACATCACAGCTAACTTCCCCAAAAGATAGTAACTCGTCACTTTTTTTGTCCATTGTAGCTTTTTGTTCTGCATCTTGAAGAAATCTTCTCTCCCCAGTCCACCACCATCAATTTAGCTTGTAATAAGCCTGAAGCGAAATCAGAATTGCTAACTCACAAAAGAGAAAGGTAACGACGATCGGCAGTGCTTCGGAAACCAGCCTCCATGGTTTATGGGTTCAGCCGTTCAATTTACCTTGGAAAAACCTCGCGTGGACAACTGGCCGCGTGCCCGCTGCCCACAGACAAACTGGGGGTTCGCTTCCAGGCTCAGGCTTGTCCCGTGTTTTGCCTCTCTCTCTCATGGGGAAGGTTTAATGCCGAATTCCAGCACTGTTCCTGCTTGGAACTTCCGGATACAACTGCATAATAAGCCGGAGTTATTAATAATCAAATTAAAGCACTTAATCTGTTTTAAAGGCACATTTTATTACCTCCTCTGCTGCTACATTTTTTTTTTTCCATTGAGTGTTACTTAGATTCTCTACATTAAGCTAATATTTACTCTTCTCGCCACAGAAGAGCAGCAGAGTAAATAGGATTTTGTATAAGGAAGCCGGTGGAGTTAAACAAACAAGAAAGTGGCCAGTTGTAACCTTTCCTTGTGAGCCGCAGCATCCCCCAAAGACCTGCAGCCCGTTTCCCAAGCCCGCTGCCGCAACGCTGCCTGTGCTTGCAGAAAGCCCGTGTGTGCTGCAGAAGCTCGTGGGGGCCTGCACCGCAGCAGACTCCCAGGACAAAATGGAGGGTCGGCTTCCTGCCTTGCTTCTGCCCTGAAAATGGCAGAATTATGCAACGTGACTTTGACCCAGAAATCAATACCCGCTGCTTAACTAAAGAAACAAATGGTGGCTCTGATGGCCAATAACAAACTGATGGCTGCTTCTTTGTTCTTTCTTCTTCTTCTTTTAAACTAACTGCTAAAGGGCAAGGAAAAATGACAGAGTTGTAAGCCATAAAGAACTTCTTGGTCTCCTTTGTAGGAGCGCATCTTTTCATAGCCCTGTGCCAAAGCATGTACGTACCTTGCACACTAAATACAAAGAAACAAATGCTAGAAAAAGATAGACACTTCGCAGAAGGAGAATGGAGTGTACTGATAAAAGTCAGGGCAAAAGGGAGTGATGCATTGCAACATGTGTTTATTGCGACCATTTATAATGAAAGCATGGGAAAACAGGCCTCATCAGATGTTTGTTTGTTTGTTTGTTTTGTTTTGTTTGTTTTTAAATCAGACACCTTCTATATATAAATAGTGTTTGCCATAATTAAATATGCTTGGGCAGACCTCAGCTGGACCAGTGTCACAGCTATATTTACAGCAGGGGCGGGTGTTCGTGTCACTGCCGAGGCAGGAATGTGTGCCTTTCCTCCTCCCTGCTGCGTGAGCTGAGTCCGCTCGGGCTGCTTTCTGAAGCTTTGGCAAATGGTGGTATGTGGCACAACATGCTAAGTACTGAAAGCAGCTCTGGAGAATGGATTTAAGAGATGTACGAGGAATAAAGATGCCTGGTCCTCACTTGGCACAGGATTGTTTGCGCTGGAAGTTGTTGGTAACTCGTGGAAGTGTTCAGTCCCAAATTAGCTGAGTTTTGGGGAAATGCACACACAGATTTGTGTAATTTCATACATACCAAATGTGTGCTCTGTGCTAATTTGTTTACTTGGAGATCAGGAGGAATCCATGAGACAGAAGAAGTTTGCAGGCCAATTAAAACTTGTTATCAAAATGGGGCAATAACCCTGTGCGGCACAAATTCGCCCTGGGTTCTGGCAGTACCTCGGCATCCCTGCTTGTTCAGTGCTTAAAGATCAAATGTGGCTTCCCGCAAGATAGCTGGAAATGTGAAAATCTGCAAGGAGGTTGTACCATAATTTTCACCTGAGGCGGGAAGAAGATCTGTTTAATAAACAACGGAGCTGCAGGTCATATCTTCCTCCTTTTTCCCTCCCAGTCCAATTAAAACAACAGCCTTTAATTCCCATTTAGGTTTCCTTTGTATTTCTGTCTGTATTTCCTTATTCCTACTACCAATTATGCAGAATACTAATGAACCGGACTAGCCAAAAACATTTTAATGTTTTCTTTAACTCTAGTTAAAAAGTTGCACATCTTCAGTGAGTATCCAGAAGTCAAAGTCTTTTAAAAGCGGCAGAAATATTTTTTCTAACAAGCTTCACAACAGACCGAGCAACCGCTTTGTCTGAAACTGCGCACGTTAAGAACTGGAAACGGGGGAGAGAGTCCTTAGCGATCTCAAGATCTGCAGTTAAGCACAGGACTGGGAGCCAGAAGATCTTGAATTACATCCCAGTGTCTGCCGCGCACAGGATTAGTAATACTTTGCACTTACATTAGCACTTTGCCACTAAATAAAGTTTGGAAGTGACATTACAAACGGGGAAGGAGCGGCTTGGAGAAATGAAGTGACAAATCCAAATTGGCACAGCTAGTTAGTGTCAGAATCAGGATTACAGTAATTCTTGACAAGCCGTTTAACCTTCATGAGGTTCAATTTTTACACCTTTAAAATGAAGTAGATGATTTCCACAAAAAGCAGAATGTGAAAATGATACCCACAGGCATAATTAAGTAAATACATTGTTCAGAAATTGCTCCTCTTCTACAAGTGTGGAGATTAAGCTGGGTATCTGTACAAAGTAGTGCTTCTCCAGGGAGTGCATCTCCTAAGGCTCCTTGCACAGCTGAACCAACTCCTGCAGAGCTTCACTCTCAGAGCCCCAGCCTGGCTGCCAGTTGTCAGTCACCTCCATCAGCAAAACTTTAGATGAGATGACTTTGAAGGGAGAGGCAGGCTACAGAGAATTAGGCGTTGGGCTGGACAGCAGCAAGCCGGCACCGAGCAGTTGGTACACCTCGGACGTTGACTTATTAGGCGTAAAGCTTCAAAATTTAATCCTGATTACCAGAGCCCAGGAGCTGCAGACTGCCTTGGCATTGTCATTGACTTCTCAGCTTGTCAGCAAATCAGCCTGGAGTTTTGGCTAGAATGTAAATATCTGGCAAGTTCTGGTTGCTCACTTTCAGTAATCAGTTCCTAGAACAGAGATACCCAAGTCTGCTATTTGCATGACCTTTTCTCCTTGCTTTTTTAAATAACAAGCTTATCTTCATTAATTTGAATCCCATCTTTCTACTTCGCATGAGTGTTGCAACTGTGAACATATTTGGAATGTTAGGTGGCAGAAAAGATCATGGCCAAAGAAATTTTTTGTACCAAAAGAATATTACACAAAATGCATCTTTTTACACAGTTTGACATTATCTTTACTAGTTTTAGTCTACAATGGTATTTTTTCTTTGTTATTGAGCATGCTGTGAGCTAGTTCAGGAAGCTAATAGTAAGCAACAAGAAACAGCTAAGTGAAAATAAATATATTGTGTTTGTGTATTTGTAAACATAAGGGTGACCTGCAGTCCTAAAAAATCATTCAGACACTTGCTTCAGCGTAGGCAGAGTGGCATTTATCCGTGTTCATCAAAACATTTTGCTGTATGCTTGAAAGCAAATATCCTCTTAATACCTAATGTCTTCAGAGAATATATGTATGTAGATGAATATGTATGTACATATGAATGTCTACATACACCTCCGTTTATAACCGCTGAGATGTTTGTTTTTGTTATCAGGAGTAGAATTTGATCAATGTTAGCTATCAGTTTGAAGTTAAAACCCCCAACCCCTTCTGTTTGGAGGAAGCTATTCATCTAATTTTGTTTCCTCAGCTTCCTTGATGCTGTTGGGTTACAATTCGATACCAAATGATAAAAAGAGAATTATTACTATTATTCAGAGAAGTTGCATTTTAATGCAACTTATCCTAAAATACAGTAAATCTTTCTCATGCTTACAAATTCTAAGTGTTTTTGCTAGCAGAGGGCTCTGTATTGCTGCAAAACAAGCCAGTGTGCAGCAGGACATTTGTTATATTTTTCTGGATGGATTGCTAACTTTAGAACAGAAAAAAAATGAAGATTGCGCCTGTCACGTTTAGGGAGAAATATGTTTCACAAACTTGGACTTCTTTGAGGGGATGTTTCTTTTCTTCTCTGTTTTTCTCGTGGCTCTCAGTTGCAGATTGTGCTCTCCCAGTGCAGCCCAGCGGGCAGCCCTGCCACAGCGCCGTGCACAGGGCCGCCCTCATGCGAGCTTTGCCACCAGGCTGAAGGCTGCACCGTCCTCTCCCGTGACGGGCTCTAGCTTCTCTCTCCTTCTTAGACTGGCCCTGGAATCAGTGTAGATGTGTTGCAGCAAATATCCCGAGCTCAAGCAGACCCCTGCCCTTCTCTTTTTCTGTGGCAGTTACTCTTGGTTGAGTTAGCGCTGCACAGATGAGCCCTCCGACTCTGAGCTTTGTTTGGTTGGAAGGAGATTTGGACAAAATTAGATGCCCCAATTAAAGGAAGAGGGGGATGGCATTGAATTGTCACGTCATGTACTAGTGGCTCTGTAGAGATAATTGTCCGGAAGTATAGTTAAAACATTTCCAGGATGGTGTCTTGTGTGTAAAGCTGTTAAAATACTACAGATTTAGTATAATGGTTAGTACCAAAAACTCCGTATTTGTTGAGAGGTTCCATGGTATCCAAATGTTTTTCTTGATGTTTAAATAGATTCCCTAGTGCTAGCCTAAAAAAAATACAAAAACAACAACAACAACAAAACAAACAAAAAACAAAACAACAAAACACACACACAAATATATATATTGGTTGATATAACCAGATAGACTTTATCTGGTTGCAAATCTGGGATAATCCACAATGATCTAAAACCAAGGATCAATGCTGACAAATGCACAGTACCCACTTTTGGTTGCAAAGAGAGCATCAGGGATGGCCGAGAGGCTTTCCTGTCCTCTGCATATACCCATGCAACTGCAAATGCCTCCAGCGAGCTCTGTAGAGCTGTAGCATTGCAGGGTCAGTTCATGTGTGCTGAAAGGAAACTCAGCCCTGTGTCCTTTTTGAGAAGAAATCTCAGGTGGTACTGGGGAGCTGGGCCCTCAATCTGCTGCTCCCGTTTTCATCAAATGAGTGGCATCAACATAAATCTGCTCCAGAGCTCAGGAGTCTCTGTGCGTCATGAGCCTGGATTTTGGAAGTGGAGATCTATTTGAAGTTTCTTATTGTGGTCTCCTGGAGGCTTCCCCAGCTCGATCTATACCCAGTATTTCAGCTCATGTGCAGCTCTAGTTATCACCTTGACTTTAATCCAGGCACACAGCAATGAATGTTCAATAACTCTATAATTTATTTCCTCATAACGGTGCTCAGGTGCAACATCCAGTAGTTCAGGGAGAACAAGGAACAAGTATTTTGGCAAGGTTTTTATACAGAATATTGTATGGTTTCTAGGATGCTGCATGTAGCTCTCCTTTGGCAACAGTTGAGCCTTTCGAGGTGCATCATGCTGCTTTAGCTCGGTTTGCAGGCCAGGTATGCTTTCTACTTTTTTAAAATAATGCCATTTAGAAAAATCTCTGTGAGTCTGGTATCCTTTTCTTCTTACAGCTGACATAGCAAATAGATAAGGGGTGCTGCACACAGCATTCGTAGAAAAGGTGAACTATACTACAATGCTAGGCTTACATTTTTTTTTTCTTTTTCTTTCATGAACTAAATATCTTTTGGGTAACTCCTTTCCTGATACCTGGATTAGGGTTGATTTACACAGGCCACTGTAACTAGTATATCTTGAAATCTGAAACTGCTTGAAATGTGCTGGCATGGTATATTTTGTTTGTCAGCACTGGATTTTGGGGAAAAGAAATAAAATTCCTCCCCTACATTTTAACAGGAATTGCTCTAGAGGAAGCAGTGATTTAAAAACTGCAGTAATTGCACCTACTTTTATAGCCAAATGTGAGAAACACTAGAAAACAGTTTGCAGATCTGGTAACAATCTACAGATATATCCTGGGAAAAATTAGTACAATGCCATGGAAGGAAACACTTGGATGCTTTGGTTTCGGCATGCATCTTGTACCTTCTTTTTCTGATCTATTTCAAATCTATTGTATGAACCTTTCCTCGTGAGTGTGATGGAGACTTCTGGTACCCAGTTGAGCTCTCCCACCAGACAGAGCTGCTCTAAACCTTGCCTCTGCTGCCTGCATAAGACTCGGCATGTTTGGAGGTCCCCAAAATAGAGACCACTTTGATCTTGCCGAGGCTATCGGCCCCCTTTGGGACCTCCTACTTGCAGTTGGTAAACTACTTCTCTTAGGAAAAGCAGCCCTGTATGGAGACGGTGCTGGGCAACCCTGAGTCTTTGGGAGGTTCTCCCCACAGCATGGGGATATCTCGGGTCCCTCCTGCCTGCACAGGATTTCTTGTCAGATTAACATGCTAATCAATCTGGTTAATGCTGCTAATATGTTTTTGCAGGCCTCACGTAACACAAGACACGTCATAGACAAGCATATTTGGTTAAAAACAAAAGTTTCAACCTGAGCAAAAGCAATTTGAAAAGGCTAGACAATCCATTTGCTGCGAAACACCACTGCATACAATGGGATTTTGGAGTATATTTCACTTGTAAATTGCCATTATATTGTACTTGTGAAATAATGATATTAGTGACAATTTCAAATCTATCTCTTGATGTACATTTTGAACATCACGGTATCCTCTTGTTTCCCATTTTTTACTGTTCAGACCCTCCACAGAATATTATTGTCACTGCAGACCTTTTATCCAAGGACTGTTGATCACAGCACAAGAACTGTCATCCTATTTGCATTCTGTGGATGCATCATTATTCACAACATTTGATGTCCATAAAACACATTAAAACTATTTCCTTGAGCAAAAATAATCAGCTCTCTGCTGTACATATCATTTGTATACTCAAATTGTAAAATGTAAATTGATATATAAGAAAATGGCCCATTAACTTTTTCATTAATGACAATAATACATTTTGTGCATCAGCAGTAGGAGGACCCTACATTCATTCTAAGGAACCTGAAGGATAAATGGAGACTTCTTTATATTTCATAAAAATGAAGGCTGTCATCAAGCACATTTTAGAGTTAAAGAAAAAAATAAGAGGGAGATTATTTTCTAAGGCCTTATTTGTTGTTGTTGGTTGTGGTGTTGTTTTTTTTTTTTTTTAAAGCTATTCACATACTTGGAATTTTAAAGTTAAAATACTCTAATGAACCTGATCCTTCTGCCTTTGAGGCAAAATTTGCACTGAAAGCCAACTGGCAGTTTGCCTAAATAAGGGCTACGAGATACCTGAGGTATATGTTAAATATTCTTTGTTAAAGGAAGTATATGTGTACTGAATATATAAATTGGGCACTGCTCCCATCCAGCTGGTAATTAATCGTCTTGAAACATTCATGACATTTTTTTAATCCCATCCCAATTTTCATTTTCCCAATTTCATTTTTAATTCTGGTGAAATCTATAGATTTCAGCCCTAGTGCATGCTGTATTTCAAGTTGCTAAATAACTTTTGAAAGAGTAGATCTATTCATGGAAAAAAAAAAAAAAAAAAAAAAAAAAAAGACAAGTAGTACTGATTTTTGTGAAATATAATAGACAGGATTTATGCTGACTTACCTGGAACTTATTGTGTTTTTTATGTATGTAATTTAATCATCTTGTGTCTTTTAAGGAAATAACTAGTGATATTACTGTAATTCATGTGAATTAAGACATCTTAATATGTATATGACTGGCTGTCAAATCACTGTATATTTGCCATTTGATTAAACCATAGATTAATAATTTTTCTATAACTGATACATCATGCACTAACAGATAAAGAGCATCTGATATTAAGTAAGTGAGAAATAAAATCTGCTTTCAGTAAATTGCTTAGAAAAATTACACAGTACATTTAAATTACCATTTGCTTAGCAACATGCCCTTGTAGACATTCCAGTGGGGCTATAAAATGATCGATTTACTTTAATTTTCTACTGAATCCTGAAAAAATGGCTATCAGTAACCTATCCCTTCATCATGGCATGCTGATTCACTCTGTGTATTAAATTTACTGGCAAGGAGCAAGACGTTAACAAAAAGTAACAGATAATGTGAACATTTCATGCATAATCTGTAATATGAGATATGTATTAATAGGGAAATTATGATGCATTCAATTATTCTGAAATGCCTTCCAGAGATGTTTTGATTTGGCTGCGCTCTGATAGTAGCAGCACAGCAGGGAGCATCTCAAGTGATGAATAACCTAATCTCCTAATCTCAAAATGGGCACTATTCACAGCTAGCCTAGGATAGACTGGTGGAGGAAACCACGCTTTACAGGCACGGCTACGGCAAACAAAAAAATCAGCAAAAATCCCACTTTTTTAATAAAAGCCATCTTCCCAATTCGTATTTTTTTGGTACTGTGATTCTACAAGTTCAGGTACTGATCTGGAGAGAAAGCTTTGCTCACCTCTAAAATAAACTTGTGAGACAAAAGACTGGAAAAATAATGGTGTGTGCATTTATTCTATTAGCATTAAAGGTTGCTTTGTGACATTATACAAAGGAGCTCTTTCTGACTTACCCACTTTAATATATACCTGAACTGATCTTTACTATGTATACAATATTTTTTCCCCTGAAAGAAACCCAGCAGAACAAGAAACTCCTTATTTTCCTATCATAAGCCCGACATACCAGAACGCTTGCTCGTGTGTAATTAAGCAGCCGTGTTTACTACTTCTCCTGGTGAACAATAGTCTGGTTTCCGAGGAGGTCAAGCAGGATTTATTTGATTGTGTACACACTCGGAGTAGGCAAGGTGGCTGTCAGACGCTTGCCTGCCATTCCTCGTCCCTCCTTGGGCGCTTGCCTTTCACCTCTGCGCATCGGCTGCTTTGCTCCCGTCTCCTTACCTTGAGCTTGGCATCTGCACTGAGGCACGGCAAAAAACTCGGGAATTAAAACCACCACGGTACAGCAAACAGTCCTGGGAAGATAGGCTATGCAAATACGCAGAATTTTTTCACACTTAATTACTTGATTGCAGTGGGCTCACTTTTTGATTAATGCAATTTGGCAAAAGGTAATATTACACCAGTGTATTACAATTTTTAGTAATTATTCAATGTTAATATGACAGTGTTCTTGAAGAAAAATGAGAAGGAAACCGTATCTCTTTTTGCCTTCGATTCGCAAGCCAGCTCAGGAGGAGACTGGTACAAACATTTGTGTAAATAAAGGTGTTTTATCTCTGGGAGAAATCCCACTAAAAATTACTGATTGGTCCCCTTCTGACTTGGTGTTCTTAATGCTGTACTTTTAAAATTATTGGCATTACAAGGGTGCAGAAATGATTTTATGTTCTTTTTTTATGCTGTAGTTTATTTGATTTACAAAGTGATTTGTTATAACAAGTACCTTTGCAGTTTAATCATAATGCCACATTGTGTGTGCTATTTTACAGGAATTGCACTTTACCTTGCCTAATGTCTTTGGCAGCCGGGCTTATAACCTGTCTTTCTAATATAAAGCAGAAAAGTGTAAGACTGCTTGGATTTCCTTTGCTTAAGCAATTTGATTTCCTCTGTGCTCTGTTTCATGTGAGCACCGCGTTCAAGTGCAGCAAGCCGCCGCGCTTTCCACTGGCCTTCGGCGGCGAGGTCCCGCGCCTGCGATTCCAGGCGCTGAGCACGGCGCCCACCTTGCGCGGCGCCGCCGTCACTAATCACGGCTTAGCAAACAAGGCAGAAGTGGGCCCCATTTTATGAAACTTTCAGATGAGGGATGTTCGGTTTATTTCAGTCTTTAGTATCCTAGAATGTACAATTGCTCTGAAGATAAATAAAAGATTCAGCTGGATGCCACTGGAGAGCAGAGCAGCATGTCTTTGGCATTGCTTGAGTCTTATCTGATTTGGATTTGTATACCTCATGGGGAATGGCAAAATATTGGAACAGACGGCTTGATATTTCCGAAGAATATAGTGGGCTTTATTAGCACCAGTTTCACTCCCTGACTGACGGCTTTTTCAAATTTTTTATCTTATTAATCTGTGCTACTGTATGTAAATGTTATTCCTCTCTGCATAAGGGAGGCAACCAGCGATTTGTAATAAATGCTTATGAGTGCCTGAGGCTGCACTTAAACTTTAAAACATCTATTATTAAGTTGCAAAAAAACACTGTAATGGCCAATAGTGACCTCATAGGAATTTTAAACTGTGGTCTGCTCTTCTGCATTAAAAACAAAAAAATTGCCTGAAGTTAGAATTATGAGCAATGCTATTTTAACAGCTGCATTTTGATTATTAAAGTGTGTTTTACAACTGAATTACAATGCTTTTATGGACTCTAGGTATAAGATTTAAAAAGGTCATTAAACATAGTCGGTTTTGTCACAGTAGGTGTCATTGTATACAATGGACACTATACAATCTATTTTATGTCGTAGTACTTAGGATTTAAAATAACACGGAGACGTGTTTTAGTTTGCTTAAGCATGTAGATTACTGGAGAGCTTTTCAGGTATTTTGACAGTTTACAGTCCAAAATGACTACTTGCATTATTATTTTATTAATTTGACAAGAAGCCCTACAGATTTTCTGAGTATGAATGATCCATTTGTCTCAGAAATAATTAAAAATGCCAGCCTAGAGCAACAAGACAACAGAAACACTTCTGGCAAATCAATGTTGAGAAATGCATTGCTTGTACGGTAGCCAACTGCTTAGTCCTGAGCCATTTTTACATTTTCTCAATCTGATAGAATATGGGCTCATTGACAGAAAGTATTGACCTGCAGTGTAGGCTCGGAAAATGCAAGACCTATAAATTGATTTATCGAGTGTGTCATATGCTGGGTACTATGTGTAAGGTTTACATCTCTGAGAGCACAACTGCAGGCTGAAATGCTGCATTTTCTCCATCAGCTAGGAGGAAGCTAGGTTGCAAATGTAAACTTGCATTTTGCTACCCTTTGGCTCATCTGCTAGACTTTGAAATACTTAAATCTTTAATTTTCCTTTCATTAATTTGTCACGGTGTTATCACTGTGAAGAACTGGAGTACAAACAATTCCCGAATACAGTTTCTGGGTGGCTGTATGTTAATGAGTGCAAAGGGAAAAACGATAAGTATAGAAACCTCAAAATATTTGACAAAATGTCACAAAGGATTGTATTTGCATGTAGTACCATGGGTAGGACATAATGATTAGTGTGCAGTGCGTTTCTGGCAGTACCTACTCTAGCTTATCCTGATAACATGTCGGCTGCACAGCTTTGAATATTGTATATGTTCTTTGAACATATCTATGACTAGCGTAGCTGTCATTCTATTGAAAAATGTGGCTGCACGAATGACAATACTGCTTTAATTTTTTTTTAAAGAGGACGACTTCTAAATAATTATTATCATGCTAATAACATTTGTATTCTTTTGTGTATAATTAAGATCTGCCTGTCTAAGCATGAAATAGGGTTGAAATCTTGAATAAGTATGCTATCCTTAACCTATTTAGTAAATCAATTTTAATTTAGTATTCTTTAGGTTAAATCATAACAATAGAATTGCTGTATACAGAAAAAATAACACCACACAATTTATGGCTGTAAACCTTCTTGGAAATGTTTAATAATAAGCAAAGCTCTGTGAAATTAAAAAATCTACCATTAAAAATGTAAGTGCTGAATAAAAATGATTCAGCAATTACTGAAGTCATGTGTTTTTGTTAATTACCATTAACTCTTTATTATTTAACATGAAATTGTACATGAGATTTTATCTATAAGCCCCTGTAGGTTTGTAACATTTCTGAAAGACTTTTCTTTGAACCCTACACATTTTTTAAAAAACAGAAGGAACACAATTACCATAGTAAAATTGAATTCATACTCTGCGGTTATATTATCATATTTGTATTTCTTATTTAATTACATAGCGAATCAGGTGCAAGATCTCTGGGAGAAAAAAGAGTCTTTTCAAAGAGGAACATATGTTATTGGTGGATGCTTACAGTCACCTCAAAACTTAATACACATCTCTACAAATCAGGGATAGAAAGCATTTGCGTGGTGCGACGGATGCAGTGGTTGGGAAGTATACCAATCCCTCCATGTAGCAATTATGACAGTGCAGGAGCTGCTCCTGTGCAAATCTAGCAATGTCTGCTAGGAAAAATAAACCCAGCTCATACAAAGAAACGCCTGGGTGCAGAGCAAGGCTGTTACCACCGGAGCTGGGGTACTGCGGAGGCTCGTCGCGCCGAGTGCTTGTGTTCGGGGCTTGCAGGCTCCCACTCAGGCTCGTGTTCTTTTGCTTTTCTGTTCTGCTAGGAAGAGCATTTGTTTGTTTCCTTTCAGAGAAATTTAACAAGGGACCAAACCCTGGTTGGAAAGGGGGAGTGGGAGAATCAGGGCAATCTGTGTTGGTTGTGCTGCACGTGAGATCTTCTGTGGCTGTGGAAGAGGCAATGGAGATCTCCCCAGATCCATGTGCCGTATTTCCAGACCTTTTTATTTCATTCAGGCCAATGATACTGGGTCCTGCAGCAGAGTTCAAGACTAGCAGCAATTTAGAAACTGGCTGCTCCCTGCAACTTTGCAGGTGCCATGTTGCAGAAACGATGTACCTGGGCACTAGATTAGGTTCTTGGCCTTTTGATGTGATGGTATTAATATTTTTCCAGATCAGTTGGCTTCTGTAATGTTTTCTTCCCATGGCACTTCTGTGTAACAGTTGCATAGACACAACAGTGATAAACCAGCTCTCATTAAAGACTCATTGACCGATCCTTATCTGTTTTAAATTGGTGATCACTGCAGAGCTGCCGTGATTTACAGTAGTTGGGTATTAGATTCACGACGCCTTGAGAAAATGCGGGAGGAGCACAGATTGTAAGTGTGGTTTTATTATGGGGGAATATTCATTGGGGACAGTCTGTCATTGTTGCTTTCTCATTGCTGCTATTGCCAGTCATTTTTCTGGTGCTAAAATATACTTTACAATATTTGGTAGTCTTGGATAGATGACCAGTTAAGCAGAAACAGTAGAAGTGAGGAACGTAATTTGAACACCTCACTTCTTTATGTTCCTTTATGAACCTTAGACACAGCTATTATCTTATAATGGCACATTTTCTTTTAAAAGGCTGCTAACAAATGTAGAGAATAGGTATTTTCTAACCTGCATAGTTCACCTCCCGTTTGACCCAGTGTTTTTGTAGAATGACATCTTACGACAAGGATGTGTGTTAATGTGGGCATCAAATGGCCTTATTGGTTATGCCAAATGGTCTGTGCGCTCTGTTTGCTCTCAGCCAGCAGTGCTAGCATCAGAGGGAGCTGCAGGTGGAATGCCATACGTTGTAGCCCGCTGCAAGATGAAGGCATGCCTCTGGACACAGGACATGCTTTGAAACACAGGTTCAGCTTGGGAATATAGGTCAACTACGTGTAACCTGGGCAAATTCTTCCTTAAGGTAAAGCTGAGAATACTTTGTATGCCAAAGCTAATATGGCATACAACTGGTGTATCCTTCCAACTGGGAAGGAATTGTCAGAGAACATGGCTGTGAAATAAGGAGAGAGAGAAAAGGACACCTTTTAAGGAAAGCAGAATCTGGGATGAAACATTACAATCTATACAATCTATAATTCAACAAACCATTCTTCCACAAGACTTTCAAAAGTTAGGTTGTTTCAACAAAGATGAATTCAACCCATGGTTCTCTGAGACCCAAGAGGCTCTGGCCCCAGTAATGTCTTCTTTTTTTTTTTCTTTTTTTTTTCTTTTTTTTTTTTTCTGTCTATATTTTATGAATTGAATGTTTGTTCTCAAAGTTCTGCAACCCTTTCAGTAAAAAAAAAAATAATAAAAAAAATCTAATCCATTTTTCTTGTGATCAGAAATAAAACCGCAATGGAAAGGATATATCTTATAAAGGGAAAATTTGGGGTATTCCCATGCAATTTGCTTTGTTTGCCTGGTAATATAATAGTAGATAACTTTCAATATAGTGCCAAATCTTACTATCTTTGTGATGCCAGTCCCTGCTTTTGCCCTGTTAACATTCTGGTGTTTGTTTTGATTTATTCAATATTTAAAAGAAGGCAATCCTATTTTCCAATTTTCCTATAACAATACAACAAATAACTATGCATCAGCAAGTGCTATCAAATAAATAATACTCTTTCAAAGTAATCATAGCAATAATAACCCAGACTCTTTGGCCTTCAGCTGCCCACTTCTTGAATTGCTTAATTAAAATAGATAGTCTTTGCTGTACCCCCAGAAGGTTAATAAAGTGGGTCTTTGAATCAGAAAGGATAAAATTCCAAAATTGGGGATTGTGTGTGTAGAATACAAAGCTAAAACAATCCCTCTTGTTTATATGAAAGGGATTCCAAGCCTAGCAGTTGGCTGATCTTTGTTGATATGACAATAGGAAGAGAAGAGATTTCCGAAGCAGCTCATCTCAAGCCACTTAGGATCTAATCATGTCCACTGATTTGCAGTCAGAAATAGCTGGTCAGAGTGGCTCAGAAACATTATCCAGACAGGGTGCTAGTGAAGAATTGTGATGTCTTAAAAATTATAATGAAAAAGTTTTAAGTGTTGAGCCATTTCTATTTTTACAGAAAGATAATATAAAATATACCCAGTATTTGTTTTGTTTGTTCATTTTTGGAAACAGCAATAACTAGCATATATTTATTTACCTCACTTCAGGAAAAAAAAAAAAAAGCAACAACAACAGAACAAAACAAAAAACCTCACCTTTTTAGAAATACTTTCTTTTGCTGTGACATGAAGTCATCACTTTCTCCTAGGTGCAGATGAAGAAGATGCGGTTGGCCCCAGCAGCTAGACAAACACCCGAAAGCAGCTGATTATGTCTTTGATGGTACTGCTAACAGCCCAAACCCAGTTAGGTGTCAAGCTGTCTTATACTGGCCTGATGTCATTAAAGTCAGTGGAGCTACACTGATTTATACCCAAGGCACTGCAGATCTTTGACAGAGATTCTGACTGCCTGTCCATATTGCACTTATTTTTTTTACTCATTTACTTATTTCTGGTGAATTGTGTCCAGTTTGCTGTTACTGTCCTCTAAAGCTTATCTGATATGCAGGGAAACTTGTTAGCAATTTACCAATTCAAGATTTGGTAAACATTGCAATGAGTGTCTGATTTTCTAAACCAGTTGGTAGTATTTCTTGTAGAACAAATTAAAGCCTTGAAAGAGAAAAAATATAGTACAGCTTGGAAAGAATCCATACAATCTATAAGATAATTCTTCTATACTAGAAAGTTTCAGGTTGGTATATGGCCAGCTTTCTTGCTGCGCTGTCTTGAGGAATTGTTTGCTCTTTGGAAGTCTTAGCTCCCATAGGGAGAAAGTAATTTCCCATTCAGCCCACTGTTTATGTATTTCTGTGCATTATAAAATGCACTTTAACTAGGCTTTCAGCTTTAGCAGAGGAGACTTGTGGCCTTGCTTTTCCTCGTGATCTGTAGATGCTCTGAAGCTTGCTGCTTATCAAACCAGTTAGCAGCCACTGACCTCAGACAGCTGAGGAAAAGCCAGCACCAGCAACTATATCAATGGCAGGCAGTATTATTTGGAGGAAAACAGAAACAGGGTAGCATCCATTGTCCCTTGGCACTAGTGCCTTTACCCACCTTCTCAATCAAACAGGGAGCGAGCGGCATTCGCCAGCCAAGATATTTAAGAGCTGACTGATCAGAGGTGAAAAGACAGAACTGGTCCGTGAAAGTTGATGAGCATCTTTCTCTTTCTGTCAGCCTCTGGCCTCAGACTTACAACTCGCTGCCTCACCCAGAAGCAGCGCTGCTGCAGGGCTCCTTTAGCCAGGAGCAGGCGCATGCACAGACCAGCACCAGTCCTCCTGTACTCTGGGCAGACGGCTTAATCGGAAGTGGCAGAGGCTTGCTGCAGCTTGCAGGGAGTCAAGGAAGAAATTCAGTATAATAAAGAAGGACAAAATGGCTTTGGTGAAAGAAAGTGTGTCCCAGAGGCTAAGAGGGATGAGGGTATAAGCATTAGTTACCTCATTTTACAACTCTTCTTTGACGTTTTCCACTGTAACTTTTTGACAGGGATGTATTTGAACCTCTACTCACATTTTTTTTCTTATAAAACAAAAACCCAGGAAAGGGGAAGGACATCTTTTTGTGGCTGCATCCTCTTGTTTATCGGGAGTACTGACCATAAGAATGACCCAGTGAGGTGTATGTTTGTGGAAAGCTACCCAGAGTCTAGGTACCTCAATGCAAGCTCTGGTGAATATTAAGTCTGCTTAATTTTAAGCACAGAATTTGGATGTCTAAATTAGGGATCGGATCTAGATTTATTTGTCACTACATCGTCAATGGAGAGAGGACACAAGGATCCTCCATAGGGCAGTCCAAGGTACCTACGCTAAGCCCCTGCCCTGAATTCCCTGGGGGAAGTCAGATGTCTGAAATTAGAAATCACTGTCCCACTGATGGATAAGAATCAAAACAATGTTCATTTCTATATGGGCAGCCACATAGAAAGAAAAAATGGAAAGGGTGGTTTTATCTATGAATATTATTCTGATTTTTTAAAAAACATTTTTTTTTAAAGAGGACAGAAAAGGTCCTGAGTATGGGAAACTACCTTCTTGAGCCTCAGACCAACTCATTCAGACCTGTCTTTTACTGGATAAAACCTGACTATGCATACAGTTACAAACTCCTCCCTCTCTACATAAATGTGTAATCTTCTGGGTGGTCAGGAACCTTTACACACGTGGGCTACCTCCATACTAGAGGAAATGAGCTGCACCCAGGAGGGGTTTGGGAGAGCAGTAGGTGGCCCTGTCCCAAGCTGGGCTAGAGGGCGTGCCGCTAATTGAGCAGAGATAATCTTGTCTCAGTGCCCAGGAGCGCTCCCTGGCACTGGGAAATGTTGTCAGATGGGTCTAGTCAAAGCATTGCAGCCGTGCTGCATGCAGGATAGAGCGGTCAGTGTGCCTACAGGGCAGCACAGCCCTTCGTGCCGGTGGCACGGCGTGGGGCAGCAGGGCTCCACTGCCACTTTTCGAGTCCTCCTGCACGAGTTTTCCCTCAGTTTGATGTTACAGCGCTGAGCTACTTAGCAATTGGGTGAGTTCACCAGCATGTCTCAAGTGCCTGAATGTCGAATGAGCACAATGAAACAGCTGATACGCTGATCCCCCCGCAGCCTGTCACTTTCTGGAAACCACTGGCAAGGAAACATGCACTGGAGACATTTTCTTGTTGCTGGTAAGCATGGTCTCATCTGGTGCTGCTCTCCAGCTGGATCTTCAACATGTCAAACTAGTCAAATACAGTTCTTTAAATGAGAGAAAAATGTTTCATGCCCAGAAATGAATGCAAACACTAAATCCATTTCCCTGTGCTCCTCTCTCCCCAATTCCTAACTGCTGAATGTATTCATGAAGCTCTGAGCACATCTTTGTCTACTGAGTGACTGTATTCTGCTGTTGAAACATAGCTGTTATAAAATATTTTAACCTGCATGTAGAGGTGTAAAGTACAGTACCTGAAATGGGTTTGGAATAAAAGAAGGGTTGGGAAATAGCTGCCGAATGACAACTCTCTCAAAGAAATTGGTTTGTTTTTACAAAGTGCTGCGGAGGTACCAGACTGAAATACGTACTCCTCTTTCCTCCATCTTCACTGGGGAGTACATTAGCTTGTGGTTCCAGGGAAATCAAAGACTTTCTTTTACTCCTATTGGAATTCCTGTTCGGACAAGCTATTTGTAAGAATGGATGCTGGAAATGGGATGTTAATAAAGCTTTAAACTTTTCCTCACTTCTTACCTTGACAGTGATCAGCTGGTGGTGCTCACCCTGTAAATTTCTACCAACAGGCCTGAAGGGGTTGCTGGAAAAGCTCGCGCTTCACTCAGTGCATGCATCTGCGATTCACGTGTGTTTCTATTGAGCGCATCTTCACTTGCAGGTAGAATTAATCCCAAAATGACAGTGTGAGATCAGAACTAGAAGCAGACTACCAGACGAGCCATTAAAAGGAAGAAATTATCTTACATGCACAAAGACTGGGGAAAGAAACTCGAGGTTTTGTTGGAATCCAATTTGTAACAGATTAATAAAAACACAGAAGAGTAACAAAAGGGATTGCTTTGAAATGTAGAAGAGAAGCAGCTAATATTTGATAATATTCTGATAACGTTTTCTTCACCAACAGCTCAGCCCATGCAAATCTCTTGCTGGAGGAGAACTCCGTTGTGTCTTCCACTACAAATAACGCTGCTTGGTCTTCGATTATTTTCTAAAGGAGTGTGTCCACTTTAAAGGAGGCTATAATTGAAACAGAACAGTGTGGCTCTGGTTGCAGTTGGCAGACTGGACAAAAGGAGAAGTTGCAGGTTTCAGTACAAACCATTATCACCACAGCAAGACTGACAAATTCTGTTCCCTCTTCAGATTAGTTAGGGGTAATGACTAAGGGACTAGGTGTCCTTTGGAAAGTAACGCCTATTTAACTAGGATGAAAGCATTTGTAAGAAAATACGCATCTTTAAATATAGAGAACGTAAATTTTGTGTGTCAGGCTGTAGTCGTCTTCTGTGTGGGAACCTTGTTAAGTCCTAATTTTTGTATATTTCTGTAGAAAGCCTATGTTTCAGCTTATCTCTCAAGACAGCTGATCTCCCCCTCTCTCCTCTGACAGCTTTTAACTATATGATATTCTTTAGATCTGTAATATCTCACCCTGTGTCTTCACTGGAGACTGAATATAGGATCCTTGAAGTCAAGAGCTTCTCTGCTGTGTTTCAAGTGTGTCCTGGGACATTGTGTATGACTTCCCTGCACATGCTGCGGTCCTCATAATAATGGGAGGATAATAGGAGTTATACTGCATGTCTGAATAACTAGGTTATGTATCTGTTTTCTTTGATTGTTGCCTGGCATCTCTCTGTCTGTCACATCTACATTTTCTCTTTGTTGTTTATGGCGATTTCTCCGTCTGTAGGCTTGACTTGTACATTAACATTTCTTAGTAAAGGCCCACAGCTTTCAGCACACTTATTCTCTCATTGTCTGTACCTGTCTGTTTCCAATGTAAAATTTTAGACAACCTCCCACTCTTTTTCTGTCACCCTCTTTTCAAACCAGGATGCCATGGATGATCTGAAGGGTATGGGAAAACAAAAAACCCTTTGTTACTTAGTAATTTCTTTTAACTCCCTTTCCTTCTTTTTAACTTTGATATTTGTGTAAGGATATTTTGAGGTCTCATATCCTATTTTTGTTCTTTGAATACGATGTTATCTTTTGCTTTTGATAATCACTGTCAGTCTGATCTTCTTTAATTGTCCTATATAGACAAAGTATCTGGAGAAAGGCACCCATTCTGGTAGGGAACATTCAACTTCATAGTCTAGCAGAGCATTTTAGCAAGGAAATTAGGGGAGTGAGAAGCTGTAAGGATGACTGCTGAAAATGCTTTAATTATTTTACAGTAGAATATTCTATTTACAGGATTTTCAAAATGTATTTGAGAGGAGCACTCCTGCTAAGAGGACTTGCAACCTAAATAAATAAGACAAGCAGAAGGCAGGCATCATCTAAGCAAAATATAAAGACTATATGTCATGCTAACTGCTTTTAAAAGAATCCCCGAACTGTTTCCCTTCCCTATGGCCAAGAAAGCATATTGCAAACAATATGCTACAGTATTACTTCCCATATTTGCTTATGCGAAATCACATGAAGAAGAGAGAAGGGAGAAGGGAGAAGTAAGTTCTTTTTCCATTACATTGGTGTCTGCTCCATCCCTCCCTCTGGCCCATTCCCGTCTCTGAGGACAGGCAGCAATGTGTGCGGGACAGCGCCGGTGGCCAGCCCCATCCCAGTGTTTATTGTTTGCCCAATGCATAGCAATTAGAGCTGCTGAAAGACAGCATCTCAAAACTGTAACGTTTTAACTTCAGGAGACGTGTGAGTGATGCAGCACAGCACATAGGGTGGTGGTTTTGCAGAGTAAGAACATTTTTAGCTAGGGGAAATAGATAGAATTTAAATTTCTTAACCAATACAGGCAGGGAACTGCATTGTCTCCATAGGCAGTGACAATCTCTTTGTTGTTTTAGGAAGAAAGTAAAATGCCAAGCTGCAGTTTTGCTGGCCAGTGTATTTAAATACACCAAAAGGCATTCAGATCTCCGAGGATTCTCCAAAGTCTATTTGATCTATTACTTTGCATGTGCTATGAAATAATAAATAACACAACAGATACAATGCCGCATGACAAATTTGAAAGTATTTTCACTTAATCTCTGCCTTGATGAGACACTAATCTATCTTTTAAAACATTTTCAAAGATGTCCTCGCAGACCTATCAGAATTAATAGTGTATTCCATTGCACTCTGGATTGTTGAAAATAGAATAGCGCATTATCACCCAGCACTATGGGTACTTAGCAGGTAAATACAGTGGGCAGCAGGTAGTAGGATAAATATATCTCTTTCCTCACAGAAGTAGTCCCTCAGAAGTCAGTGGGATAAGACAAGTGTACTTGATTTCATAGGGCTATAGTACATCTCATGGAAAAGTAAAGCACAGCTATCTACTGCTAGGACTAGCTGTAAATAATGCTCAATAAGGCAATGTCTGTACAGTGCTCTGAAGGTGCAAAATTACTGTTTTTTCATGTGACACTCTTCGAGATGGTATTTATTGCCTTGGAGTCATCAGCAGATATTACTCTTATGAGGCAGGGAAGAACTAAACCATGTTAGAATCAGGTTTTGAGAGTACAAAATACACAAGTGTAGAGTGAAAGGCTGCCTAAGTGTTGTGGCTATTTTTCTGTACAGTCCTAGCCCTGTCTGAACCCTTTGCACGGGACCAACAAGGGCTAAGCACCTTGGCGAATTGAGGCTCCACATTTCATGCTGAGAATATATTTTGGTACAGTTGTGGTGAAAATTGTTTGTGGTAACAGGTCATTTCAGAGATGGGGAGTGCTTCCTGGCTCTTGGATTCATCCTGCATCATAAGCCACCCTTTATTCCCTGTTCTTATCTGGGTATTTAGACCTCTGGTTTTGATTGATGCGATATAAATTGAGAGATATCAAGCATGAAGGAAATATTTCAGTTAATTCTGCTTTTATCAAATTCCCATTGTTCACTAGCACAGATCTTTGCCAAGTGATCAGTTCTGGTCAGCCCCTTCAAGTGGGTTCCCAAGTTTCTAGTCTCCCGAGTATCTTCAGTGGGGAGTTTCAGCTGACATTCTGCTTACATAAGCAAACCCCAGAATTTTGCAAATCATCTTTGAATGTATCATATTTAGGCTTCACTTTTTCAATGGGTGAAAAAAAGTTTCTATAAATGTTGCTAGCTGACGCTACCCAGAGTGAACCTTATGTACTGTACATCAGCTTTCAACAGAAGCTGGAATTTGAATTTGAAAAGAATTTGAAAAATTATGTTGACAATTTGCATTCTCCAGAAGTACTTCAGCTGTATTTCTACATTTTCATGGCTTTCTAGGGGTTCTGGAAGCAAAATTCCTTCTGCCACCTCAAAGCTTTTTTGCTGAATGCTTAGACATATTTAGGTAGTTAGTCCTTCCAGTCCAACACAATTTATTAACTGTACAGTGGCTTCTTTCATCATTTTACCAGTAAAAGTAATGACACGGGGCGGAGGTTAGAGCTACAACAGGAATGAGTGAAAAAGGGGCACAAGGCATTATTCTTTTCTGCTAAGTAGCTCTGTAGATTCTATTACAGGGATTTAATATATTGGTGAGCTTTAGGTTTAAGTATAGTTCTTCTGCATAATCATTTGGAGATGATTCAGGAGGCTAAATCCCCTCTTCTAAATATTAGAATGATAATTTTCACTTTTCAGCTTTCCCCCCCAAACCTTTTGGAGCCTGTACCTCACTAACAAAGAAGGGCTGCACATGAAGAAAGGAACCAAGCTACTCCTTGCAGTTCATTTTTGGTGGTGCAAAAAGTAGGATATGAAATACTGGCGTGTCACTGGAGGCAGTTCCTTCTATCCATGTGTTATAGCAATGCAGGTGAAACAACTTTTCTCCTGTTAATTATGTGGAGATGCATCTCATCAGTGGAACAGGCGGTAGGAAACACTGTGCTGCAGGTGGGATTGTGCCACTGTGCCTGGCTTGTCATTAAAGGAAGACAGGTGGCACAATTACAGCCAGTGATACCTACTTTCTGGCAGGTGGCATTTAGGCTCTTGGACTCCGGATGAGCACAGACTGTTCTGTCTGCGGTGTGCTACCTGACTTCTCTCCTTTTTCGCGTGATGCAATGTGGAGATCTGCAACCTGTAGGATGAGGAAAGGTGAGTCTGTGCTCAGGACATGTGGAAGATGCTCTCCAGCATCCCCACCAACAAAACCACTCGGACATGAACGGGTGGTGCTCAGATACAGCTGGGAAAAAGTCCAGCTGGTTAAGAGCACCCACCCTCCTCCATCCCGATTTTAGGTCCGTTCCTCCTTCAGAGGGGCAATGAGAAGAATCATTACTACATCAGTTAGCTTTTTGTTCATCTCTTGAGCTGAAGCCAACTTCCCTCAGGCTTAATTCAACATTTAGTAGTGCTGGAAACACCAAAGAGAGAAAGAGAGAGGAAAAGAAAGTAGCTGCTTTTTGTGCCTTGAGTGATGCAGATCCTTGCGTATTCTGTGTAAGAAGAGGTGCTATATCCTTTCTCCAGTTTTGTTTTTTGTGTTGTACTGCTGATAATAACAAGAAAAGAAGATTATATGAGTCTGAAATGATACGATGTTTTTGCAGTTGGTTCTTGCTTTTGACACTGCTTCTCCACATCATATCTTCCCCATTTATTCCCCATACAAGTTAGAAGTAGGAAATAAGCCCTTTTTGTGTGTGTGTGTTTGTTTTTCTTTGTTTGTTTTTAATTTTAAATGAGAATTGTAAATGCAAGGTATTTCTGCAATCCTTTAAACACATCACTAATTTTCTTCAGTTTGTAATAAAATGTAAGACAAATATCTCATAAAGGCTGTCCCTGACTTATCCTGTCTCTTCTGTTCTTTACTAAATGAGGGAAGAAAAAGGCAGTTTATTTAAACAAAAGATAAGATGGATGTATAATAATAAGGAAGCATGAAAAAAGTAAAGCTAGTAATGTTCTTTGTTTTCATAGGCAATCATTTGATTTAAAGTAATTTTGGCCAAATATTTTTATTCTTTTTCATTGTTGTTTTTGTAAGCTGTAATTCAAGTGTTATGAAATCTAATTATACAAGAAAGATTTGTCTAAATTCAAAGCAAAATCCCAAACATAATAATAAAATTGCTATACATCCCCAGCTCAGCTCCTGTGAATATTAGTTCTCTGTTCAAAGGCTCTCAATAGGATTCAATTTTGACCTAGAAGAAGGTGGCAAAATGTATCATCCTGTAGTGATAAAACAATATGAGTACAAATGGACGCAATCCAGTTCTGATGTAAGTTGTAAACAATTAAAAGTACATGAGCTACAATGCCCAAAGCTGATAGCTGAGGACATTACTACACGCTTGGGGTAACTCTGGGAACCAGAAAAACAATTGTTTCACAATAGGACATAAAAGCAACAGAAAATATTTGTCTCCACAGAGTAGCACGCAGTCTTGCAGGGCCGTGTCATGTGGAGGATTTTTCAGCAAGCTGGCATGAGTGTGAGTGATGCATAATGGCAGCGGTGAATGGATTTCTGAATAGATTAGTAGGTGACGTCATGAAAAAAGGACTATTTATCACCATAATTTAACACAAGATGCAACACAATGGCTTGATGGATGCATTTTATGGTTTTCAGCCAATCATAATAATGGATCTATTGACTAAAGTTTTAGATGCCCTTTATATACCCTTCATGGATAAAAAAAAGAACAACAAAAACAGAGAACGAAGAGGCAGAGAATGTCAGAAAATACTTGCCAGCAATGTTTTCAAAATTCAGGCTTTCTGTGCAACAGCCTTTTGACCTACAACTTCCCCAATTATTTTTAAAATGCCTAAAAGGCTAATTACACTCAACAAAAATATTTCAATTGAATATTGGAGTAATATTCACTCACCCAGGAGCCAATATAATTTTTTTTCTCCTATTTGTCAGTTTTGATGATGAGATTTTTATTGTGGCAATGTTCCTTTGGTAATTTTAGCAGTGCCAGCTGGGCATTAAAATAGGACCGGACTGTGCTGCGCAGTACTTTGGGCACTGAGGTGGGAGCAGGGTGAGGGATTCTCTGCTGCTACCCTTCTAATATTGAACAATTGGTAGAGAAGAGTAAAAACCCATTAAGTAGACACCCAGGCCCTGGCCTTCTCATGGGAATACCTTAAATACTCTAACCATCTTTCTGTTTTGTTTGTTTGTTTGCTTGTTTGTTTGTTTTTCCTAAACCAGCTTCCTTCCTTCCTTCCTTCCTTCCTTCCTTCCTTCCTTCCTTCCTTCCTTCCTTCCTTCCTTCCTTCCTTCCTTCCTTCCTTCCTTCCTTCCTTCCTTCCTTCCTTCCTTCCTTCCTTCCTTCCTTCCTTCCTTCCTTCCCTCCTTCCCTCCTTCCCTCCTTCCCTCCTTCCCTCCTTCCCTCCTTCCCTCCTTCCCTCCTTCCCTCCTTCCCTCCTATCTATCTTTCCTATCTTTTTTTTCTTTCTTTCTTTTTTCCTTTCATCTTTTGTTGCATAGTTGCCGAACAGGGGGAGAGGTAGTGGTTGTCCCTTCTCAGCATGATGGTTTGAGCAGTTTCCTGGGAGCTGGGAGATGAAAGTTGAAATTGATTTAGGATGGGAGAGCTTAGCAGATTCCCAAAGGGACTGGAAAATCTAACTACCAGAAGATGTCTCCTCAGGGAGGTACTTTGATCCAGGAGACAAGAAGGGAGCTAAACAGGGGATCATCCTCCTTGGACCAAAAGCTTAATTTTTATATGTTGGAAAGCCTTCTAGCTTTTACCTCTCAACATGGGAGTGTTTGTATCCCTTTCAGGCAAAGCACTGAAATGCAAGTTTAATTGCTGAGATCTTGCTTGAATGTTTTGCTTAACATGGATAGTGTACAAAACCAAGACACGTGGGCAGTGCTTTCAAGCAAAGATAGAAATAGCTTTTGGGATTTCATGTAAAGTAAGAACACGTTTCTGGATAACTCTGGGAATTGATTTAAAATTTAAAATGTCTGCCCATCATTGATGTATGCCTACAGCATGAAAATCCACCTGATTCTTCATCTCCAGATACTGAACTTCCAAAAAGAGATGATCAAAGAAATGAGTAGGCTAAGAGCTCCATAGCTGCCCCCAAGTTGGGTGGATGCGAGAGGTTTGCTGAAGATTGTTGTTATTCTTGGGCTCTTTGACTTAACTGCGGTCATTTTAATTGAGGCTCTTGATGGTGGCATATTGTATCTTTTCTTCATGCTAGTTTGTTGTGTTTGGACTCCGTGGAAATTTCTGAAATACCTAAAACTGTTTATCCAAAAGTCGCGCTTTCTGCTTCCTTGTTTTTTCTACACTAGAAGTATTTTTTTCTTTCTTTCTGATTTTCAGCCAATGCATTTCTGATACATATAAAGGGGCTTACAGAGAAACAAAGTGGAAGGGAAAGAGAGGTGGGAGGTTGGGAGATTGCAGGCGTGGACTGACTTCATGATGACTGGGGTCAACCTGAATTGCTTCTTGTCTCTTCTGGAGAGAGCCCATGGCCAGGAGGGCTGGGAAGAACCCAGAAGTTCAGCTAGTCTCTCCATTTGGAGGACCTGGGAAGCAGACTGAGAACAAGAAATGCCCATGGGGAGCAACGTAGTTTTACACATGACAGAACAGTACAAACCACTTGTTCAGCCGAACCTTAGAAATCTCTCCATGATGGAACACTGGAAGACTGAACTTCCTATTTAATTTTATATAAACTAGCCTAAAAAATGACTTCAAGCTGACTAGGATTTAATTTTCAGTGCTAACCTTCAATTAATTTGTAACTTTTTTGGCACCCAGTTTGCTGGAAATGGCTGTAATTATGTTGTTTTCTGAACGGTGCATTCATTCAGGCCATACTCTCTAAGACTATTTATACAGCTGGGAAAAAATAATGGCATTTAGGGGGATGGGGGAATGCTAATAGGAAACTTATTGAAAAATTCTGAATTATCGGTTTTGAAAAAGTAACTTATTAGCTCTCATTTGATATTTTAAACTGAATGTTTAGTTCTTAATTTTAAGAGAACTTGGGATAATTTTGTTGTCCTCTTTAACAGGAAAGACATGGTCAGCTTCCCTATGGCTGCCTTTTATGCATCTGTGAGGCTAGCCCAATTATGTACTTGCTGCAAAACCCCACGTTGCTCTTCTGTGTGGGGTTTTATAATGATAGTGTTGTTTCTTAATTGATCTGCATAGCAGGGTCCAATTGCTGTTTGAGAAGAATTATTCAGAAATCTGAGAGGATGAGAACATACAGAGCAAGTATGTTACCTTCTTTATTTTAGGAAAAAAGAGACAATAAAAGCCTTCTAGAAGACTATGCCGTTTTAATGCACAATAAACTGCGTGTTTGCTTATATTGTAAAATACTGCATGTTTTCAAACTCAACAGATTCACTTTTTGGGTTTTCCTTCTCATTTTCTGTAAGTTTAAAAGCTACTGAGTTTTTTTAGCATTTCTTTTTGTGTATTTGACATTAAAGGTGTTTGTATGCATGTGTATGTGTGTGTCTCCTCTTGTCTTTAAACCCAGAGGATGCTCCCCGCTGGTATTTATAGTCTCTTCTTTGAGTGTTTTTCTTGCTGAAGGCACACTTTATGAAGACGGCAATTTGATTGTATTTCTAACCACATATTTGACGTGGGTTTAAGGGCAGTAATATTTGTACATAGTCTTAACAACTATAGTTTAGAAGCAGAAGCAATATTAAACCTGAAAACCATCATTAGGTTTTGAATTTTTAACTGTTTCTAAATTTGTAAGATGTGGGTTTTAGCTTTTAGATGACTGTTTTGAGGTTTCTGCCAATCCCTCTTGCAGAACAACCAGGCAGTGATGACCCCAAATCCTTAGTGGGACCTCTGGGCTCCTCCTCGCCTGGGGCTCTCGCTGCAGGGAGGCCTCTGTGGGTTTCTGCCCCATCATCCCGTAGCTCATTTAAAGGGAGCTCTCAAGGGACTGTTTAAGGTACAGGTCCAATCCCTTCACGTGGACATATAGTTGCCTCAGAGATGAAATACCCTCCACGAATTTCCAAGGCATGCTCCAGCTGGAGAGATGTGTTTTGGTTATTGTATGCAAAGCATGGTTTCTCTGGGTGATGAGCAGTGAAAACTGTTTGCCATAAGGCATAAGATGGAGGCCAAGTCTGAATGGGTCTAAATGACAGACATTTTCTGGATAGCCTCCTCTAAAACCCTGATATTCACACACCGCTGCACTTGAGTGAACAGTATTTTGGGTGATAATCTATGCTGTACTTTTAAGAAATGCATCACAATGCTTTCTGCCAAAGAGGAGAGGGTTACGCATGACTTTAAGCCATGTTTGGATACTCCTGATACTGCAGTATTTTGGAAATTGAAGTGACTGGTGAAACCTGGACAGCTGGGAGAATCCTGCTTAAGTCTCAGCAGCATTCTGAGGCTGTTGTAGGGCTGCAGAGCCGTGTGTGCCGGGCTTCCTCTCCACACATGCCTGGGGCTTAGGAAGGTGTTGACAGCAGGCAGGTTTATGGTTGCAGGTTTTCCTCGAGGGTCCTCCTGCTAGCGTAGTCAAGCTTGAAAAAGAATAAGAATTTAGATAATTGCATGTGTGTGGTACAGTCCAAATTTTCACAAAACCACCAAATTACGTCCCTCACCCTGCATAATGCAGCCCCAAGTACTGTTGGGTTTCAGCCAATACTTGGACACCGGATGATGGTGTAGTAATGAATTCAGGTGGACATCGGACTTGATTGTTTCCTCCTTCATATTTATGTTTTTGTGGCATCGGTTAATCAATCAGAAGTCATTAACATGTATGTGTAATAGCTGATCTCCTAAAGAGCATGTTTACTCCTTTTTAATCCTTTTAAATATTTTATTTTGACTTTCTCAAGTAGCTGTGTAAGTAGTAGAAAGGAAAAAGAAAAGCCTACAGGGGAAGGGTAAACAAATTTTCCACTTTTTGTGAGATCCCTACCTGTAGATTTATGGCAGAAGTATAACTTCCCTTGAAAGTAAAGCTTTTTACTCTCCCACAGTCTGTAGTCTTTTTTTTCAGAAATGTTTGTGCCAGGCTAGAATTGGAATACATTGGGCTTGCCTCCTACTGCTGATGTTCACACTGCGTCTTAAAATTATTGTTTGACTTATTCATGTCATTTGTCCTCAGAAAAGAATTTCATTGTTTCTAAAACTACAGTAGTCAGAATGAAAAAGCCTGAAAGATTATATTGGTTTGACATATACCTTTTTATGTAGGGAACAGAATTACTTCTGAAAGAAACAGGAACATTTTAAGATGGCTCCTGCTACATGAGTATGAAATCATAGAGGTGTTAAATTTATTATGTTTTCCTGATTGAGGAAACTTGGTTTTGAGCAGAAACTGCACCACTTGAATAAATATTTGTCACACAGGAGAGTCAGTGTGTAGCTAAAAATGCTTTTTGCCCTGTGGATTGTACCAATTCCTCCTTTTCTTTTTCCTGTATTGCAGACTACTTGTCACATTACACCGGTGGAAGGGTGAAGTTGTGGGCCATTGAGCACTGATTTCTCTCAGTACCACAATTACAGAGACACCTGTGCTAAATAACATTGTGCTGCTCTACTTTGAAAATTACAGGGCTTGGTCCCACTGTAAGATGCACAGATGTACATTGCCTCCCTCTGCAAGCAGCCCTCTTACCTGCGCACATGCTCACACCTCCACAACTTAACTTGCCCCCTTTCCAGGGGATGCTGCGGAGCTTAGAGCTCAGCATCCAGAAAATCTCCAGATTAGTGTCAGGTGAATTCCTTCAAGTACTTCTGTTCTTCACAGCACGAGTATTTTTGACTAAAAACTGACAAAAATATACACCTCCTCCTTCTCTGCTCAGGTCTCAGGGTTTGACCACTTTCCTTTGCAGTTTGTCTGGTTTTGCACTGTTCAGCTCTCTGCCTGTTGTTTCAGGCTACTACTCAAATTACACATATTCTAGTTATTATTTCCATCATTTAGTATGAATTTTACAGTGATGTTGTTTTTATGCTTCCTTACCCTGCCACATGTGTTAACTATACAGAAACCGTTCTTCTTGTGGAAGAAATTATATACCAAACCTACCCAGTAAAAAGCCTGTTTTATGGCACTTATAAAATTAATGCCAAAAATGTATGGTAAAGCTTGATTTTTTGACATTAATGGCTAGTTATTTAACATGTTATGCTCTTGTAGTGCCTGGAAAATAGCACTTAGATGTTCGGGTATGGTCTCAAATTCCCACCCAAAGATTCAAAAGTTTAAGGGGTTGTTAAGTGAAGTGCAGGGGGACAAAGCACACAGGTTAATATCCCCTGAAATGAATGGGAAGTGGAATAAATACCTGGACTTTTATTGTTAAAGAGCCACATCCACTGTGGAGGGTGCTGCTTAGATGATCCTTGTGCAGATCTGGTGTAGAGCAGCACATGGATCCTTTCATCACTGACAACCAGGCTGCCCGCCTGTCCTTCAGGAAGGAGGCAGCTCCACACGGTTATTGCAGCTGTGCTCTACAAAGCTGGGCTCTACACAGGGCAGGGACTGATCCTGGACCTTTTTTTTGTTGCTTTCTGTTATGTGAGTGAGCATTTTCTTCTCACTTTATCACTGTGAGTGCAACAAGAAGACAGCTCACATGCTGGTAGTCTCGATCTACATTGACAACTGAAATGCCTCTTAGTAGAGAGGATAGTTTCAGGTAGACAAATGATTCTGAAATGTGCTAACCGTACTGTTTATCATATTCCTGAACCTTTGACTCCTCAGTCCAAAGGTACCGGCTGGCCTCAGACAGAACTTACAATGAATGGATTAGAAAAATCTCCAGGAGACCTTGACATAGCTTACAGAGATATATATGAGTGTCTCACTGGAAATAGAGGGAGATGGGGTTTATGGAGGTCAGAAACCCTATGTCTGGCTTGGCTGGGTGATACAGCATTCATTTTTAGTTCTGTCATTGTTCCAGGGCTAAATATTTCTTGTCTTAAACCTCAGACCAGCTAATAATGGATTGAAAAACAGCAAGAATCTGTTTGAAGCAGTTCATTTGTGTGAAGCCAGATCAGGAGCCAACTGCACAAGATTAGTGGACAAGTGCAATCATCAAAGTAGCTCGATAAATGCAACTTAATACAGGAAACTCATCTTTACATCATATGTCTGCATCTTCTGTATACAAGTAGTGCATTTGTTCTGTAGATCCAAGGTATCAATCACTTCAGTGCACCTAGGAGCAGCCATGGTTAACAACCAGTAAAGTTTGTGAAGGGTGAAAGGGTGAGCAGCGAGCAGCCCACAGGTGTTGAGCTATTTTCTCCACCCCTTGTGCCCCTGACTCTGTGGTGCTGAACACCTCAGGGCCAAGGACTGATCCCTGGTTCCCAGGCCAAATGGTGCCAAGTGACCATGCTGATCGTTTTTTGTTTGTTTGTTTGTTTGTTTTTCCTGCAGACTGTTGACGGCCACATTGCATACCATCTGACCCTCTGAGGCCATATGACAGCTTATTGACAGGGTTTTCAGATAGAAGAGTACAGAACGGAGCATTTCAGCCCTCTAAAGTAGCCTTTTTGTAGCCTGACACTGCGGATAGCTTGTACATATTCTGGGGACTAGAGTGAAGCCACGTGAATTGACGCCACAAAGCCTGCTGAGATAGTTTTGAGGGCTGCTTCGGGTTAAAAAGGCCAGGCAGGTCTTGGCTCACCTAAAATGTGTGATGGAGGGGTCCCCAGATTGAACTGTAACCCAGCCTGGAGGGCTCAGGTGAAGGGAGCGCTGGGAAGAGCCTGGATTTAGTGGGGTATGCACACTGCAGGCGGGGCTGGCCATGGGGCTGAGGCAGGGAGGTAACGTGCTTGGCACTTGAAAGGGCTTTTCAGGAATATAAAATGCTATATCTCTGCTCTGCTCTGCTCTGGGTGGCCCTTTCCATGCATAAAGTGTTTTAACCCTTCTATTTTTAGGTGATGTTTGGTACTCACAGGGGCTCTCTCATTCACAGAGAGTCGATGCAAGTCTTCTGCCTTTCTCTTCAACGTTCTGGTTTTCTGAGACACATACATTTCAAACAAAAGAAAACATAAATACAGGCAAGACTGTCATCACTTTAAAGTATTGCGTAAGTGGTTAAATTTAATCACAAAGAGACAACCAGCTAATGGTTTTAGTGGAATTCATAAAATCCCATAAAATACAAAAGTTAAATTTTGTCATATAATGCGAATTGGTTATAGGAACCAGCGCGGCTTCCTTTTCCCCCTGAATAAATTCTAAACAGTCCTTAGAAAATGAATTACCAGTCTGCAAATCAGGATGACATTTTTCAGCTATAAAACTAAAACTACTTTCAGACCACTTAGCTAGAAAAAAAGAATAAGAAAAAAAAAAAAAAGACAGCAACTTTGTTGTTACTGTGTTACTGTCAATAGTATTGGATGCTTGGTTGTGGCTCCATTTTAGCAGTTTGACCTTGTTTAGATCAACCTGAATCAAATCGACAGACCTCCCCTACAATTTCCCCACCCCATCACAGGAAGCGCATACCCTGCATGAGTGTATCCAGCTGGAGATGTGCCAATAGAAGTAATTACGTGATGAAACTATTTAACTTTGACTAAAATACTCTCACCAGGTTCTTTCAAACCGTGTGTCTTATATCTTGTTGAAGCAATTTTATATCATGCCTTTAAAGTACAGTAATGGCCACTTGCATTGACAGAATCCTCGTAAAAGAAGAAGACCGAGACCTTGCTCATGAAGTGCTATTGATTTTCTGAGTTCCTGCTAGAGTTGCCAAAGATACAACACTGTTGTTAGGGAGAGAAGATACTTTGGCCTTCAATATCACAGGAGGGTTCCTGTGTAAGCACAGGCGTCAATGGGTTTCAGTGATAAATAATGCATTTTGGTGATAACTGCCCATATTATTTTGTCAGTTTTATATGACTCAGCATTTGCTCTCGCCAAGCGTTTCTTTTATGTCACCACCGGCTGCTGAAGTTTGAGCTAATTGCAAGTGCTATTTATATTTTAAAGGCCCATTTGCATTATGGCAAGAAACTAAAGTTCCAGTTTATCTTAGGCAATGGCTGGTTTCACTCAGCAGGAAAACTGCACGCACCCCCAATGTTACTGGTTGGGGGGTTTCCGAAGGTAAGGCATTGTGCCTGAGAGTGAAACACCCTGCTCTGGATATACACCTGGCTAAGGGCTCTAGAGTTTATCAGCTGCATTCGGACAGCAGTCCTGGGAGCTGCCCTGCACCACTGCAAGAGGCATGAAAGGCAGCTCCCCAGCCTGAGGTACAGGTGGCAGCGGGAAGCAGAGAGCATCATCCTGAAGGGCACCGCCGCTGCCTAACATGCAGCCGGCAGGTATGGAGGCGGTGGCCACAGCTCTTGCTCGGCAGACATGAGCTGGCACGGAGAGAAAAACCGATCTCTGCTGGTTGATGGCACTAGGGTGGGTTTGTTTTCTCAGCAAAAGGTCATACCATTTATTTTGTTCTGAATCTGAGCCCTTCTCTGCTCCTGGGGCAGCTCTGTTTACCACCCACTCCATGGGACAAATTGCTCAGGAAAAGTCTTTGGGCACCCTTGGCTTGTGCGCCCGCAGGGTTGTTTGTTTTTCCAGCTCTCCTTGGCGGTGCAATCTGTGCCCACACCCTTGTCTCATTTGTGTCCTCGGCTGTTCCAGCTACATATCAGTACTACCAGGTATCTCACCAAGTGGCAAGCTACCTCACCACGAACATTTGAGGAAATACTTAAAGAGTTTTGTCCTAACAGAGCAATTCCTAATGGTGTCCTCTGAATGTGTAAACTTTTACTTGTAGGCATTACAATTAAATCTTAATGGATTGTGCTTTTGTGAATATCGCATTATTGTAGCCAATAGATAATTATTATTTATCAGTAGGGGGAAAAAAAGGGCTGGCTCAGAAAATTATAGCTATGATAATTAGTTTTTGATGACATTAACCAATTAATATAATTTTATGTTTTCCATTTTCAGATTTAGGCAAGGTTGCCTTTATTTTCATTCCTATTCCAATGTTTGAGTCAGTTTAGTCCTTCTGAAAGGGCTGATATTGAGTGCCCTGGAGGGTGCCATCATCACCAGGCAACGGGGGAGACAATGCGGCAAAGAAATCGCACAACATAATTTTCCTCCACCTTCCCCAAATGTGTCCTTGTTCAGAATGACACAAATCAACTTTAAGCCCTCCTGCCCCCTTCATTTCCACTCTGAGGAGCTGAGGGAGGGGGAAAAAAAAAAAAAACAACAAAACATGACAGACCCTGAGAAGGGATTATAGTGATTATAGTGGAAGAAATATTGCTCACTTGTACCCCTGGCTACACAGAAGTCTCTCCTTGGGGTCTGAATACAGTGATACAGTGGTGCTGGGACAGCGGGGAAGGAAGCAGAGCTGATTTCTCCTCTTCCAACTCATCGCCAGGGCAGAGGCTGTGTGGCGGTGTTGCACTGATGTGCAGCATTTGGCTTGCTCTCAGGGAAAGATAAAAGTCCTGGCTGTTCAGGAGAAGTCCAAACGGGCAAAACTGTCTTCGTAATGCTGCATTCTTTGGGTTGGTCATTTTCTTCCAGATTTGAAGAAAAAATGTCTTACGTGTGGCACCAAGGGACGTGGGTTAGTGATAGAACTCGATAGGTCAGGCTGGCAGTTGAACTTAATGATCTTGAAGGGCTTTTCCAACCCAAATGGTTCTCTGATTCTGTGACCCAAGAGTACCCAGAAATGTGAAAGTACTTACAGGAACAGCTTTACCAGGTTAAACCACAGTTCTGTCTTACTTCGGTGTCCTGTTTCCAAAGGTCACCTGTAGCACATGCCGAAGGAAAGAAGTCAGCATGGAGCAAGCATACCATGGACCATGCCCAAAGCACCTTTCCAGCCTCAAGAAATCTGTGCTTTAGGAAACTTGAAGAATTGAGGTCAGTTCTCACTTAGCTGAGGAAACTCAAGGGCTCAGTTAGTAGCCAGGAATGTTTTTTTCTTCTATTAATTTCTCCAGTTGCTTTTTTTAACCACTTGAGTATTAGCATTCACAAAGTCCTGCAGTGAGGAGTTCTGTAGCTTATTTACATGCTGCATGAACCATCTTTTTTCCTGTTCGTTTGCTTTTTTGATCAAATGTTTGCAAATTTCACTTGATACCTGCTAGTCCTTTTAAAAAGGGGAAGTGAGCAGCTGCTTCCTTCCTGCTTTGATGCTTCCTCTGGGCCACACCACATTTTACAGACCTCTGCTACATCCCACGTCAGGCAGCCTCTCATCGGGCTGATGGGTCATGGCCAAGGCAGTAGGGCAGGGGGAGGCCTGGAGCTTTGGAGGCATTGTTCTAGACCACGTCCATGCAGACCAGGTCTCTCCCGCTCTCCTTCTGCCCTAATTAGACAAAAAGAAATTTTGGAATCTCCGAATGGTTGGCTTGTGCGTGTGTGTGCCCTGTGCCCTCCTGCCACACTTGTTCAGGGTGTACAAATTTAATGTGGTTGTGTCTGTGTGCACTTGTGCATCCCAGACAATTAATGATGAATTAACTCTGAGGCTTAATATGAGAGGCTAATGTTGGCAAATCAGTATGAAAGAGTTTACAAAAAAGTTTCTGAAATATTTCAAAAGACGGGAACCTTTGTCATCATGCAGCAAACTGAAAGAGCATCATTTCCTCCAGTCTGCAACCTCCAGTATGCTTGTCTGCAGCAGGTCTGATTTTCCTTGTTGAGAGGGCACATACTTTTAAGAAGTTAGCAGCTATAAGGTGGTGGCAGTAGATTACAGGCAACAGGGGGGTGGTGAGGAAAACTACATTTGTCTTGTTAAGCCTGGTTTTAATTTTCCTTCCTCTTGTATCAAAAGGCTTCTTGTTTCTTCTTATTTTCCATGTTTAAACAGCATAAGGCAGAAATTGCTGTGATCTCTATTGGCATGTATATTTGCCACTTGCCAAATGTCTTTGAAAGAGTGCCTCGTAAGCAAACCTATACACAGATTTACTTTTGACAGCAAAGAATATTTTGGCCCATTTTGCTGCTTGCAGAATGCCTGGGAAGTTTTAAATTAATGGCAATGAACTGCAAGAGAAAAAGAAATCAAAGAGCCATTTATTCCCTTAGAAAGAGACCTCTTTCCCCTCACCTTTCTGTCCCCTCTGTATTTTTTATCTGCTTTGGCTGAGAAAACATTTTAAAACATTTATAAACACCAAAAATTTCCTTATCCTTTTACACATAGATCACGTGGTGGGTCTAAACTGTGGGACAGGGCAAAGGGGTGGAACTGACCTTTTAAAAGACAACCTTTGTTCTGTGTAAATCACCTTGTGCAACAGAAAAGCAAAAGACTAAGTGTATATTTTTTGAAATTACAAAGTACAGTGACACAATGGAAGGATAAATCCTATGCTGCTCACCGTTAGGAGGGCTGTTCTGTTTGAGAGCCGCGTCCAGCTGAGTGCCCAGCGTGTGCTGATGTGTCATCTTGTTTAAGGGAGAAGGGTGTTCTGGCCGTGATTGAGCCCTTTTTTAAGCTGTGTGATGTAATGGTTCAGTGCAGTTTGCCTTTGTTGCTGAAGGCTTTTGACTGAATGCCCGCTGCACCACTTATTGCTCTCATGCCAAATTCTCAGATGGAATAAATAAAATAAAATAAATAAAACCAATCTGGCCAGATCCTTAAATATTAGTGAAATGGCTGAAAGTCCTACATAAAGTCCTACATGGCAGATCTCTTTTCTGTGTAGGAACCTCTCTAGAAATGTGCTGTCGCAGCCCTTTCTGCGAGTCTCTTGTGTTCTTAAGGTGTGCCTCCAAATACCATAAGCTGGGTGTTTTGTGGCTCTGCATATGCTAAAACTTAGACTTTTCAGTAATTAGACCTCAAGTGCATTCTTGGGTGGTATTATGCTATATTATTCTTTTAACTTTATTGTGATTGATTTGTGTCAACTTTAACTATACTCACTAGGAAGTCAATAAATAAAGATCAATGGGTTTTTATTTCTCCTGGTTCTTTATTAGAAAGAATGGATTGGTTAAATAACAGAAACAATAGTGATGACATGGCTTCCTTCAACGTTTTCTACTCTGAAACAGATGAAACGTTTTTCAGAATTGCATTAGAATGGCCAGAGTTTCTTGTGTTCTCTTGTAATCTGTTGTTTCTCCATAGTTAATGCTTTAAACCTCCCAAACTTAAAGAAACACACAATACGAATGTTCTCCCTGGATAAAACTTGCCAGTGATTTGCACTGAGGACCTCTTGCTGGCAATATGGATCTCTAGTACCATTTCCACTGAAGTAATTATTTCACACGTGGGATATCTATCGATCCCATTATCAAATGGCAATTGCACCTCTGGCGACTGGGGTATACCCCCACAAAAAGGCATGCTTCTGAGCCCCTGAGCATCTCCTAACATCTGGATTTAGAGATGGAAAATGCAGCTAACTCCTTTCTCTGAAACAGAGAAAACTGACACTGTTGCCTGGCCACCGGTAAAATGACAAAATTGTTTTGGTTTATTTTTCATCTGCACAACATATTTCAGGTGCCTTCAGGTGTGGTGTTTTGGGTTCTGCCTCACAGCATCCTCCCTTTGCAGGCTTGCACTGTAGGCACTACTGTAATAGGAAAAAATATACAAGAAATAACCAAAAGCAAAACCTGGAGCCATGTGGACTTGCCAGAAGTTGAGAACATGACGGACCATTGAACGTGGCAGCCCTTGTTCTATAGGCAGGTCTCGTTGCACAGCAGTGTGAGATCTCTGCATCTAAGCAGAAAAGCAGACTGAAGCTTAGATCCATCATGCAGTTCTGAGAGTAAAATTGTATCCCCACAGTGTATGGATAGTAAAATACTAATGCAAAATTCACTAGGAAGTAGGTCGAAGTGTCAGACCAGTTATTATCAGTAACCTGTTTCTCATAAAAACATAGTGAAGAAAAAACCATCTTGTTCCTAAGATTTATAGCAACTTGACTCCATGTGACAGGTGATTGAAAGCTTCCCTGCCATGCATATTACACTTTGGGTGGTGACCCCTCAGTATATATCTCCATTTAAGTCCTTCAGTACTGTGCTGAATGGAAGCCGAGTGGCCAGATGCTGTAAGCTTCTTTTTTTTATGAAAATCTTTCATCCGGACATATAGCACAAAGTGCATTCATAAGATTACTTGAGTGCCCTGTCCTTGAACATGAATCCAAGCATTGAAAAGGATCAAAAATCAAGTCTCTGCTAAGAAAAGCTGGTACGTTCACAAACCTCAGCATTACACATCTGCGTAGCGGGAGTGGATCTCCTGCCACGCCGCCTTCATTCACAACTCCAACTTCTGACATATAAACTAAGCAGCTTGCTGAAAGAGCTTGTATTTATTTGCCAATGGGTTTATGATCCATGTTTATAAAGGTTGTAAATCCTTTTCAGGAATTATATAGAGACACCTCGCTTTGCTTTTCTAAGCTGTTTGTTTTTGCTGTTACCTCACCTGCTGAGTTATGTGTCCAGAACGCTGCTGGCCTGTGCGCATCTCCCTGGTACGTCGTGTCACCACCTCAGGTGTGCGCCATGCAGCACAAAGCCACGAGCCGACATGGGGGACTTGGCGCCAGCGAGGAGCCTTACAGGGCACAGGCAGCCCGTGCCACTCGGAGACCGGGGCCTCATGCTTGAATGCCTGTCTGTGGGGCACAGACAGCAGCCTTTCTGACGGTGGGCTCTGCCACGGGGGTGCTGCTGCCGGCGCTGCCCACCTCGCTGTGCCTGGCCACACCACCTCACCTGGGGCCAGTACGCCTCCTCCGTGGCTTCGGATGCACAGGTAACCCCAGCTTGCCTAGCTTTGTGATTTTCACCTGCTTCTTTCTTGTGCATCATTGTTTTTTCCTTTTTTCACCCCCACTTGAAGCCTCCTAGGAGGTTTCTCCTGGGCATTCTGCATCTCCAGCCTGGATTCTGCATGAGCTGAACTGCTGGGCTTGATGCTGGCACAGCCAAGGTGCTCAGCATCAGCATCTCTGTTTGAAAATCTGCTGGTCTGTGCCTCTGCAGTAGGCAGGGAGCCCTCCCTAGTAAATGCCAGTTCACCCCCCTCCGAGTTTGAATCCTCATCTAAACTTTGTGGTCTGATCTTGTGTTTAATCTGTAAGATTTGTAAAAACTTTTGGGGGATTATTAAAAAAAAAAAAACTCAGAATTTATTCTGTCTTTGTACTATGCTGTCTGTGGGACTGGGGCAAACCTGAACTGAGCAAATTAAGTAAATTCTTAATCAAGGCATAAAAATGCAAGACCCGAATCTTACAGCAACAAAAGTACTGCTTTTAAAGCCTGAATTTATTCTACTTCTATTATTGAAGCAAAACTGTAAAGACACAATATAGATTAATTCTGTGATTTTTATAGCCACAGTTTTATTATAAGTTTTTATATTTTATTAGATAAGGGATTTATTTAAATTCTGTGGGCCTCATCTTGTAGCCTTCATTCAGGTAGCTCTCCTTTTGACCATCTCTGCTGTTGAGTAAAAACTACAGAACTGAGCTTTCAAGCTTTTGTTGAGACAAACATACATTCCTCATTTTTACTTCTGCTCTGATGTACTCAAAAATAAAAAGTTTAGCCAAGCAGCCACATGACTTGAAAATGAAGATTACAACAACGTTTTGTGTAATATATTATATTAATTTCAATTTGAGCAGTCTTCCCTTGGGAAGATTTGGGAGTGGAATAGTTCTGGCTAATTCTCTAGCCTGTGATATATAAATTTTATCCCTGTTTTCAGCGTGCGCGGTTCTTTCATTCCTGTTGTTCTTCGGTCTAATTGCGGCCAATAAGCTGGTCATCAGTTCCACTTCATTAACTAGCTAGCTGAATCTGATGAGATATTTGGGATCCACACATATCCCGCTTGGTATTTTATGATTAGTTGTTTAATTTTTTAAATACTTTTTACCTGATGCTTTGAAAATGTGGAATAAAGCAATAAATATATATATATTTGCATGTTTCATAAGCAGGACACATTTCTTTTTTCAGGCTATGTAAATGAATAAAAACTGCTAATGCCTTTTTAAAGATCTTTCTAGTGTGAGAAGTAGACAAATAAAAAGATACGGAGGAGGCAAATTCTGCTGTAAGAGGTGAGCAGTTAATTGCTGAAGTGCTTTTGTTAATGCACTCGGTATATTTCACGTAGTCTTTATCACTCAGCATTATTAGGTATGAGCATCGCTTTGGGCAAGGATGCGTCCCTTTTTGCCCCAGACTGCCATCATTATTTTGGAAACTTCATTCTATTAAACATCTTCCCGCACTGTTCTTTATTTCCTGCAGCCCAGGAGCTGGCTGCCCTCACTCGCGAGCCCGCGGTGTCAGCGGCTGCAGGCAGAAGAAGGCAGGGCCGGCTGCGGCACCTTAGCCTGAAGGTTGGCTGAGCTGCTGCGCTGCCTCCGGCAGATACAGGTGCTTAGTTAAAGACCACACAACATAGAGCAAGCGGAGTGTAAGCTGTCCCAGTAGAGGTATTTTCTCTATTTCCTCTTTTTACTTTTTCCAGTTCTTTTATATTCTCACGATGAGGGGTGACCGTAGCCTGCAGGTCCAAACGCAGGTGTGTGATGGGTTTATATAGTGTCGTGTTGGTGTTTTCAGTTTGGTTCTTTAACGGGCACTGAGCACTGAGCTGGTGTTGTCCACAGACTGCCTGCAGTGGGTTCACAACCATCGTTTTGCCCACGAGCATTCATTGGTACTTACCAGCTTTATCATCTGCCACTTGACTGCCCTCTCCCTGGGGACTGTGAGCTGAAATTCAAAGCTGACACAGGAGGGGCAGTCAACTGTGGTTTTGTGATCGGATATTTTTAATATCTGTTAGCAGTCAAATGCCTTCCCACCATTCTTGTCAGATTCCAGATCAACTGGGGCAAATCAACGCCACCAGTGCTGGATTCAGTGAGTCACTGGCATGCCACATCTTGTGTCTTTATTTTCTCCTAGCCTTTACTTCACAACCATGCTCATTCACTACCCAGAGACTCAGGAGTCCATTTTGGGTCTCCTGACCTAAACTCCTAATCTCATTTGCTCAGGAAGTCATACTTTGAAGAAAACTGAAATGCACTTTCAAAGATACTCAATATGATTTTTTAATCAGTCATTAGTCTGTTTATTTTTTTCTCTTCTTTGAAACAGAAGGTTGATGCTGTTATTCATGGTTTCAGGCAAAGCCTTTGGCCAAAATCCTGATTTCTTGTCTACCCACTCTCTTTATTTGTTCTTTGGAGTCTATCATTTGCTTTCAAGATCCATCACAAAGGTGATGTAGCATGAATTTTAAAAAAGTAAAGGCAGTAAGTGACCTGTGGCAAATGCTTACTAATTGTAATTTGGTCATCATGTAACAAAGTGGTTTCACTATAATACGCTGCCTACCAGCATGGCAATCTTAAAAAAATGTCTCCAAAGTTTACGAAACATTTTTTACTCCATGTAATTTTAATATCTTCATTGATGCAAAGGTACAGCACCATACTTTCTGAATTTCAAATGTTTTGTAATATTCTTTTGATAACAATGGAAGCCATTTTTCATTCTACTATTGCTTGTTATTGTGGTTTTTGTTGTGCTTACAGATGGGCAAGTGAAGGACTCTCTTATCTTCCCTCCTCCCCCTCAAGTTTCATCTGTTTTCTTCCTGTGATTGTTTTAATGTTTGTCTGTTTGTTTTCTATTTAAAAAACTAGATAGTGGAATATTTGTATGTTTGTTTGTTTTTAAATAGGAGAGAATTACTGGATACATATTTTTCCCAGAGTCAATGAAAAATTTCCTGTACGAAAAAAATGAGTTGTCTAGGGGAAAAATTTCTTGCTAAGCAAAATTCTGTACCTCTCTTTCCTCTACTAGCTATGCCATATTAAACTGCACATCGGATGCTTTTTCTACTAATTTCTGTTATTTTTCATCCTATAGAGAGACTTATATCTTACAGCATTCACCCAGAGTTTATAAGAGTGCTGAGTTGTCATGCAGGAGTTTTACCTCACACGAGGGAGATATTAGTTGATAACATCTACCTTGTTCAGATTTATTGCTTTAGCATATTTCATGCTAAAAATATTTTTTTACCATCTGCTAAGATTAGCACTCTAGTAGTAATAAATTTACTTACCCTGTTACTGTGGTGTAGTTTGGAACCATCTTACGCTTTATTCGGCCTAATTGAAAATAGGATAAGATAAATGATGCACTTTGAATTTCTCTCTCAGATGTACCATTGTTCATTACTTCAACAAGGGATGAGCACATCTGATTGTAATTTCAATTGTTAAGTAAAACAAAAGTTTCCATGGTGAAAATATGGTACCAACAGCTGTAATTGTCTAAGGGTTACTTGTGAAAATCTCAATATTGTTTTAGTAATAAATGCAGAATTGTTTTTCATTTACACACTTGTTTATCCTCAAACCCTAATGGAAAAGGGGTGAAGTCAAAAAACATGCTCAGGAATTCATGAATTGAGTAGAATAGCAAATCTGAGCTGAAACTGGTTATGCTTAAGGAAATATATGCATACTAAAATAGGGAATATTTCAACAGTTACTGCTATTGGAAAAAAAAAACAAAAAACAAAAAACAAACAAAAAAAAAAACACCACTGCACTAAGTAATTACATTACTTTATTAATTTTGAATGTATTAGACAGTATAATATAGTTTGTTTTGTTTTTGCTTCTAGACTTTCACAGGATACACGCAGTTCTGATGTCTCTGATATGTGCCTTGCAAATTCTTCAAGCAATGGCATCTTTGTAAAGTTATTTTTTCCTTAGTATTCTACTACCTGAAATATTAAAGAAACCTACCTGAGTTAAAGGGGTACCAACTACCCCAAAACAGGAAAGTTGTACAAACAAGAACAACAATTGAACAAATAAGATTGGTATCAGCTGTTCTCTCTGCTTGGTATTTGTGCCAATTTAATTTGTGGTCTCATAATTTCATTTTCATAAACTTAAAAAATTCGCTATTCTGTGGCCAGACTGTGATACCTTCCTTTATGGTAAGTAGTAATATGTAGTATATAAATTATATTCTTTGCCTCAGGATTTGCAATGAGCTTAGGATAAAGTATTTTAGTGCATAAAGCATTTACAATGGGAGATGCTGCCTATGCAATGAAAATAAGTGAAACCAGGAAAGAAATCATGTAATGCTAGGAGTTTTGTTTTTTTTTTCATTGTTTTGTTTTTTAATATGTAAGTGATTTTTGTGTTGATTATATCTGATGTTGGCATTATTGCAACATAAGGCCATATCCTATTTCATTAATTCATGAAATTAATTCCATTGCCTTGCCTGTATAAATAGGGTCAGCAAGTCTTGATCTGTAAACCACAAATCTGGGGTTTCCTTTCAAAATATTAGGATATCTTCAAGGTTCTGTACAAGAGGAAGCATCTCTGGAATATCCTAGCTCTGAACATAGTTACTTGCAAAGCCTTTTTCATCCTTATAGCAAAGTCCTAGCTAGTCTTTAAGAAATGTGTAATATTTTCATCTCTTCTTTCATAATAAATCCTTTGACTGATGACCAAGTCCTGACTGTGCTTCCCTTACTTAGGGAAAGCTCCCATTGGCTTCAGCCAGCATTTTGCCCAAGATGAGGGCGCTCGTCTGCAGCATTTCAGCCCATGCTAGTATTTTTGCAGCTGAGTTTTAAACCCCTGAAAACAAGGCTATGTAATGGGAGTGCTGACACAACCTTAACGAGAGGCTTGTGAATGGCTGTGCTCTAATACTGTACATTGCCAGCGTTACTGTGTTGCTGTTATCCATTTCTCGTGTCTGTTACAGAAATTGGTATTGTATCTAAAACAATTGCTGTTATTAACAGGTTAAGCTGCTGGGATGTTAAAATAAAGGCTGCCCAGCTTTAGTGCATTTTGTTGTAATCATCTCCCAGATGCCTTGTCGGAAATCAATTCAAGTTCAAAACTGGCTAGAATTGGGAGGTCAAGGCTTCTGCAGACTAAATATTTTATCTTCTGCTCATGTCTGGAGCTTTTAAAGACGTGTATTGGGGGCTCTTTTCTCATATCCCATCTGGACAAAGATGATTGGCTTTGCCATTTTGCCCAGGTTAGGACAAGGTTAAAATCAATTATAATCAATTATTAAGAGTCTTCTGTGGCTGCAAAGCTTAAAAGGAGATTTTAAAAGTTGCTCAGTTCTGAAACAGGAATATCTTAGTTGCTGGTGTAGATATCATTATTCAGGAACGTAAGATGTAAATCTTCTCTGCATCAGCAATAAATGCACAGAATCCCTTCATCTTCTTGTCCTGTATGTTTTGGAGCAAACAGCAACACCTAAAAACAACGACAGAGGTGGAGGGAGGACAGTGCATTGTGTAGAAAAATCCAGTTGTCAATGCCACATAGCTAAATGAGAGGTGAGAGGGAGCTATTTATAATGTGGTGAAACTAAGGGGTTTATTGTTGTTTTGTTCTGGTTTCCAGAGATGTATTCAGCTTACTCTGGTCTCCAAAACTCAGATGCTAATGTACTCCTATGTTTTGGGGACTCCAAGCTTTCATCTTAAAATAGAATAGTGTTTATGTGTTATAATTCTCTCTGCCTGATGTGCTTGAATTTACAAGATTTTTGCTTCTCCCTGGGAATGAACCAGTCATTTTATTTGAAATAATTGTTGATGTTAGGTACCATTTTTCCCGTTCAAATCACATTCGGTGTTATCCTCACAGCTTCTGAGTGAATGAGTGAACATGTCTCTGTCCCTCAACACTACTGCTTTGGAGCTTTTGAACATAATATTTACACTTCCAATTTACTTTTAAGAAAATTCAGAATTGGGACATGAATTTTAGAGGAAGAGTGGGTCTCATAAATTCAGAGAGGAAGGATGCTCAGCTGTTTCTGCACACAGGAAGCATAGGCTTGCTTGTTTAATTCTTAATTATTTTTTCTTAAGCAGACTACCAAAGTGATGCTAGTCAGCTTGGTAGCTTCAGTTTCTACTTTTAATATTGGGATAATTTTTCTCCCTTTCATTTCAAGGAACAAGCTGTGTGGTTGTGCGTATCACACAATAGAATATAATGCAGTGTTGTAGATAAGAAAGACTGATACTCGGTTATTCTGGCATGGGAGCCATAGAAATAGATGTGTTATGTCATGACTGAATTTAGCCTTGCTTGTCATGTCCAAGTCCATAGAGAGAGCGAACATCAGAGTTGAATGTGGAAATCAGGAGACTTTGGTTCTGAGCTGGTTACTAGACCAGCAGAATTGACTGGGATTTGTAAGGCAGACTGGGATCTTCAAAACATGAATCTTTAAAACATTCTTGAGCTTCAGACATTTTCTCTGTTACTTTGCTTTTCCTCAGTATCTGCATTTCATGCCCAGAGAGAAGCGATGGTTTGTAGGTAGACTTGTTGAGAAACTTCAGCAAAGGATGTTCTTGCATAGCTTATGTCGTGGGGTCTCTGGAGGGGTCTGGTTCTTACAGAATTGCCAGAATGCTGCCAGAAGCAAACCTGACCTGGTTCTCAGCTCTGTGCATTTTGAAAAATGCTGTATGTTTTGGTTGTCACTGGTGGATGCATTCCTGAGTTCAATGTATTTTAAGAGGAATTGGAATCTGGCAGAAAGACCAGCCTCAACTGAGAAAATAGATTAGTCACTTGTTGATATGAAATAAAATACTTTGGATTTTGGAAATGTTTTTGAGATTCTTAATACGGGTAAAATACCAAATAGCGGTAGGATTATAAAAATACTCAGACATTCCAAATTTTGTAAGTACTTTAATGGACATAGGAATTGAGAATCATTTTCTTAAAATGGTCATTCTCATGGTGATACTATAGCTGCACTCATTTTCCCAAGGATTTTGTAGTGAATGTGAGATTTTAAAAACATGTAAGGACATAGTCCTGAAAAATAGATATCTAATGGAAACCAATATAAGCAGAATAAATTAACGTTGCTTTATTTCTTTCTACTGCTTCTCCATGTGAAATCACTGAATATTCTACAGGTTTTAAAGAAAAGTTTCATTTTTCTGTGTGTTTGGCATTCAGAAGATTTTGTCAGCCAACCATATCTTGTCACCCATTTTCAAACATTTCTATGTTATCAAAATAGGGTAGCTGTTTATGAAGTGTCATAACATGTCACATATTTAAATATTTCTATACACACTTATGGCCGCAAAAGAAATGTTTTCAAGGTGTGATGGAAGATATTAGTATCCCTTAACAGAATAATACTGGACCACTACGACAACACTATATTTCTGTGCTTATTTTGTGTACAAACTGCTGAAGCCAAGAGGGAGAGCTAAAGCACAGTTTCTGCAGCTGATGTGGGGAGCAGCTTCACTCTGACACCAGAAAGCTGAGCAAGGATAGTTTCAGCCTTGCAAGTGGCGTGTGCAATGCAAAGACTTCCATAAAGGTACAAAAGGCTAAGTGGAGAGGGTAAGGGAAACCTTTTCCTTCCACCATGCTCTCTTTGTCCCCTTCAGCGTAGCTGATAGGTTGATTATATATCCTGTCTCTTGAGGAAGGCGCTGCCGCGGTGTGATGGGAGATCATTGTTCGGTTCAGAGATGTGCCCGTAGTGAAAAGATGTGCATCGTGGGCCTTTGCTCCAAACACTGTGCTCCTTGCTTTTCCATAAATGATGCAAAAAGCATGTTAATAAAGCATTCCTGAACAACGGGGATCCTGAACTCTTCAGTCTCGCGGGGCAGCCCATACTTATGTTTTCAAATGGGTACGTGAAAGTCTTGGAATTCAAGGTTTATCTTAATACATTTACATTGTGATTTATGAGACCGAAAAAAAACATTATAATAGGAGTTTACCTACTAATGATATTTGCAAAAGCCAGTTATTAATAGGTTATAAAGTGAATCAGGCTCCTTTTTTATCCCAGTAATTTATTTCACATGCAGGATTATGTCCCTTCTCAATTTCATATTCATTTGATAAAACAAGAAGTATAAAATATAATTTGCAAGAAGTCTATGGCTGGCTGCGCCACAACTATGTGCTAAAATGCATCAAGAGGCCTTCCTTTTCAGGGAACACCACGAGAGCTGACACATTTCGGTGGCCTTCTGGACTGCTGGTGCTTGGGAAAGGAGAGATGCATAAAGAATAAATGTTCTTGGCCAGTGTTTGAAGTGCAATGTTTTTACTGGAGGCAGGAACCCCATTTCCTTTCCGTGGAGGGTTCAAGGGAACCTATCCTTTGGCTAACGAGGCGCATGGCACTGTATGCTGAATAGTTCAGAGAGAGATGAAAAGTTCCTATTTATCCTGCACAGTGAAAATACAAGTCTGGAGAGCGCATGTGTTTCTAATTTCAATGCACTTTTCTTTCAGTTATTTAGATGGATGGAGGCATCAAGCCAGAGTTCCCCCAACACCAACAAAGGTCTTACACTGTCCAAACAGACCGCATTCCTGAGCCCACTGCTCATGCCACCTAAAAGGTTTCAAGATTCAGCCCGGTCTGCTTAAACAAAATGTTATTCATTTCAACCTTGCACATAGGCACCGATGTTTATATTGTTGAATTTAAGTTTTCAAGTGAGCAGAAAATGTTGGTAGAAAGCTTAAGGCCCTGCACTTACTCAGGAAGGTAGGATGTTTACTGAGCCAGGGAGAGAGGCAAAGCACCCGGTTCCTTGTCACAGCATTCAGAAATGCCACGGTGAGGAAGCACGAGCATTTTCTCTTCCAGTTTCCCTTTTCTTTTTTCCTTCTGCACTTCTTTGAACACTGCTGTCTTGTGTTGTTACGTGCTGTGCTGTTCGGTGTGTGCTCACTGACCAGCCCCAGCCAGCCGTGCCTCTCCCCGGGCTCCAGCCCGACTTGCCCGCGCACCACAGCGCTGCGGGAAGTTCACGGACTCCCTGAGCAAACAGGGAGCCCATTTCAGGAAACCTGGAGCACCGGCTCTGTGCTTTGCTTTCCCCTGGAACTAGGTAGCTTCTAGCAGCAGATGAAACTCTGGCATTTCTGTGGTTCATACAGGCTTTGCAAAATGTGCTGAAGCAAAAGCCTTTGTAATCACCTTTGTAATGTTCCTTTGTAATCAGCCTTTGTAATGTTCCTTGGCCTTTCCTTCTGGCCCCCTGAGCTTTACCTCTGGTTTGGACTTGCAGCCCTCGGTGAGCTGGGACTGAGCATCTGTGGGGAGAGGAGGGCTTGCAGGTGGGAGTTTCCCCTCCGCTTGATGTTTGGGGGGGAACTAAAGGGTTTTAGCAAATGAGTTTTTTTCTCTGGGAAACAATAAAAGTAGAAAATGGAAGATGCCATAGCATAGCTGCTTGGCTGTAAACCTTAAGAGAAACTTTGTAGATCTCCTCATGGGGGAACATAGTGTTTTTCTTAATTTTCTTTATAAAAATCTCTTAGAAGCTTAAATCTGAAATCTGCTTTCTTTCCTCTCCACCCCCTCGCATGTGTGCGTACCGGTTTGTTATTACAGGGTTACTCATGCATGCTGGCCTATTGGCATTGAATATTTAGTACAGAGAAAAAGGAGCTAAATCTTTTTTTTTTTTTTTTCTTTGGGAAAATAACTCAGACTTTATAGAGACTTGCAGATTTTGTAAATGCATATTAGATTTTGAGGATACACTATCGTTCCAGTTGCTTAGATTTGGGTCTGTGAACTTTAACACAAGAACACTTCATGAACAATTTCATCTATTTTCTGTAAAAGTGTTTTTAATGAATGTTGGGAGTTAGTAAGACTCAAGCTCTCACAGCACAGATGTTTAAATAGCTAATATTAGAGTAATAATTTGCGTTTACATAGTATGTCACATCAGCAAATTTTAAAGTGTGACATTAAGATGTCTCAGAACATTCAAGGCACATAGGGAAAGAAGGTGCAGAGTACTACATCAGGTGGTGAAATCAAGGGGGGCTGATACCTGTTGGTATTGTAGGGGGTGTAATGGAAGACAGTGTGCAGAGCTTATTTGTTGTGCTTGCTCATTACAGATTTGCACAGGGGCCAGCAAGTGTCTGGATTTGCCCAGCCCCAGGTCCCAGAGAAGCTCCACACCAAGGGCGTTTGGGTGATGCAGGCTCTCCTGCACCCAAAAGATGCTCCAGCAAGCGTCACTGCATCAGGAGGACGAGCCTTTGCCTGGATTTTCTTTTTCTTTTCCAATAGTTTGGAAAAGGGTCCAGGGATTTTCTTTGCGGATGGTGACTTTCAGGAAACAAAGAAAGTGAGAAAAGGTGACAATGTTTCCACACAGACTGCTCACAACCTGCTCCAAGCCTGGACAGCAAACTCCAACTGCATCCCCATCACATTCCCAGCACTTTCTGTCTGTGGCTCTCATATTGCTTGCTTCCTCCTGAAGTATTTTTGTGTCGCAGAAATGGTTAAATGTGGAGCAAGATGAAGGAGTTTGTTTTGAAGGTATTTTGGTATCTGCAAATGCAGATAGTTGCGTGTTAGACATTCAGAAATGAACAGGCACCTAATTACTGTTGATTTCAGAGTAACTTAGGTATTTTTGAGAATCACAATAGGCCCCAGGAGGGGACTTTCTCCTGAGTCCCTGTGTGTGGTGCTTCCTGTTGTGTAGGTATCTCTCACGACATAAATAAAGCCAATCAGGAGAGAAAAATAGCACAGGGGCTGAGAGCAACTTTCGGCTATCTGAATCTGGCTGATTCAGATCTTGCCCGTAAATCTGCTCCCAAGTGACTTTTCAAGGTTCAATCACACTTTGATCTTTAACTCTCATCTTCTTTGTGATGTAGCTATTTCAATTTCATTAATTAGACCAATAGCAATTTCTCCGCCTGCAGTAAAGTAAATAAGCAAAAATAAGCCATCAAACCTTCTGCTGGATTCACACCTGGCTGTTTAAAATGCTCACAAAACCACCCAGGGTGGAGAGTAATTGTATTATATTAAACTGATATCCACAGTCTTTCAACAAGTTTCTCTGTGTCCATTTATAAATATTTTATATGTGCAGTAAAAGTCCTTTCTCTTTTCGCAAAGCTTTCTCTCAACTCTGTTAAGTCTATGTGGACACCTCCTTCCTCATATTTGCTATATACAGTATCAACAACCTTTTATGAAATTTGTTCTTTATCTGGTACCTTAAGACAAGGCAATCTTCTTGTTTCTGGGGTAAGTTTTCAAGAGAAGTTTTATTGTTTTTAGTAGTTCCTTAGTTTATACATTTGAAGGACTGGAAGTTTTAAGCACACACACACACACACACAAAATAAAAAATAAGGTTTCTTTTGAATTTACAGTCATATTCTGGTTGAAATTATAATTTCTATTTTCAAATACAACATCAGTGTGGATATCTGAAATGTAACATCTTGTTTAATCATGAGACCAGAAGCTGCATTTATATTTTGTTTTTATATATCCTTACTACAAAACCTCATGTTAATGCTTGAACACAAAGTGCCAGTCACAAGGTAAGAAGAAATGGGGATTTGGAATAATAGTTTGTTGAGCAGCTGGAAGAGAATGAGCAGCAACAGAAGAGACTGGTAACTAGCCTGGGCAGCAAAAGTCAGAGCAATGCTACCCACGCAGCTCAGGTGCACAAGGAAACGGTGCCAAAACCAAAGTAAAGATTAAACAGAGGACTGGCAGCTATGTGCAGTCAATGGAGATGTCCAACAGAGAATCTGTGAAAACAAAACTAGGATTTCTTTAAAATCATAACTGCTCATCTGTACGTGCAATGGATTGTGTCAGAGTGATGAAGAATTTGAAGAGTGCGGAGTTCTTGTCCAAACTCTCTTGGTTGTGACCAAATGTGCTGTCTTTTGTTGAGATGCATGGTCCAGGTAAAGTACCTGGCCATTGCTGCAGTGCCTGCTGGGCTGTTTTCTTTTTCCTATCCTGGAGATTCATAAGGCTGGTGCTAAAAGGCCTCAACCTGAGAGTGATGCTAGCCATGAGTGTCTGGTGGCACATCTAGTACAACTGGGCTGAGTACAGAGCTGTGAACATCTATTCTGTCGTGTCCTTTGCCATAATTTTCATCACCAGAGGTTGAGTACTTTGTGAAGTCTGACGGACATATTGCAGCTTTCTTCCACCAGCTGCAGTGCCTGCTGTATAACAAACAGATCTTTCGCTCTGACCTAAATACTCTCCAACAATACCTTCAGTCAGTTTCTCCTGAGGACCCAGAAGTCAGGCTGTGTAACTGGAGTCTCTGTCCATCAAAGATAAGTATTTTTTCCACCTTTTTTTCTTCACAGTCCTCATCTTCATGTGCAGGTGATCAAGTCCTGCTGCAACTGAGCTCAGTTTGATTCAACAACAGCATAACAATGATGATGTGGTCAGATTGTACTATAACATGTTTTTCCTATGCATTATATTTCCTCTGTAATAATAGGTTTACTAGAAAGAAAATTGAAAAATATAACTGTAAATAATATATTATTGCAACTCTTCTTTATATGCAGTCATAGGATATCTGGGAGAATCATCTAAGGACACTATTTTTTTTCTTTCTTTTTTTTTGTTGTTTTGTTTTGTTTTGTTTTCCAGAAAGTCTGGTTCTGATATGGCTACTGAATATTGATTTTTTTCTCTTTATTTGTGGGTAGGTGTTCTTTTAATTAAGTGATAGACACATCAGAATTTGATTTTCTGATAAATCCCCATAAATATCTCTTTTTATTTCGCTTATGGTTTTCTTTGTTTACAGGCACGTCCTTAGGGACATTTCTCCTCCTCAGGAGGAGCTACAAATGCCCTCTCAGTTATCTGAACAGGACTAGGCCTGTTTGGTTGGTGACAGCAGGCTGGCTCTCTTTCAATTCTTAGGGATGAGGAAGCCAGTAGTAGCAGCCACATGCTTCATTGTCAGTCTTTGTTCTGACCTATAGCAACTTCCTTAAAATCTGGGGCATTTTTAGCTGCTGATGACCTTCTGTGCAGCTTTCATTGCCACCTTGTAGTGGCGGTTTGGTACATCTTCAGCCAGGAGGTGCGTTGCTGCAATGTCACCTTTAACTGCCTGACTGCGCTCTCCCAGACTGCACTGATCATATTTACATTGATTAATATGTTGTGCTGAATAACGAACGATCAAAAACCTTTGTATAACCAGATTTCCTCTGCAAGTGACAGCGCCTCAGTTAGACTCACAGACCTCGTGCTGCTGCTGCACACAGCCATCCCTCCCCTTACACTCGGCAGTCGTCCTGAGTAAACTCACTGGATCTGAATCCTGTCCCTCATGCAACACAGGCCAGGCCTTGGCTTTAAGGCACTCTTTGTGTTGGAGAGACATATAAAATGGGGACAAAGTGCCTGAAGGAAGAGGACTAAGGTCATGGCATCACGGCAGGGGGGGCCCGTGTTGGAGTCTCTACAAAAAAATAGTGTAACTAGCATTGTCCTCTGCTGAACGCGAGCAAGTTGATGCTGTCCCTGTCGTCTGTATCAGGGTTATCAACACCAAATGGGTGCCCTAGCAGAAAGTACGTATCTTCTTTACCTTGCTCTTTAAACAGTATGTTTAGTCAGAAGTTACCTATGGAAAACTAGGGCATTTTTCATATTCTAATTCTCGCTCTGCATGCAATGAAAGGGAATTGCATCCAATTTGCTAACCTTTATTCCCAGATGCATATTTTGATTGCTAATGCTACATGAAAATTGTAGCTAGCCCCCTGCAAGTAAGCATCAGGCATTTTGGCTAAGGCAAAAATTACATATGAACTCATCACTGGGGAGACAGAATGGCATGAGAACCTATTTGGATGCAACTTGCATCCAGCAGCTCTGCCGCTTGAGTGTGACCCTTTACCAGGTCCTGTTCACTTTAGAAAGGCCTAAAAACCCCTGTAACCAATATGCTATCTTTCTGCAAAACCTCCTTGAGACAAGATGGGGTTTTTATTTCCTATTCTGGGCTAGCTGGGTGTTGCCACAGGGCAGTGTCAGGGGATGTATGGCCCCACAGACTAGTGTGGCCCCAGGCTGGTCCCTAGTCGGGAAGCAGGGGACGTGCTGCAGACCTCAGCACAGCCATCTCACCAACAGCCCACTTGTCTGGGGGTCGGAACATTTACCTGGGGTCCTGCTGCCATCCTGCTAACCGGTGGTGAGAAAGCCAAGTCCTTTCTCATCTCACTTTCCCCATATTTTAAAGAGTTTCAGAAGTGCTCTGGGATCTGCCAGAACAAGGTATTGTTATTAAAGGTTTACAGGTGAAACTATCTGTCTTGATTTTCCCCTGTATCCACTAGGGTGGACAAATCAAATCTTTTGTCTCATTTAGTGGGGGAAAAAAAGTCTAATTTACTAAATTTCACAACATTCGGCCAAGGAAATTATCCTCCTGTTTCTGCTGTGTCTGGGATTCTGCTCTGGTCTGTCTCAGTACGGCACAGGCAACTGGTAAAGATTTCAGCTCTGGACTGCTGCATTGCTTTCCCTCCTGATAAAAACAAATTACTTGCAAAAACTTGTGCACTGTTGGGATTTTCATATGTTTATATTTTCTGTGTGAAGCATGTAGCAGCAATTTAGCCACATAAATTTGAAGAAAACAGGATGTCCTTCAAAAAAAACCACACAACAACAAACACATATATATTTTATGTATATATATATATATATATACACATATATATGTATCCCCCAAGCCCTGAATGGATTACTTATGCAAAGTTTTTGATGCTATGGAGCAGCTGCACATCGTTGTTTTGGGTCTGCTGTGAACAGTGATCAAGGTCACTAGGAATCATGGTGGGGCATGAAAAGGATCCTTTCTTACCAGCTGGTCATAGTGGCGGTACCTGCAGCATCAAGTTGTTTAAAACCTTGCAAACTTTTCCTCACAGATGTGACTACATTGATGAGTGTTTTATATGTTGCATGAGAAAGAATTTGGGCAGAGTAAAGTACCCCCCATTTCCAATAAATAATTACGAAGGGTCTGCCAAAACAGCAGTCCCCTGATAGGTTATAATGCCGCTCGGTGTAATGCGCTCCCCATGCATTTCATCATGGACATGAAATCTGGACCAATTATCATTTTCTCATACTGTAGCTTTTAAAGTATTTTTATTTTCTTTGTTACTGTCTAGTTCATTAAACAGGGCTTGCAAGCTCCCAGTAACAGGATTACTATTGACAATTTCATTAGAACTATAATTCCACCGCTTGTGCGCCTTCCAGGGAGAACCATCGCAGTCCACAGCCACAGCCCGTCCACCTCTGCTATAATCATGTTTGCAGCTGCCTACGGCTCTTCCCCCTTGAATTTGGAAGGGCCAAAACTGCCAGTTTTCGTAAAATGGGTTTTATCTGTTTATTACACCAGCCCAGTTAGTTCCTGGTGAATTATGGAACTGTCAGCTGCGGTCTGACCCTCTGCATGTTGGGAAAGATGCTTAATGTACAGGTGCAGTAAGTTTGTAATTGCAATTTATATATAGCAGTGCAATGCCTGGCCTGGCAGGTAAATACCAGCAAACAGCACAGCTTGAATGGGAGCTGTAAACGTGCAAGTAGCAGATTTGTTAGAGATCAGCAGCTGGTTTGATTGCAGGCTCCTTGGAACAGAAAATGTCTCAGCTCTTCTCTCTCACCTCTTTCTGGCCAGACATGTACTACAGTAGCATGCAGTGCTGTGGGTTTCTCAGTCCCCGTATCTTTGTTTTCAGGTTAACTCAGGATATTCGAAATAACAAACCCAAATGTAGCTTGGATGAGTTGTTCAATTTTTTACTTATTATTTATCTTGCTGTTGGGTTTACAGGATCCATTTGACCAGGGGCCTCCTCCTCCTCTGCTCCCAGAGTCTTCCCTCTGTGTCGACTTGTGCATTCTCTGAGATGGATGCTCTTTCAGTCGAAATAGCAACCAGAGCAATAAACTTTTCTTTAAGTAAGTTTGTAGATTAGCTCTTGAAATGCAAGATTTTTGCTGTGTTATCGAGCAGCACTTTTTGGTGTTTTTGATGGAAAAATTTTCAAGATTATGTAGATCAAGAACAATCTAGAAGAACAGATGGGGAACAGGTGTGAAATCGTGGCCCCAGTGATGGGGAAATACAATCTGGAATCAAACTGGATAAAGATAATGGTCCCTTCTGACCCCAAGGTGCGTTTATTTGATGTCATGAGATAACATCTCCAAACATCTCCGGGTGCTGTTTGTACTTGTTGGCGGGATCTTTAAGAAAGAAAGTTGACAGCTAAAGAAATATTTCTATTTAACATAGCATAAAAGGGATCAGAAATAACTGTGTTCTGTAAGCTATCTAACCCAGCGTGCTTTGTTCTTTTGAGCGGGCTTGTGGAGGACATAAATGGGATGTCAGTATTCAAGGGAGAGAGCTGGGAGAGACACTTCTTTCTAATTGTATAAACTGCTTTTAATTGAATGTAAGTTTTATATCTCCAGTTATCCCATAAAGATTGTATTTTGTTCTGCACTGACACTCTAGAAAGATCTTTTTGGATGCACTTTTAAGACACTGTGTATTTAACCCATTAAGAACAACAACAACAACAACAAAAAGGCAAGCAGATGGGTGCCTAACACTGAAGACAAGCTGCCCAGGTGCTGCTGCAGGGCACTGGGAGCAGGCAGCAGCACCTGGGCAGGCTCCGGCCACGGCTGCAGGTCCCCATGGGTGGCCTCGCCGAGCTGCTGCTCGTTTGTTCACCGTGTGCCCCGATGTAGTTGATGCCTTTGCATGTGTAATTAATTATGATTTATTTGAAATCCCTCTGTAAAGCCTTGTTCCTCAATTTCCTACAAATCAAATTCCAGAAGGCTAGATTGGATTTTCAGGTTTCCTTCAGTTGGTTTGAGGTCTGTCTGGTGTGCCTACCCACGGGCAGGGAGACGCTGCTGTCCAGCCAGAGCTAACAACCTGTGTGGAGAATACAAAGGCTTTCTTATGCTGGTAAGTTTATATCTGACATGTAAACTTCCCAAATTTGTTTGTTTGTTATGGGGTATGGTGCATGGTAATGGAAGATGTATGTCCTTTTCTTATGTCTCTTTTATGTTGTAAATAATGTGCACATCACTTAGATATTGAGTTAAAACGTGTATTTTTAATGGAGGAAACAAGTACAAGAAAAAGCATGCTTTCGTATTGGTAAGACATTAAAAGGGAGAAAGTAGCTAAGGAGAAAAGTAGTTCTGTAGTTCCCCAGCCAACTGCGGGTTGCTCGTGGGCAACCTTAGGAGCCGCTGTGTGTGCTGGCAGTGCTGGGAAATGCTGGAGTGCCCCAAACACAAACTCTGAGGCACACTGATGTGTCGAGGGCCTCAGCTCTGCAAAGTTAAGCGTATATTCAATTGCTGCAAAAGGAAGTGTGTATATTTTTCAGCTCTTACCCTTGTCCAGCGAACATTGCAACTGTGTGTCCGGATCGAGTCTCAGAAAAACTAACCCCCAGCTCAGCGCAGCTCTCATCACTGTGCAAATTGCCAAATGATGCTTTTCAGACAAGGCGATGGCAGGTGCGATCGAGGTCCTGTAAGACTGAGGAGGGAAGTCTGGTGTTCCTGCTTTAAAGATTATAGCTGATTGAATCTGTGAAAGAGAAAAAATTGCCATGGTGTGAATGGGGAGGAGGAGGAGAGAGGGGACGGACTGATTCTGAGCTCCTAACTGTGAGAGTCTCCACACTGCAAAGTGCAGGCAAATGGGTGCTTTCTTCCCAGCTCCCCCGAGGCAAATCGCGGAGGATGTAGCGCAGATAGACATGAAAACTGCAGACCTTCTTAGCAAGGTATGTTGGAAGTGGAAAATCTCTTGGCAAAAATAATTGTGTGTGTTTTAGTTTAGGAGGTAGTTTGGGAGGGGTACTTCAATAGTCTTAAAATAGAGGGTTATGAGCTGATCACTCTTCTCCATGTCCATTCTCTGTTGAACAAGAACAAATTGACTTATTTTTTTTTTAACTTTTTATTTTTTTCAGCTCAGATATAAACTTGGTAGCCATGGGGATAGGCTGAGAGTGATTGCAAAACCTTGTAATTAGTAGTGTTAAATAACAGGTTTGAAAAAACACCTGTGAGAATGCCCCACAGACACACCTGACCCTGTCTGAGAGCCCAGGAACGAACTCTCTGAGCCTTGTGACCCTTCCCAGCTTTGTTTCTGTGGCTTTTTGCAAATGGCTGCCCTTGTAGCTGAGGACAGGAGAAGTTCGAAGTGGGGCTGTTTTCAGCAGGAGTTGTTTTATCTGCTCACATAACTTTTTCAAAGGCTGGATTTATTGAAAAATCATACAAACCTAGCAGGAACCCTAAGGAGAATGGCATTGGGTTTGTTTGGGTTGAACATTGCTGGGCTTTCTGGGCTGGCTGAATGCAAGGGTGGAGTGGTTAGCACCTGTGATTTTTTTGATTGACTGCAGGTGATAAGTAGACAGAAACCATTCAAGTGGTGGTTTTGTTCTTTAATGCTCCTATAAGTTGCTGGGACTTCTGTTCTTTTTCCTCCTGTTTGAGACAAAGGCGAGTTGCTCTTCTCCCTTCGATGAAAGTCTGGACTCTTCTACCTGCAGGTCAGTGGGCGTCTTAAGAGCTTGGTAGGAAGTTTACTCTAACTTGTCTGGTGCTGTCCATTGCCTTTTAACCAAGTGTAACATGACAAAAGCGTGTTGCTCGGATGAGCTACCTGAAAGTGAAAAAGACTGCTAGGAATTGGGAAAATCGGGAGTGTGCACGTTCAAAAGTAACTTTTAAATAGCCTTAACATTGATTTTCCTGGAGCAACAATTTACAGCTCATCCCTATCTAGGCTCAAAAAGGGTGGAGTAATAGAAATACATCTTTGCTTACTGTATGTGTGTGAGGTGCTCTCTGAAGCACAGATGTTGTGATGTGGCTAATACAGGAAACCTACAGGAACACACACAGCAAATTAAAAATAAATAAAATCCTCGTGCCTGTAACGCTAATTCTGGAAGCTTTGTTCCTCTCTCTAAAACGCTGGCACAGAACATGTCTAAAGCAATGGGACAGTGAATTCAAATCAGATAAGTAGGGTCTGGTTTGCTCTTAAAATCAGCTTGTGGAGGGTTTGGTTTGTTATATTTCTATGAGTAAAAATAGAGATTAGGCTTCAGGCAAAACAAAATGAAAACTTCCATATCGTGTCTTGGTCGCTGTTATTCATAAATCAATTCAGATGATAATTAATAAAGGTTAAATCTTGGGGGTGAGGAGGTTATTTGGCTGTTCCTGCAAGCTTGTACACGTATGGAAGTGTTTTGGAGGGTGGGGGAGATTAAGGAATTTGTGCCCACAGGAACTTCTGCATTTCAATACTTCTTTGCTTTGAAATTGAGACATAATCATCCTTTCCCCTTTAAAAAATACAAAGCATTCTGTGGAAAAGTCTATCTTGCTTGTTTTTTATTTTTTCCTTCAGTACTTCTCTTATAGAGAAGAAATGAAAAATACTCCTTCCATGGCCAGAGCCTGGGGAAGGACAAAATAGAATCGGCTTGCAGCAGGAGATTCACACTGCGTGCATGTGAAATCTGCAGTGCTAGGGGTATGGAAGCACTCAAGTTCCTTGCCTGTGGAATGTGTTTCCATCAGTGGAGATGTGTGTAGTGTTTTTCCCTTTTTTTTTTTTTTTTTTTTTTAAGTGCTTATGATATATCAAGAATACTGTAATAGCTCTACTTAATTGTGCCTTGAGATAAGAAAAGCAGACTTAAAGCCTTCATCTTTTCTGGTTTTATTTGGTTTTGAATTTTTGTTCTAAATTCAGTATATTGACTTTTTAATTGGGAATGGGGGGAATGCGAATCTTTTGATTTATAAACGTGAAACAGTATTTCTACTCAAGCTGCTGAACTTTGTTTATATTTTCTTAATGGTAATTTTGTGTGAGGCTTTTCTTTCTCTGCAAAAATAAATGATAAGGTAGATATCTTATAACAAAACATTTACGCAGGGAAAAGTTTAATCTGAAGTCTGATGACCATTACTAACCGATTAAAAAAAAGTGTCTGCATTTGTTCTGGTTTGTGGAGCAGTAAGAGTAGGACTCGACGATCCAAGCTGGTAGCTTCCAACTCGGGCTGTCCTATGCTTTTGGTCTCATTCCCATCTTTGAGCCAAAATACTTGGCAAAAGTCACGGGTGCTTTTGGAATTGCATTGTGAAATGGGATCAACATCCCAGTAGGCAGTTCTTCACCAGTACGGTATGGATGGGACTTCAAATGGTCATTTTTATGACTATTTCTATCTGCAGCCCAGCTGAGACACGGAGATGATGTCTGTTGCTGTAGCTTAGACTTCCAGTTTTATTCCATCCTTGGCCCGGTGTGCTGCTTTCTTGCCCGTCACGTCTTCTGTGCTGCAAAGCCCTTCTGAGGGATGCTTGGGAGAAGAAGCAGCTTGAGAGGTGCTCTGCAGATTGAGCAGAATTGACGCTGCCCCCATTTACTTGTTCCCATACCCAGATGTCTGCGTGGCTGGCAGTCACCGGGGCTCTGCGTGTTCCTGGAGAGATCTGGGCTGCGCTGCTCCGGTGAGCTCTGGATTGGCCACTCCTGGGGCAAAGGGTGGGAGATGTCCAGGTAGTTTGGAGCTGAGTGATTGATTTTGTGTGACCCTTACATAGTTGGTTCATTGAGGGGATTTTTCTCCACCCTACTTGTAAACCATACTTCTCGCCAGCTTTCTCTGCCCATTAGTACATCAGGGACTGTCTGCAGGTGTTTCCTGACCTTTATTAAGATCAGCTTGGATCAATGAGTTACGTAGCATTGCTCTCCATTTTAATATTGCAATCTCAATGAATTTTTTTTCAATACCCATATCAGCTGATCTTTTGTACAGCAAATAATTCACCCTTCACAGTTGTTGTTTCTTCCTTATACTTATGCATGTTTAACTGTGATCGGGAGCATTATTACATCTGTACATGTTAATCTGCCTGTGCTGAACCATGCCCCTGGGTGGCCTTGTCATATACAATGAATGTCAACCTTCTTTGTGGTTAGTGTTTGGGTTTAAATAATTGTATTTTACTTTTTGTAGACACTTCTTTCCAGCAGACCATGGAATGTCAAGTGGACGTTATCATTAGTTTGGACCTAGTCCTGAGGCAAATTAAATGTTTGACTCTTTATTGAAGAATCCCCTTCCTCTAAATGATGAGATAAATTCAATTTATTTTTTTCTAACAGAAAATGTTGCAAGAGGCTTATTGCATATTGCAGTGGTGGTGACTGAAAAAATAAAGCACTCTGCTAGTTCATGTTTACAATGTATGAATTTAGTTTGGTTATAAATTACCCAGACTCCTGTGCTTTGGAGGCAATTGAAAATCCCAGGGGATTTCTCCCAGCCTCTCATTTCAGGGAGGAGGGACATTAAAAAAAAACAGTTGTTCTCATAATGTTTGGTTATATCCACGTTTTGTCTGTGTTAAAAAATGAAAAAGGTAAATGCAAAGTACAGCATAATTTATAAAATGTAGACTTTTCGTGAACCAGGAGATGTGAAGTTGGCGTAAGCTACAGGTGAGGATTCAGCTAATTCTCATTTTATGTGAGGTGCTGTTTATGCACCTTATCTATTTTAAATGTTCTAGACATGTAATTTCCACATGATTGCTGTGACTTGTAGATTTTTGAATTGCTTATAGCAAATATCCTCCCTAGATTGGAGTAGGATTTTTTTTTTTTTATTTTGTAAGGCAAAAGAACTGACAGATCACGTTTGGTATTTTAAAAAATTTCATTTTTTTCCTTAGTTGAGTTTGTTGTAGTCTCAAGAATGTTTGTATGGGCGGTTGTTTGTCCAAGAAACAATCATGGTTACTAAATATATGGAATTAAAAAAAAAAAAAATCAAGGTTGTGCTGGAATGAACGTATTTAAAATTCAGAAAGAGAGATTCCTTAATTAACTTAATAAAATTACTAATGGAAGCATTTTAACTGCTAAATTTAATTTACTTGTCAAGATATCAGGCTACAAAGAGGAAAGAAGAGTGGGAACTCTGCTTTCCATTATGATGTGCTCTATTATAGAATAAATTTGCTTAAAATGAAATATATCACAAAAAGCCATCAATGACATCTTAATTTGGAACAGCCAGTTGAAAAGTAATTAGACTGTGAAGCAATCAGTTCTAGTAAATCAGTGTTTCTCTTTACATAAACATACGTTTTTACTATTTATAAACAGGAAAGACTTCTAGATACTCAAGTAGCAAGGACTTTGATTGTATTTCTACTGTATGTGTTTTCTATTTTACATTACAAAACTGTCAAAACAAAAAGAATTGGGGCTTGATTTGGATGTGATCCAGCGAAACGCTTAAGCAGAGGTTTCACTTTAACCGTTCCTTTATGAACATGTCTCTGAGGGGCCTCCTCTTCCATTGACAGAGGTCCAAATTTATAAGCTGAAACTGGGATTAGAAATAGGAAAGGAATTGCAGGTGTGTTCAGTGTGACTGCCTGGTACACCCTCTTCATCGCTGCTATAGGGGAGGCCAGTCCTGAGATAGCTTGATAATGGGACTAATGGTTTTGCAGCAGATTTGCTTTCAGAATTGGCCTAACCCAACTCCTCTGGAAATCTCTCTTTAAAAATGATGACCCCGTGGGAAAACTTCACTTTGAAGATTCAAGTGTTAAAAATAACTTCTTGCGTTCACCACTGTGAGTCCTCACATCTTGATGGCTGCCTCGTAAGGGATTCCCACCATTTAGGGCTGGTGTTTGAGTTGGGATGGTGGAGAGCTTGGTGCTAAATGGACATTCGTGGGGTGTTGGCATCTAATCTTTGTAGTCCTTTGAAGAATATTGCCCTATGATAAAGCACCAAATCCAGGAGGAAAAAAAAAAGCAACTAAGATATCAGGGTTGCTACAGTATTGTTTAGAACTGCTGTATGGCTGTTGGTGTTCCTCCCTGGTTGCCTCCATCATGGTCCTCTCCCAGCCAGCCTGTGTGTTAGGAGGAACTGCTGCTTTCTGTAAGGATTTCTGCTCTTTAAAATTATTCTGAAGTATCTTTATGTTTTTGGTAATGATTTTTAAAATAATATGAAATAATCTGGTAGCCGGTTGTTTTCTGGAAGGCAGGGCACCTGTGCTGTCAGAAGCTGCAGAATTTATCTGATAAATACCAGCAACTTCAGTCACAAAAAGACAGGCACTGCTCTGCATTTATATTTGCACATTATTTTTACCTTTTTGAAGGCTGATTTTGGTTGAGGCAAAAAGAGGAAAGAGGGGAGAAAAGAGGAACTTGACTTCTAAGGTTTGATTCTTTAGTATCCTAGGAAGGTTGGAGATGGAATGGACAACGTGGTGTAACTGTTACCAAGAAGTTATGCAGATTTCCATGTTTGGATTGTACCAGAACAATAGATGCATCAAGTCAAATTTAAAATTGATCAAAAACAAACAACAACAAAAAAAAAGACTTGTGATGGAGGAGTCATGATACAGATCCTTCTTGCTTCGAACTATCATGGGCTTTTCCTTACAGTCAGTTCTCACTCCCAGCACCACAGAAGTACTATGGTTGTGGTCAAGGTGCCAAGAAGAGCTCCACAATGAGCAGGAGAACAGCTGCTTCCATTTGGATTAGTTGTTGGGGCAGGGGACTGTAAATGTTAGTACTCATTTCAGCCAGAGCTGTGTGGGATACGCTGCCAAGCGAATTAAATCAGCATTAAATGATGTTGGTGAATATGCTGAGAAGGAATATCCAAAGAAGTAGAGCAAAGCAGACTGATTACTGAAAAGTGAGACTTGTAATGAAAACTTAATTAATCAAAGTTCTTATTGCTATTAGTTTCCCTCCTTTTCTGCCAGGTAGTTCATGAATGGAGAGCTTTATTTCTCATACGTTAAATGCAGCTTACCTGGGAAATTGTACTGTCATCTTTGGGAGGCAGCCTACTGGGTTTTCCTACCTGGGCAAAATACAGCCCGTGTCACGTGCAGATCTGTTAGTACTTAGAATTCAGTTTTACTGAATGTGCACCCCTCTGCCGTGCCTGTCCTTCGCTAAGACAGTGTCTGCAGAAGAAATGCCAGTAGCACAAATTAGAGTTGTGCTTAGGCAGGCCAGGATGAGAAGTGTGTGCAGCTTCATGTGATGGCATGGACCCTGGGTGCAACAAAAGGCAGAAGCTCTTTAAGCCCAAACTTCTTATTCAGAAAACCCAATTGCAAAGAGAAGTGTTACAACTGGAACACAAAGCTCTTGGGAACACGGTTTTAGTAAATATGTTGTGTATAAAGCAGAGTTTTTTGCAAACAGCAGGTTTAATATTAATTCTAATTTCACTTGTTTTTAAATGAACATTTTGCTGCGAATTTCAAGAGTTTAAGATGTTTGTAGCTGAAGTCATTACAAAGTTAAAATACAACACATTCTCTTAATTGTGGTTGTAGGGATTGTGTTGAGAACTATTATCATTTAATCCACTTTGGCTTTTGTATCACTTGGAAGAAGTTTCTGAAGTGCAGCACTGTGCCCGTGATGGAGGTGGTAGCAGCTAATCCTTCCGTGCTGTCCTGCGCCTGGTGGCAGGGCAGCGTTCTTCTGCCTTTTGTGCATTTTGATCACACAAACATTAATTTTGGATTCATGGGTAAAAAAACCAAGTTGTTCACCTAGCTCAAGAAAAAAAAAAGATTGATCTCTTCTTGTTATTAGTGATCAGCTCAAATGCACAGTGGCATCTGCAGCAAAGTTTTGCATATTTTGGGGGGAAAAAGTGGTGAGCTGCTGCAGTTCATCTGGTAGCAGGTGATGTGGGAAGTGGGCAGGATATGTAGGCAGGCAGGAATCCCATCCCTGTACTCCTCAGGTTACTTATTGTGAGAAAAATCTGTCCTTAAAAGCAAACAGTGATTGTTTAATACAAAACCTACTGTTCCTGGACTGTGCTGTCTTTTGTAGTTCTCTCCTCCTTTTTTACCAAATAAACTTACAGCATGTGGTTTCTTACTTTGTCTTCCTGATCCTGTTAGGAGGGCAAAAGGCAGTTGAAAGCATTGTTCTTACCATCACTGTCTTTGCTTCTCTTCTTGTCCTACTGGCTTTCATTGTCACGCAAAAGTAATAGGAAGAAAAGAATAAACAGAAGGAAACCGAAGTTGCATTTTGAGAACAGTGTGTGTGTGTATCATGGCCATGACTTGCTTATAAGATAGCTTCAGTTTCCTGTGACTTGATGGCATGATATTTAACATTCTCTTTTATAAGCTTGTTGTTTACAGCAGTTTTAGATTTCTGCTTAGCCTAATGATGACAAGAGGGTCCACCCTGGAGAGTTCAGCCTCCAGTCTTTGAAGGTCTCATTTGAACGCGTTTGCAACTGTGAGGAATGGCTTGAGGCTGTGCTATTTCACATGAGAGAGGAAAGGGAAAAACACCACCAAAAAAACAAACCCTTTCCTCCTCATTTTTATTTGCCCTTATTTGGGATTCTCAGTGGCTCTTAAAATATAGGTCAAGGATCTGTGTGGATACAGTATAATAAAGGACAGGTTTTGGTGCGCTTGCTAACAGAGAGGGATGAGGTTACTTTCCCGAAGGGCTCTGTTTAACACACAACCTCTGTCCCTTTCTGCCACTCCTGTTCTTGCTTCTGCTCATTCCCAGGACTTCAGAGTGCATTTTAAAGCATTTTTTTAAAGCATTTTTAAGTCAGCTTGTATGCATCAGCTCTTCTTCCTCACCTCCTTTTTGTTGCCCCCTTTGGAAGGAGAAATAGCATGTGCAGCAGAAACACCTTTTGTACCAGCTCTAGGCAGTTTGGCTCAGCAACTTACATTCAGTGATGGCCGTTGTCTTTCTGGATCCTTCAGTCTTTATGCATAGCCTATTACTCGGTAAGACAAATTCATGCAATGGCAGAGGACATAAAATCAGCTTATGGGGTACGAGTCTACTTTACGTGTTTCCCACTGATGTAAAGTACTCTGCTTTGTGTGCTTCATGATCTGACCGCACTTCAGCAGTGCAATGCCTTCTATCAAGCCACCTGAATGCTGGTGTGGCCCTTGTGTCTTACACAAGGTGTCCTGTTGGTTTCAACCTGGCCTCACTGTGGAAATCCATGTGATTTGGGTCAGTTTCGTAGTAGGTTTTCTAGAAGCATGTAATACTTGTTGCCCCATCCCTTTTCTCCAGCAACGTAATCAGAGTCAGCACTGAATGAACGTCCGTGCACAATGAACTGTACTCCTGGGTCTTGGCAATGTGTTTTGTTTGGGCTGCTGCTTGTCTGCAGGCCAGTACCAAGACCTGCACCACCGTTACCTGTGTTACAATCAGCTCTCAAGCTCTGTGGACAGATACATTCTTGCCTATTGATTTGAAAGCCCTCAGCATCATTATATTAAAGCAAAAATATACACTGCTTCTTGTGCATGTAGTTGTCCTCTTCTGTAATCTAAACTTCAGTATTTTAAGTCTGTATTAATGAGCAACATTTTGTCCTTCAGTGTAGTGTTTAAATATATCCTTCAATTTATATTTACAAGAGCTGTTTTCTCAGGTATTAAGTTTCTCTGATTTATATCCCGATATTTATCTATCTATTTGCACTTTTATCTGTGCTTTGCAGTAGCACTAGAGGTTTAATAGAGAATATCTTAAAGTCCTCTTTACTTTGTGTACTGCAAGCTGCCATAGTGATCTCTTGCTGAGGCACTTGACAAGTCGAAAATACAGAACATATGTTTTATTGTTAACAAGCCAGTGAATTTATCCAGGTAATTTCTTTCAGACACGTTACAATAGTTCAGAACTTCTGTTATTTAGGGTTGAATTTTGATGTTGTCATTGTTTCCTCCCCATAATTCTTCTATTTGCTTTAGCATAGGAAAGCACAGATTAGACATTATTAATTTGGATATAATGGAAGAACAGGCCAAGGGTAAGCAACTGTAAGCCAACTTTTAAATATAAATTATAGCATGGTATGTGATCTTCACGATATAAATCTCATAGCACTTAATAGGATTAGGACACTAAAACATTGTGTAGGACACAATCTGGGTAGTCTCACTTCCCATTGACCTGGATGTAAGTATCTTTCTGAATTAAGCTTATTCCACAGAACTTCAGGTGAATAAGGAAAAATTTCCAGGGGAGCAAGTAGTACCTGGTCTAGCTGTCTAATTCTTTTTCAAAGCGTACTGACTTGGTCAGGTACAACATACAAGCTGGGTGTGCATCTATCCCTATAATTAACAGGATTTTCTAGGAGGCACTACCTTGCGGAAGGGAGTAAACGTTCACATACAGGACTGTAGCCTTACTGTTTGGACATTAAGATTTGCTTTTTTCCAATCACTATGAATAACTAAATAATTTAATTTATCCACAGGAGGAGACGTATAAATAAAATTTGAAGTATAATTCATGTAGAAACATTATAACAAATACAGTTATTGTCACATAGGTATACTTCCCAGCACTTTTCTCTCTAGCACATTACATCAGTGGCTGATGGCCTTACCTTTGCTGTTTAGAAAGGGAAAGCGAAATTAAAAGGGGAAATGAGATCCCACAGGATACAAAGTGTTTTGTTTTTATTTGTTTTTAAGTAGGTGTATTAAACTGCACAGGTGCAACATTACAGTTTCAGCTGGCTCCCCTGCCCTTGCACGAGTCCTGTTGACCAGCTGGAGCAGCTACTCGTGGGGTAAGGTACTACTAAGAGTAAGTGTGGCAGAAGACAGACACTATCAAATGAAGCTGTAAGGCAAGCAGATCTTTGTCAAACATTTTTATTTTATCTCTTTAAGTGCTTGATATTCCTAAGAAAATGAAAATGATGTGATGCTTTTGCCCTTATTTTGTGCCTTGTTTGTAACATATTAAGTAGCTCTTAAGCAGTCGGATTTATGTCTCTTTGGTACCCAGGACAACACTGATGATAATGGCAATAATACTTACCACTTAAATGGCATTTTACAAATTCGAAGTGTTGTGCAACAAACATTAATTAGTTCTCACAAGAGTCTTGCTGTGAAGTAGGTAAGTGTTGTTGTTCCCCTATTACACATGGGGAATCTAAAGCGTGGAGGTAAATCATTCAGGGAGCCGGTAGCACTCAGGCAGGAATTGAAGCTGGGGAGTTTCTGCTTCCGATGTTGTTTTGTTGAGTGTGCTGCTTGCACATTAGTGAAAAACGTGCTCCAAGGCTCATAAAAACTCAGTGCATCCGTTCTACAATGATATGCCTTCAAGTGGAACATACAAGGCTGTCTCACAGTGACCCTGTAGATCAGATACTAGCAGATCAAGTTTTGCATTTTACCCAGAAAATGCACTTTGGAGTAGAAGGATGTTTTGACACCTGAAATCCAGAGCCCGATACAAAAACGAAGCTGAGAACCACACACAAGGGCAACCTTTCCTAACCTGGCAGAGCAGGGCTCCTAACAGTGCTGTCTTATGGTCGGCTGCACTAGCTGTGCAGTGCTATTTCAAATGTCTTTACAATTAAAAAGCTGGCTGCTAAAGAGCTACTTTGTATGTTTGGGCTACTTAATATGTCTGGTGGGAGTTGGAACCGGGTGATCTTTAAGGTCCCTTCCAACCCATTCTGTGTTCTCTCGCTTTCTCTCTCTGAACAGTAGGAGTTCTCCCACTGGAATGAAATGTATTTTTTTTTTTTAAGTTAAGGTGTTTTTTATACATAAGCAGCTGCTCCTTTTTGTTGCACACTGATGTATCACTTTTAGGATACTACCACTTCAAGGTCAGTTGCAGACATATTTGTGTGCGTCTTTGTGAGTATCCAAAGGATCATCAGTAAACATTATTGAATTCAAAAAGCTCTGAAGAAGAGTCACCTTTTGTGTATGGGAGGAAAAAAGAGGTCAATCGTTACAGCATACACCAGTTTTTCAACGTGGAAGTTGGGCTCACAGTACTGTAATTGCAAAGGTGTCTGTGCAGTCCGCATTGTTATAATTTGATTAAACAGGGGAGAGCTCAGCACAAAGGAGTACCTTGGTACCCCAGGCAGGGTCTCAGTGCTGAATCTACCTCAGTGACTCAAGATACTGCAGCACATACGACAAATAAAAAAAATCATGTAGTGTTCAGAGACCTTTACAACCTCAAATCATAACTCACAATTTATTTGCTTTTCTTACTGTAAATCAAATCTTTAATGTTTGAATATACTTATGGCATTTAATTTCCTTTTTTTTTTTTTTTTTAGTGAGGCTGTAGGAAAAAAGTGAACAACTTCAGTGCTTTGCCTTCACCTTTCTCTTCACTTTAATCTAAGCTGTAGCACCAACAAATGTGTGGAGGTGTGCAAAGAAAATATTTCACATAATTCTTACTGTTTCACCCACCAATCTTTTGCTTTCTCAACTACATTCACACATCTTCATCCTCTTCTTCCATCTTCTTTTCCTGCATCCCTATTATTCTTTCTTTCAGTTTCTGCTTCTTGTTCTCTTCTTTTCTTCTTCACAATCCTATATTTCTAGAGGTGAAAGACTGACACACTAAACCAATGTGCCATTTCATTCCTTGATTTTTATGAATCTCTTAACTTTGTGCTCTGAGTGCAGGTGATGCTCTCTGATGAGGTGAAGAATTGGTACGGGGATACACAGTTAGCAGTGATTAATATCCAGTGAAAAATAAAAAGGGAGAGACTTGAAACATGCAAATAATGAGAGGGATCACAAAACCAGGGAATGAAGTGGTCCATTGATTTTAGTATACCACCCTTTTGCTTTCAGAAATTCAGGTTTTAAATCCTAGTTCAGTCTGCAGGCAAAGGCAGATTTGATCTCATCCTGTTCCCACTAGTCCCTGTGTTAGGGCCCTGACGCTGTCAGGTGTGAGTGAGGGATTTTTCTCCACAAGAGTTCAAGAGAGCAGAACATGGCAGTTGGAAGCTGGGATGTATGGAGGCATCTTCTGCCAGTACACGGGGAAATCTTGCTGAACTGCATGGGTGTTTTGACTCTGCTTGCACTGGTCTCCTCTCATCTGTGTCATGACTCTAGTCAGCTTCTATGAGCCCTACATTTCCCTTCTACCATTTTACAATATTTAAATAAAATTAGTCATGCTCTGCTCTCGTACTGAGCAGAATTCTGGCAAGTAAAACACAAGGATGCACAGGAATAACTGGGATGTCAATAGGATGTTAATCAACAAGAGACAGTCACCATTTCACATAACGTTAATCATTACCAGTGTTTTTGTGTGCACAAACACAGAAGCAAATCAAATCAGTCTAGCTCTTAAATTACTGTTTTGTTCGTATTTTGAAATAACTGAAGTAAGTGGATAAAGCATAGTAAGAATAACAACTGAACCCTCTGTTACTCACCCTGATCTTTGTCATCTCTATTAGAATTTAAGCTGTATTTTAGAGAGTGTAAGGCTAACGCTTCATGGAGGAACAGTAGTGGTTCCAAAAGCAAAAAAATCTATAGAATATTAACTGCATTCCTTGGTTCTGTTGCACTGATGACTTTCTAAAAATCCCTGCCTTGGCTCTATAATGTTACACTTTAAAATATTCAGGTTGGTATTGTTGTTCGTTACATAAAAAATTAACAATCTTGAAAGTATTACTGTGTTTATTTTAAAGAAACTATTTTCTACATTTTAATTAAAAGTTATAATTCACCATCTTTTGACCAAGTTATCTTAAATCTTAATCTTATTGGTAATGGGTACTGGGCCAGATTCAGAGAGAAATACAATATTTACTTAATGCAAACAGTAAAAATATCAGTATTTCTAGAGATATGGTTGAGTTCAATTCATGTGCTGTACTAACTCTGCCTTTTTAATTAGAAATAGTCTCCTACTTATGCAAGAATACTGGGGAAAAAAGGGCATTGTCTTTCTTATTATGTATTCCATGTGAATCACAAATGGACAAAACCAGGCATAATACGATGACTGTTTTGTTATTAAAGCACTTTAATAAGGTTAATGCTTCCATATGAATAGTTTTCAAAATAATTTTTTTTTGGTTTTGAAGGTATGCTCTGGTCTAGCATAGTTGTAAAGAATTTCCCTGTTGGGAAATAGTCAACCTTTTAATTTTGGCATGCAGAGTTCATCTTTATTTTCCATTCAGAAAGAGCCAACCAAATGTACTGTTCGAGATGCTTTGTAAAATATTTCTCCTTATATTCTGGTTAAAAGCTGTCTTATTGTGCTGTATCCAGGGGAAAAAAAAAATGAGAAAATTCTGACTTCATATGCAAAACAATGAGTGAAAAGTAAAAATAAAATACAGACCATAAAGGACAGTTTATGCTTTGTTAAAATGTAGACCTGAGCAATTTTTTTCTGCTATGACTTTTTTCATAAAGGAGATCTGAAGCTGCACTGCAAGTAGTAAGGGAGCTAGAAGAAAAGAGAAAATCTTACTGACTGCTTGCAAAACTGCAGCAAGTAGGACCTTATCTATATGCATTACTTTGATTTCAAATTATTTTTAGCATGGCTTTTATTGTACTCATTGTTACATACATAAATCTTTAAAGTAATACGTTTTGTAAGAAATGGTCATAAAAATTTACAGCCAGTAACTTTTCCCCTGTCCCTTACAATGATATTCTACTAAAACCATTAAATGGTTCTCATTAATGCCCTTTAAATGATTGTGTAATGACCCACAATCGCTTGTAAGTGAACAACCATTAAAGAATTACCAGTTCTTAGCATGCTTTTAAGTACAGTTTAAATACATGGGAGGTAACGTATAATATATTAGAAAAAGTATTAGATTTGAAATTGTAAAAACATGATTGCTGCAAAAGAATGAGTAGGTGGGAACCCTCCCCTGCACTGACCATAGCCCTCAGAGCACTGTGTAATAGCATTGCTTGTTGCACATAGTGGTTTGCTTTGGGGCTGTTTGTTTTCAGAAATGCATCTGTACTTGGTTTTGTGAACCTGATATTGAAATGATCTGTGAGGAGTAAAATGACAACAAAAGGACGACTTCTGTACGAATGTGCTGAATTCAAAATCCCAGGCACACCTACTAATGAGTGTTACTCATAATTTCAAAGGGTGGCTTTGCTCTTGGGTAGTGAAAAGCCCAAAGACAAAAGTAGAATTCTTCCAGTTTTTGAGCAATGAGAGGGGGACATTCTTGTGCACAGATGACTCTGAGAAGTCTCCGGAATTTTCAGCTATCTTGATTCAAAGAAATGAGTGTTTGAAAAGACATTTTTAATAAAGTTTATTTTATTTCATATATATCTTTTTATTTTATTTTTTATAGACAATTTGCAAGATCTTGCCATCACAGTTCTGGTATGACCCACTGCAGGGATCCTGGCTATCGCACTTCAGTGCTGGGCTGAGGGAGCTGCAGTGCTAATGGGCACAAAGGGGCATCTTGATAATGTGCTCTTCTCTGTAATCACAGGGTGTGCCAAAAGCTCAATTGCCTTTCACATTTTTAAATGGGTGTTCAGGTTTGTAGATGTGTGTTGGGCGTCCACATCTGGCACATATACTCTTTTCAAGGTCTGGCCTTGCTGGCAGGATGGGAAGCGATATTTGGCCTTGCTTGTCTTGTGGGAAAGCACTATCTAGCTAGAGTTTGAAACAAATGGGAGACCAAACAAATTGATAACAAACAGGCAAAGCAGATGCCTTCTGCAGTAGACCATTTCAACTGGGCCAGTGATTGTCTGATGTCCTATCAAAACTTTTCTTTCCAACAAAGCCTTAAGCTCACCCATCAGAAACCAGATCATTGTTCTGAGCTTACAGCTTTCTCTTAAATCCCCATTTCTTCAGCTCACCCATGTCATTTTCTATGCTTCTTACTCAACTGAAGGCTGAAAATACTTTTGGTTTACTTGTACTGCCATATGTATAAATCCTCCCCAGGATAAATTCTTCATGTCTGTCTTGTGTCCTCCTCGCCACCAGGCATTCTTTCTGAACTCCACTTCTTGTCCTGTGGAGATAGGACACGTGGAAATACACCTAATGATGTTAACACACTTTCTCCTTGCTAATTTGATTTGGTTATCCTACAATAACGATATCTTTTGTTCAGCCTCGTAACCCTAAAATTTTATCTGAGGAAAATGAATTTCTGCTTCTCCAAAACAAGATTATTAGGAAGTAAAACTCTCATTACCTGAAGTTTTAGTGGTTTTAGATCGTCTGTAAACTAGCCTCTGTATGAGGGCTATGCATATGGAAAACCTATATATAGGTTTTGTAACCCTAGTGCACAGCTTCTCGGTAAATGGGCAAATTTTACTTGAATTCTAGAGCCTTTGGGGTTGCAATGAAGAGTCATGCAACATAAAAAAGTAAGCATGTCTATTTAAAAACTTTTTTAGCTGGCAGTTAAATCTTCTGACTTTATTCTTTGTTAGCAGCCTGACTAGCCTGTTATTGGCCTTAAATGCAATTGATTTAATTCCAGATCGCTTGGTTCAACGAGGATTTGAATCTTGAGCACCAGCATCCTGCTGTCCAAACCTCCAGGATACGGTTTGGATTTTATTTATTTATTTTTAGGAGTGCTCTCTTTCAGTCCTTGAGAGAAATTCACTGAAACCAGTGTGTGAAATATTTCGGTTCCATGAAATTTCATCTAATCAAAATGTTCTAGCTGGTTATGCCCACTGCTGAGAGTATCTGACCACTAGTTTCCAAGGCAGCAGGCAGCCTAAGATCACATTAGACTTCACGGAATGCTTGGATACACAGATTTCAGTGGTAGCAACAAATGCTTTCTGTCATATTATGTTTGCTAAGAACTGGATCCTTTCTCCTTTCCACTATAATCTACTTACTTGTCATCTCCTCGTGTGCAGAACTGGACCAGTGTAGCTACCTTACTAGAAAGATACAAAATAAAGAGATGCCTTCCTAACATTTAAGACCAACAGAGCTTCATTATGTTGGTTTCATGCATACTATTTTGTGTGCATTTTTGTTTGACTTTCCAAACCAAATTGCACTTGTGGTCCTTGTCTGTATCCTAATCCTCATCCTAGCAGACTGCAATCCAGGTATAGTGTAGCCACATATTTAATCCATCTGTCAGTACATCTGACTTAGATATTTTTAGAAAGTGATTAGGAGCCGAGCAATGGAAACTTTCTTATCTGAGCCAAGACATTGAGTCCTCAGACTTCCAGTTTGGGGCATTCTGTGTTTGCTCTTCAATCCTTTATCAAGTAAGGAATTAATCAGTAGTGCCGCACGTATGGCTAAACTTTCAAGAATACGTACTTCTCACTGTTATGTACATGGGACTACAAAATCGGCAGTCATTTTTGATCCTGTTTTGCAGAGGTATTTGGGTGTTTAAAGATAGAAATGATCATCCTAGAGGAGTTTTCTGGAGTAACTGGATACATTAGGCATAAGTACATAAACGCACATGAAAAATCTATTTCTTAAGGTGCAAGATACTTAGTACGTTGGATATATCTAAATAGCATAATGTATTTCTGTGCAGAGATACCTGAACTCATGCTGAATGAGCTAACCTTGCCACCAGAAGCAATACAGCCATGTTAGCATTTTGCGTAGGCTAAGATGTGTTGTGCTCTGGTACCGTGGCTTGACTTTTTGAGAAAGATTTCTTGAACATCCCTGCGTGGTATTGCTTAGCATGATGTAGATGTACCTCTGGAGCTATTTTAAAGTGATGGCACTCTATTTCTGATGAAACCTATTATTAATTTTTCAAAGAAGAAAAAGGAAAGGGTGTCCTTTTCTTAAGTGCCTGTTTAGTCTGGATGTCTGGCTTTGGTGAGAATTCTGATGTTTTAAAATTTATTTATTTATTAGACTACAGTGAATTGGTACCCAAAGGAAGAAAACTTTATTTGTTTAAGTGTGTGTGTGATGAACACAGTTCTAGTATTTCAAAAGTCTGCATAATGCTTACTGAAAATAGGCTCCATGCCAAATGGGAATTGAAACGCATATACGTATTACACTATTTGCCTTAGAAGAAATTAATTTTCAGCCAGAAGCAGATAGGATTATTTAATATTTATCTTTAGCTGCAGGAAGATGAATCTATTATTTTATACATTTATTTTGTTATTTTATGTATTCTTCACTCAAATTTTCCTATAGGAGGTGCTGATGTACTCTTGTCTCCACCACATCAAGCTTAAAGGGTCTCCAGTTGTTAAGTTTCCACAGCTAGTGCTGCCTGGTGGTCACCAGTGGAGACCATAATTGTCCTCAGGATCAGAAGTCCACTGAGGTGTGCTGGCACGGTGTGCACGTGGCAGTGGAGTGCAGGGAGAAGCAGGATGGGATTCCTTTCCCCATTTGCTTTTAGTGTTAATTATACTGGGAAGTTAAAACATGTACAGCATTAAAATTAAGCAAAGAAAATTGAACGATGTCGTACGTCAAAGTTGACTGATTTAGTACCAGTGAGAGACTGGAGTGTATAAAGTTACGGTATCACACAGTAACATGTAGATGGGGACTGTTAAATATCAATGGAGCATTACTCTGCACTGTCAGCAAACTTCAGTATGACCACAGTGAGAGATGCTAAAATGTCATTTCATGGACCACATTATGTGCTGCCTACAATGAATATTTCGTCCATGGTTTATTACGTTTTTGATAAATTGTAACTTCTCGGACAAAAATTTAGTTAGCTTATCTCTAGTGTCATTTAAATGTCTTTAAAGAACTGATTTTGCCCCCAAAGAATCATTCAGCAGCAGTCTGTAGCCATGTGGTACTAATTTAAATTACTGTAGCGATGGCAAGTATCCTTCCCAAAATTAATAAATAGAATTTATAAGGAATGTTAAGCAACAACTAACATTTTAATGCTTTGTGATTCTTTCAGTCAAAATGATTACATAATTAAAGTAAATTTGTAGGGTTAGGGAAGAAGCTTTACCATAGGAAGGGAACAGTGCTTTGGAAGCTGCATCAGTTCATTCAGACTCGCAGCATGGATAAATGTCAAACTGATGGGTTAGCCATGCTAAGGAGAGACTTTTGCAGTTACTTCCAAACCCACTTTGTCCCACACACATACGGAAGATGTTTTGGAGTATCTGAGGCTGTTTAAACTGTGCTGCCAAACAGCTTCTCAGAGGAGCTGATAGTGGTAGAAATGCAATCTTGCCCAAATGGAGGCAGTCATGATTTCAGGCCTTGGGTAGCATGCAGCGGTCTGCTATTGAAGTCCAGAAAATGCACTTTCTGGAGAAGCTGCCTTACTGGAAACCACGGAGGGAACTTGTGAAGAGTTCATGGTAGGAGGTGAACTCTGCATTGTGAGGAGTGAGGCATGTGGGAGACTGGAATCTGGCAGCAGGCTGCTGCTCTAGGAAGGATGAAGCGAGGCTTCCAACGCGGCATAACCCGGCTCATCCCGGCATGCGGCAGAGGAGGCACGTCGGGCCCAGGGGGTGTGGTGAGGAGGGGGTCGCGTGCTCTCCTCGGTGTTCTCTTCTTGAGATCCTGTGCTTTAGAAGACAGCACTCATTTTCTTTAAAGCCCAAGGATTAACTTGATCCAGTTTCATATGTTCATCTCGCATAAAAACTTTTATTTTTTTCCCCAGGTCGCAGCTTGCTTTCTCCGTTCTCAGCTCAGAGGTTTCTGTCCAGCACGAACAGCAGCATGATGAGCAGCGGTAGGGAAGGTTTTAAAGAATAACGTGGGATTATTTTTGGAGATTTTGCAGATCCTCTATTCAGGAAGTTGCAGAAAACTATATTCGATTATGAATATTACCTTCATTTCCTGTTGGATTCCAGGGGGCTGAGCCCTGAGCTTTGGGGAATTGTTTTTTGGCTGTCTGAGCTGTAGCCTGACAGGACTCTTGAGTCGCTGCTGCCTTCCCAGGCAGCACAGGGTGCCGAGTCCGGTCCTCTTGGACTGTGCCTGCTCCAAGGCAAGCTGCAGGAAGGATGCTGCTTCAGTGCCTTGCATGTTTCTGGTGACACAGGTGCAAAACCCAATAGCTGGGCTAGGGGGCTGGCTGGCTCTTGTCTTTGCCTTTCAGAGTGTTAACTTGGGTGTATGGAGTTAAGAAGTGCCAAGCTGCCAGTGTTAGTTAGGATTAGTAATGCATATCACGTTTTAACGTGCTCAGCATCTTTGGTCATGCTTTCTATGCCATGCTGAGATGGTAATAAAGGAAGCAAGAAAGAAAAGCAGAAGACTCGTGAGTCAGAGTCTCACGTTGGCAGGATCTTGCTATCAGACCTGTTTCTCAGTCCTACCATTGGACTACAAGGAGTGAGAGGTACCAACGGAAAAAAAAAAAAAAGGCAAATGTTTAAGGTTGCAGGATTTATTAATAGAGATCTTCAGTGTGACTTGCGTAGTCACATTGGGTGTGACGCAATCTGTTCAAAATAAAACTAATAAAAAAGATTCTAGTAATGCTTTGAAATGTGCAGTTCTCTGACCATTCACACACTTCGCTATTCCTGAGAGGTGTAAAGGTTTTTAAAACAAAATAGAGCTGTATATTGAATCTGAGTACCTCATGGAAAAACTTTTCTGCAATTAAATGATTTGATGTTTGACTCTGATAGACCAATTTTATCAATGAAGAGAAGAGAGCATTTAATGCTAAAGATTTAAAAACAAAAATGAACAAAATTAAACCCTTTATGATAAAACTGAGTGGTCAAATTATAAAAAATGATCACATACTAAGTATTTAATAACTATAAAATAATTTACTGGAAGCTTATGAGTTTCACTGAAAATATGGAAATTCAGGTAAATTTTTTTTAATGAAATGCCAAAGCATGATCATTTGCCTTAAATATTGAACTATCTCAAAAAAAAAAAAAAATCTTCTTTCTCAAGAGGCTTTCTCACATCAGTAAGCAAGCGTGTAGGCTCTCTGTGACAGTCTGCCTCACTTCTGCAGCTTAACATACTGGGAGAAGGGAAGACTTCTTACGGGATGCTGCTACATGTCTCGAAGCCTGGCTGATTCATAGATGTGATTTCACAGCTATTTGGCTATTCAAACTAGAAAAAAATCTTCCCATCACTGTATAACTGACACTGATCGGGGCCTTAAAAATAGTTGAGTAGAACGGCTGCTTAATGTTGTCACTTCTGGTGGAACAAACCTGGAGAGAGGTGTCATTTGAACACTTTCTTTTGAGGAAAGGAGAGGTGCTTTCTAAATAAGAAGGCAAAAAAATCTTTAATTTAAACTTAAAGAATAGGAAGGAAAAAAGCTGTTCAGTTAACATCTTACTGCAAAATCAGAGTCAATGAATTTGGCTGTGGCTGTAGAAATAACTTCTGGTGTGCTAGCTCGGTGAATGACTTCTGTGTAATTGATGTGCAACATTTTCCTTTTTGTTAGTGAAACTGAAAGAACAAAAAATATTTCAGATCACCTGAAATGTTTTGTCCTACGCAAGATAAACTGATGGGCTTGAATCTCAGGGTATTTCTTTTTTTGTGGTTTAACTAGAACATATGAAATTATTTCTAAATATAAACACAAGGTAAATGTTTAGACCTTTATCAATTAAAACAAAAGCAACTTCCAGAAGTTAAGAAAACTTGCGAATGGTTGAAATCCAGAGCAGATCAAGCTGATATCTAAAGGTACAAAGTCTTCTATCTTTATTGTAAAATCAACGTATTCAAGATGTTTGCATCATTTTAGTAATTTCCAGAGAAACAATTGGAAATATACTTTGCAATTGTTTTTTACAATTGTGCAAGTTTGAAATAATTATTGGAGCTTTGACCTTTTAGCGTGGAAGGCAAGAAGTGCTCAGCTGAGTCTGATGGAAGGTGCCGAGTGGGGAAATTGGGTTTAATGTAAGATTCTCTCTGAAGTGTAGCAAGCGTTAGGTGATGGTGGTGGAGAAAGTGATGAGTGTGACATTCATCACTAATGTGTCCCCTGCTTAGATATGTCCTCAGCATGCAGTACTGGCATGTTATTCTACCTGATGTATTTACACTTTACAGTAAAACTCTTAAATCAGATAAAGCAGTTTTCTGCACTGACTGCTGGTATCAATGAAGTTGTGTGCACCTGTACTCCACCAAGGAATAGTGGGATGTGTTCCTTGATGTTCCTGGGATGTGAACAGTTGGGATGTGGCCCTATACTTGAAAAAATATTATGCTGCACAAGTTCATTATGTATACATACACATATAACAGAAAATAACAATGTATACATACACATATAACAGAAAAGAAAAGAAAATACATAAATGCAAGAATAAAATGATCTGCTTGTAGTTGTTGTATCTAGTTACCACCTTCTTGGTAGTTCCTCTAGCATCCTCAGCTTTGTCTTAATCTTCCTCCCTTGTCTGCTTCCACACAGTCTGATGATGTCAGTGAATATGGGATAACGATCCTGCTGCAAATCTTCGCCAGGACATACTGTGTAGGTCACTGATGTATCAACTGCTCATCACTGCTGTGGAAGAGTTTTGTGGCCCCAACAATTAGGAAAACATCGTGCCAAAAAGAAATCAAGACCTGTGTTCATTCCTTTGGTGTGGAGGTTGGTCAGACTTTGGCTTGGAACAGACACAAACTGGAACTGTCTGGGGCTGCTGGTATTTGTGCTAAAAGCACACTCACATGTGCAATGCCTCATGTGCTTAAGTGAGGTTTTGTGGTTAACAGAGACTTAAAATTGCAAGTCAATATCAGGCTCTGTAGCCAATAAGTAATATTACAGAATTTTTTGAAGTTTAAGCACTTCACAGCATTGGAAAAAATGTTCTTGTGGTTGCTCTGGGATGGTGCTGAAGGACCTCCGTCAGGCGTGAGTGCTGCCTTCTGCCCAAGCAGCCTATCTTTGCTTCCTGCTCAGTTCCATGAGTGCTGCTCAAATCCACTGCCATTCCCAGATACGCTGTAGTTTATCTTTGCCTCCCCTGATACAGTAAGTCTGTAATAAATCTGATCCTAAAAGCTCTGATATTTTTTTTCTTTGGAGCCTACATCAGATTGTATTTTTTGGGAAGCTCTGGATTTTCAGGCTACAGGCAGTATGGGGCCTAGCCAGATATACTTTCTTCTGAAAACAACTTCTTTCAGCCTACATTATACTCTGCTTACTATTACCCCATCCAACTCTCCAAGCTGTTTCTCTAATGGAACTGCTGGTGGGCTGAATCGGACACTGTTTTCATAGCTGTTCTTGCTGAGTTATAAAGCAAAGATGTTCCTTGTAAAATAAGAAGCATAGTTCTTGTTAGTTCTTGTTTTGGTTTAAAAGAAAAGTCAAATTATGGAAACTGAAATCTAATATTGATAAGTAAGTTTCCACAACAGCAAATTTTTAAGAGATGCTATATTTCTCAGTTATTTCTCCACAAGAGATTTAGAAGATTAAAGAAGAATGTGGAGAATCCTTGTTTCTAATACTGATGTGAGCATCCTGTTGCTACCAGACTATGAGGTGTGTCTTGCTCAACTTTGTTTCAGTATGAAATGCTATCAGTGGCAAAGGCAATGCGCACTGATTTGATAAATGTCACTAATAAGGTTTGATTGCTGTTTTTATCGAAGTTTGTACTGAAACAGTGCACAGTAAGCTTCATGATCAAGATGTGCATGGAAAAAGCATGCCACAAGTAGCAGGGCATGCAGGTTGGGAAGATTTACAGCAACATTAATTGGTTTTTCACTTTGGAAAATCTTGAAGACATGATTTCTTCTTGTATTCCCCACCCCGACACTCAGACTTTTACAGTGTGATTAAATACACAATTTTGCTTTTACTTACCATTCCTTAAGGCATTATCAATTAATTTCTTTTAAGAGGTGAGATTTTTTTTTTTCTTCCTTTTTCAGTTTACCTAGCGCTATGGGCAAAGTGACTGGGGCAGGGGTGAGGGGAAGAGCCCTGAGACAGTTTTGGTTGGGGAGGTAACTGGCAATGGAATTAATTCCTAAGATTTCACTGAAGTTAAAAAACAAAACAAAAACAAAAACAAACAAACAAAAATATATAATTATTTTAATTAATAATAAAAAAATAATAAAATTAATAAAAATAATAATAAAAATATAAAATTATTTTATATAAAAACAAAAATATATATTAGTGTGTATGTGTGTATATATATGTCTGTATGTATATATAAATTTGGCATTGACTATATTTGTATGAAAAACTATGCATTTAAAAATTGAGACTAACCCCTCTCCTCCTCCTTTCCCCAAAATACTAAAGAGCTTGAAACCATCTTTGTGTAGGGGGATATTGACAGCATGGTCAGGCTTGCACTTACTGAGTTGGTGATCTTTCTCACTTTGTTTTGCTTTAGTGTTCTTTTAGTGTTGTTATTTATTTATTTTTCTTCCTTGAAGGGACAAAAATAAGAGGATTGTTTGAATATGTTTGGGGGACAATTGAGGCTTTTCTATTCTTTGGAGTTTACCTAGTACAGTATAACACCTACAACAGAGACTTCATAGCAGTACTACTTGATCCTTGTAATAAATGAAGGATGTCTGCAACAAAAAGTAATTAGTGATATCCCTTTGTTCCACTGAAATGAAAACTTTTCTTTTTCCATGGAAAACTTCAACTTCTGCACTTCAGAAATTGTCACCTTCTATGCACGTTGGTTTTTGAGTTACGGCCTTGCAAGCGGGGAAAATGCCTCTTATATTGTCATGTACGTGACAAATCAGTGTATGAATACAGAGATGTTATTTTGTTATTTAATTGATCCATAGGGTTGTCAGATGCTGGCTGAATGCTTAAAGTGCAGGTAGGGACAGAAGGGCCATCTCCTCAATGTAAGGGAGTAGAAATGAGGTGCCTCGGCAGCACCAGGGCCTGGTGGCTCCACAGCACCACATAAGCCAACCGCAGGCCTGTGGCCTCTGCAGAGATCCTCAGGGCTGCCAGAGCCTCACATCCTTCATGGGACAGGAGCAGGCCCCCAGACCTGCTTTTTCTGGCCTTGATGTTATAAAGCAGCAGCATGGACTTTACCTCATCTGAGCTAGGCCTGACAAAGTGAGTCTGGCTTGCTTTAGTTTTCATATTTAGCTTGGAAACCTCGCTTTCCTCTAGTAGTAGTAACTGTTTAGGTATTTCCCTCCTCAGCAATGTAGTTTCCTGCATGAGCATGAGGCAAAGAATGTATGCTGAGGCTTATTTTGATATTTTAATGGCTATGTAAGTAGATGCCTGATACCTAGAAAGCTGAAACTGCATCAAAATCTGGAGGTGCTTGATTTTCAGCGTTGCGGCCTGCCTGTGGAGAGCTCAACCTGGGCAGAGGAAGAAGAGAAGCCTGTGATGTGAGAAGTGTGTGTTGTCGGTGAAATTTACTGCAAAGAGGGGTGATATGAATAGAAAACATATACAGTATCTTGCTGCATGCTTGCAGGTCTTTTCTGGGCTCCTAAATGTTAACTGGGTAGTAATGTAAGTTATTGCACTCATTAAATTAGGCCACAAACAAGTCAACAATGATTCAGCAAAATGGTTTTGTTTGTATAGTGTGAGGAAGTCTGATAGATATCCAGTCAAACATTTATGGCTAAATGGATGAAGATTTTAACATTACAGCCTAATAAAAACCCCATACTGTGTGATTAAATAAGAGGGAAAGCAGTAAAAAAGAGGAAGCATAATGATGGTAACATGTAGGTCAGTTACAATTTAATTGTCATTGCACTTCATTGCTAACATATCAATTCTCTGCTGCTTAGCTGAGCAGAAAACAACAACTTACCATGTACACTGGGCCCACGACTGCTCGTCAAACCCCCACGTACATCACCTGCTTTCGACGACTTCCTTAACAGCCGCGTGAAGTCTTCCTGCTTTAATAGGATAATCTTGCTGGAAGCTCCCGCTGGCTGTGTCCTCCCTGTGCTCAATGCATCAGTGATCAGTAAATTTACTTCGCATTCTGCATAGATGCTAAAATTAGGTTGTTTGCATTACAACTTTCAATACTCCTTGAAGAAGAAACACCTGCTTGCAGATTTATATTGTTTTATTTAATGGTTTAAAATAACAATAGCTTTACAGTGGCAATACCCTGATGTACTGTACTGGAGGAGCACAAGGGCTGATCATTTTTCTTACTTATCCAATTTATTCTGTATCTCCTTGCCATATAAGGTATAGCTTCGTTAACATTAATTGCAGCTTTAGAAACTCCATGGAAGTATTTATTCCTGCCAACTTTTTCCACCATTTTATATTTCTAGCAGTACTAAGGAAAACTGTGAAGAGGGGTGGGGGGTAGGGGTTGTCTTTTTTTTTTTTTTTTTTTTTTTTTTTTTCAATCTGGATAATTCAGAAAGATTTCATAGCAATGTTGGCTTTGGCACCTTTTTTAGAATATTAACTCTAAATAATTGTCTGCCTGGCACACTTATGCTGATCTATAGTAAAGACTTAACAGAGTACATAACAGAACTATTAATTCAGGTGCCTAAGGTGACACTTTATGGCCAGCTCTGCAGAGCTGATCTTACATAGAATAGAAAGCTATTCCCATTTGGAAAAAAATATATATGATTTTGGGGGAGAAACCTGGCAACAGCTTGGGAATTTCAGGAGAGACTGGGAAAAATATCTCTTCTAAACCGCATTTCTTGGAAAATTGTGGTAGAGAGAATTCATTCAAAAGCATCAAATTCAATTGTTGACTTATTTCTACCCTTCAAAGTTAAGGGGAAACTTTCCATAAAGGTGGAAAGAGTGATCCGGCAAATACAGCCCATGCTTTTTGTGCAATGTAGAAGTTAGGCAGAAATTATGGTTTTATGTTAGAACAAGGGAATTTGGTACATGTTGGAGATAGTGTAAGGGAATGGATATGCCTTTGAACAGGAAATATAATTAACATTTAGCTGTTACTAGGCTGCATGCTCAGATGTTAAGTTGTGTACCTGCTTTCTAATACTCCACGTTCACACTGCAATGTTAGATTGTATGAGGGCTGGTACATCCTCATGGACAGGTTCTCATCACTGAAGTTCCCAATTCGCAGGGCTATGGAACTTCACCCTACAGCTAGTGGTGGTAGGGTAAAGCCTTGTAGCTACTGGACACTGAGCTCCTTTCTTGCAAATTTGCAGCTCTCTTGAGTTCTCTGTGACCTAAAACAATTGGAAAAACTCTTGTGAAAGGCTAAGTCCTGGAACCTAAGGGCTGAACTTGATGTCAGCATAGGAAAGATGAACATTTCTGCACTGAAACAGAAAATGAAGTTGAAAATGAGTTTTCTCTTTTATTTCATTAACATTAGTATTAAACTTCAGCTCATTATGATTTACAAAACTGTGGGTCTTGTGAAGTTTGACAGCTTCCACCCGGTTACAGAACCATTAGTCTTCCAGCCAGAAGATCATATGCTTGTCTTACTTCTAATTTTATTTATTTTGAGAAGAATCAGATAAGATGGAGAATGAAGGGCTGGAGGAGACTTACTGCATCGTATGTCCCTGCTGCTTAACAAAGGGCAGCAAGCAGTGAGTTCTGCATGTGCCTTCAGAAAGAGACCATCAGGAAAGTTCTTCCAGCCTTGTTGAAACTTCTGTGCACGCCTTGCTCCAGAAACTATTAAAGCTCCTGATGTCTTTCTCACTTGACCTTACTGGCAAGTGCCACGAATTGCAGGTGACCTTCTGAGCCATGCTGTTGAACTGGACATGGCATTGAAACGGAACTTCCAGTTTTAACTGCTGACCTAAAAACTTTGGCCTGGCTTGGAGTACTAAGAAAGTTCATGAGAGCTGGGGCTTCTGTGCCAATAATAGAAGATAGTTGTGCTATGTAGTAAAGTTTATCAAGCTGTGCAGTCTGTTTCCGTGGTTTTGCTGGATTAGCTAGCTGTGCTCTGCACTTTGGGCATACTCTATGAAGCAACCCTTAACCAACAGAATTTAGGATTTGCTTATTTGTAAACAAAAGCTGTAAGATTTACTCCTTTCATCTGCAGTTTGAAATGTGGGAATCTAATACCTGACTTGATATATGATGGGTTCCTGTGATAGCTGTGTACACAGTTGGTACAACCGCAATTGTTACATACAACTGAATTTAGCTATAAAAAGCCATGAATATAGGTATGTGCATCCAATTATTAAATACTAGTTTTTGTTTTGAAAGAGGGTACACTTTCTGGAGGGGGTTGGGGAACAGACAAATGGACTTTCCAAGAAGAAAACCCCACCACGTATTGTAGAGCTGTGGGAGCTAAGAGTGCCAAAACACAGACGGTGTGATTGCTGTGGGTGTATCTCTGCAGTCTTCTGTTATGCAGTCCAAAATATTTCATCCGTTTTAACCTATCTGGAAACGTTACCCAAAAGAATATCTGAATTTTCAAAATGAAAGCAATGTAAGAAAGTAGATTTGGGGCTTATTTCAAAATTCATGAGTCAGTGGAGATCCTTCTAGTGAGTTAAAATGGTATTGAATGAGCTGCCTTCCCAGGAGGGCATGGCTGAAAGGTGTCCTCGGGACAAATGTCTCACTGGGGTCCATTTCCAGATCCCTTACAAGTTGCTGGTTTGAGCAGGTGCAAGAGCACAACTCTTTTTTTTTTTTTTTTTTTTTTTTTTTTTTTTTTTTTTTGTGCATGCGTGTTTTTTCTTTTTTTTTCTTCTGAATCTCTTTGTACTGATCTCTTTGGGCCATCCTTTGGCAGCTGCAGGTGCCTGCAGGGTGGGAAATAGCACGTCGGCCGTACTTCACATGAGTACCTATTGTAGCTCTAGTCCTTGGCTGCTTGGGAGCCCTGGGACTGGTTCCTCTGGATGCATCATCTCACCCCAAATAAGGTTACAGTCCCTTTGCACTAGCTGTTAGGAGCAAGATCGGCTTTCACAGGTAATAGGCCTCTCCCTGTGAAATAATTTAATAGCAAGTGCACTCCTCTGTGCACCTGAGAGCTCCAGGAGGCTTTCTGCCTTCCAGCAGCAGAATGTCTCCTATAGCTCCCCGTGGTGCTATATGTCTCCACAATCCACACCCTCGCTCAGCATGACCAGCACCTAATAGGCACCGTAGAGCCCCATTGAAATAGCATGTATTAGTGGCTTTAGAGTAAACTGCTTGCAAAAATCAGCCTAGATAAAATACCCAGATGTTTATGGTCAAAAGGTGTATTGGGAGCCAGTGAGGCAGCAAAGGCCTATTTGGAGTATGTGTTTCAAGGCTTAACAAGATTAATGTCTGCACGTACAAGTCTGTAAGGGACCAATTGAATATTGCTCTTTCCATACCTGTTTGTTTTGGCTAGTTAAAAGGTAAGTTTTGATTCCTTCTCAGTAGCGTGAAACAAGTGTAGTTGGGGCTCCACTGGTCTGATGCAACCAGAAGCCTGGCAAAGGCATTCAGTGCTTTGGGGGGGAATGGAGTTGGCTCCATCTCTGGAATACCACACAGCTACAACACAAATACAGCACTTCTAGGGTGACCTAGTTTGCTCTTACAACTGTTATCCTAGCTATGTGACAAGCCCATTGCCCAGTTACCCAATGACCACAGTCACAGATGAGAAGAAAATCTAGCAACAGCAAAAGAAATCCATGGTGTTTTCCCTGGCTCTCATTGTGATAGCAGTGCTTGGCCTGTGTGGGAACAAAAGGAATAGAGATGCATAATGTTTTGTTTTGTTTTGTTTTGTTTTTTTTAAAAAAAAAGGGGGAAAAAAAAAAAGCACGTGGCGGCCCAGCTATACAGCGGTGTGGCAAGTTGTGCTTTTTCCAAAGCCCCCTTCTCTCTGCTCACCAGCTAGCATCTGTGATAGTGTTATCCCCTTTGAGTGTTGGATGATTTCACCCCCCCTTTCTCACACAATACAAAAACGTGGAGCACAACCTTTTGGCTTTGGGGCAGCAGTTGAGCTCCCAGGTTGAGCTCTGGGGAAACAGACCCCTTCCTGCTGGCTGAAAGGGTCCAGCCTAACGTTTTGGTTTTCCTAGGTACCTGACTCTACTTTTTTTTTTTTTTTTTTTTTTTCATTTACAAATTGATTCTGTAAAACATAGCTGGCAATTTCTTTTGCACACTGTGATTTTTATCTCCTGCAAAGTCCCGTAGTGAACATAAACATCTCTGTCCAGCATCACAAAACACCAGGGCCGTGGTGCTCCGTGTGCCTGTTGCCCTTGTTCTGGAGCAGGGATGGGTCCCTCTTTGCCACCTGGGTCACAGGTAGGGCATGTGCTTCTGTAACCACTGTGGCTGGTGCTGTTCTGTGTCTCTGACATAATTTTAGGTGGCTTATTAGACTTATGATTGATGACAGACAAAAGAGGATATACAGCTACTCACTGACATTCATGCTTGCCTTTTAAATATCATACTCTGTGACTTCAGATCTCTATTTTACACTCAAGTGCTCTAAGCCCCACATTAGTGCATCTCTTCCTCCTCCGAATTAACGTATTCCTTTAAATGCACTCGTATTTCAGCGGTGGGTCTTTAAAGCAAATTGTGCATTATTTGCCTTTTTTTCCCTTCCTACATTCCTTACTTCTTGGTCCAATATTAACAGTCCTCTCCACTGTGACTAAATTGTAAATATTCTCCTTGCCATTATGTCAGACCCCAGCTATTTCTTTATTTTTTTCCTCCTTATTAAATTATGTTTACCTGAATACATCAGGTTCATTTCACCTAGGCAGGATGTCCCATTACGCATGACAAGCAGAAGGTTGTGAGATTAATGCCCTTCTTGAGCCTGAATTAGTGTGTCAGCATCTTTTCAGACCTGGGACCACAGAACATAGGAAGCATGCCATAATGGACCTTAGCCTTTAACTGAACTGCTCTAATATTATTCCTATAACAAGACTACTTTTAAAGAGGCTCATTATTGGCTTCATTAGATATGTTACTTGCATCAGTGGCTGTAGTTACTCGTATAATATGGAAGAGGTTAACATAGCGTATTTTTTATGTATTATATGGCATATAGCTTGAAGTAGCCAAAAGGTTTATGGCGATGTAATTGGTAGTTAGTGTGAAATTTGTAAGACAAATAGACAATACCTAGGGTAACCCCTATAATCCTCTCCTTTCAGTTTTTTACAGCCACCAAAGGGCCTCATTAAAACAGCAGTCAGCACCTTAGTGAAAAGATACAGTGCTTATAGTGCCCAAATGTGACAGAAAATCTGCATTTTGTAAATCTGACACCTTTGATAGATTATACAGTGTGAAGCCATTGCTTCTAAGCATTATGATAACGCTTAAGGTTCTCTTCTGAATCCAACCGTGCTATATTCACTGGATATAACAATGTGAAAAAGAGCTGGTTGAATAAAATAAAGCATGTGAGATGGAGAGGAGCCTTTTTTTCCTTTGATGCAAAACTCATCTCATGCAGTGGGACTAACAGCTATAGTTGGTATTCCTGGTTCTGCTTGTACTTAGGGATATGTACCTGTAAATATTGACAAAATAACTGCTTAATATACAAATGCTGTAAGAAACTGAGCCTACATCTACCAGTTTATATGGCTGCTGCAAGGAAAGATGGTGTAGAAAGCTGATAATGTTAAGATTTATTTTTTTTCCATTATTTAAAGGCACAATTTTGCTTTCACTTAAACTTGTGTAAACCGAAGTGGGTTTCAGTGCTCTTCAGGAGTCCAAGTGACAAAAGGACTCCTGTGAACCTGCTGCCGTGCACTGGCTTACATCAAGTGAAACGTGCAGGTATAACTAAAAGGAGAACCTGCCCCAATGAGTGTATTCTTCTCTCAGCTTGCTTATAACAGCAACAAAACAAAAATGAATGCTGTAATGCAGGCTCTGAGTGCTGTGGCAGGTGTGTGAAAGCTCCCTTTTTGCTCAACGAGCTGTACCTAGGTGTGTTGGCTACTTACAAATATGTTTGGTAGAGTGAACTCCCTGAAACTGAGCAAACACGCGTCGCCGTGGCTGATTAGTTTACAACTATTTGCTCTAATCGCAAAAGGCAACCTCAAACAGCCAGAGGTCCAGAGCAGTAATTATCATCTTCCTCTCTGCTTAAGAGATGGGCTTGAGCATTTGGAGCTGCAGGAATTTTAAGAGCTTGTCAAAAATAAAATGAAAACGATTGCTTAGCTCCCATTGCCTGCTTTCCCATAGAGGAAGTTCTTGTGTGGCTTTTGTTCACGGGGACGGGGTGTAGGTGAGGGTTTTTGCTTGGGCTCCAAATGTGACAGCTGTTTACCTCTTCATCTGGTAATTGAAAGGTTTCTTTTCGTATTAGAGCTGCTGTAGACAAATAGAGGAGTAAAAGTCGTATTTGGTTCCCTGGCGAAAAATACAGCACTGATAATTCCTGAAGAGGTATTTCTACCTTAGTGCTTTGATCGTTGCAGAAAATGTACTGCTCTCTGTAGAGAAAACAGGAATGCAAAACAAAAAGGGAGGAGGGGTTACGTGTGTGAAGCCTTTTCATTCCCTTTTGCATCAGGTTTTGTTCCTGGCTAGGAAATACCTCCTGTTTCAAGGTGCAGAGCCTATCCCTATCGGTAACAGGGACTGAATAACATTGCCAAAGTGCTCAGTGATTACACGGATTTTCATTTTGATTTCTCATAAAAAAAATAATTTTAAAAATTATATATAAAGCTATTCAAGAAGTAAACCTGTTGAGTTGTATTCTGAGCAAGAAATTTCACAACTTGAAATTCAAGTGCAATTGCGTTTGAGTCCCTTAGTGAAATAGGAAATACCTGGAGTTACAGAGGGGATTATGTACTGCCTTAACTATTCTATTAGGTAATGTGGGAAACTTCAACATTTATTTGTAGCTTTAAAATTAAAAAATATTGGCAATATTAAAGGTACCCAATTTTCTAATGCACTTTAAAAAAATTCAAAGGATTCACTGCATTACATTGATACCCAGATGTGTTTTTTCTTCAATATTCTCATCCTGAATCAGCGTCTCTCTGTGTTGTTGCTGTATTCCCAGGTTTGTTATCGCAACTCCTCACTTGGCTTTTGTAAGCACAGAGTTAAAAAGCAGGAGGGTGGAAGCTCTCTCCCCAGGATGGTGACGGGGAACTCGTTGTGTCCTTTGCTGCAGTGGGTTTCCTGAAGTGTCATCACCAAAGAAGTGACTCCTCTTAATTACATTCCTCGTTTCCAAGTTGTCCAGAAATAGTTCTTGCAAATAATATAGTTATTAAAATGCATGCTGAAGAAAATCCCCAGAGGGTGACAAAAGCCTCTCTCTCCTTTGACATTTGGCCATTTGGTGGACTAGGTGTGGGCGGGGTCCTGGGCTGGAGGGAAGATTTGCGTGTAGGTTTGGGGGGCAGCCAGGTGGTTGGTGGCTCTCATGGTTTTTGAACCATGCTTTTGGTTCAAAAAGGAAAGTCGGGATCCCCTCAAATCCTTGTGAATTGTGCTCGCTGATCTAGAGCAGGAAGCAAGTGGGTGTGCTGGTCTTTCTTGTGAAGGGCCTTCTGTAACCTTGCAGGAAGGTGCTCAGCAGCACCTAACAGCAAACTAGCTCAACCCACGCGTACCAGGAGCAATTTGGCCATAAACAGGGGCTTGCTTAGGGGTAGATAGCATTAAAATCTGGACCAGTTGAAAGCTTTTCAATTTAACTTCTTACCAAAGTCTAGATTTTGGTCAATACAATGGCATGCGCTGCAAAAGGAGCATTTCTGAGTATCATGTCTGGGTTTTTAATTCAGTGGATTATTCACATCTGTTAGGTGAGAATTACAGAGTGCTGAAATAATGTATTCTTGTGTTTTAGATCTATCACTGCCAAGGGCTACTGAATAGTAAGTATCAACATCTGTGTTACTCCTTCTTTGAGTTTTCTGATTAAATGTGTCTAAACATTTCAGCTGCTATTGGAAATAAAAATAAAAGTAGTTTCAAGCCAGTTTGATGTAGGATTTCACCAAACCGTACTAACAGCAAACATTAGTTAAGGGACTGTATGTGCAATTAGCCCTAACTAATGTTAACCTAGTGTTGTGATTTGTATTATTGAAAGGACATCAGGCTCTTGAAACTGCAAATAATGGAGTAAATATAAATAAAGGTACCTGTATTTTGACAGTGATGTTCCACCTCTGGTTCCCTGCATACACAAAAATCATTCAAATGCCTTTTCTTTCTCTGACAAAAATATTCATTAAAAACATTTCACTGTGCTGCCTTTTAATATAGCGCGGGCATTCAACCTGCGCAGGAAGCTCCCTGGAACCACACAAATACTGTGTAATTATCTTGTGGCTCCCCGCTGGCTGCTGCATATTCCAAGCACAAAGTGAGCAGCACATTTCTAGAGCCTGACTTCTGTCTTCATTGTCCCTGCTTGGAATATGAAGCTCCACTTCATTATAGCAGACCTGATCAAACTTGATAGATTTAGCCATTATTCTTGACTGTGTCAACTTTCAACAGCTTTTTTTTTTTTTTTTCTTGGGCTCTTTTGTTTTGCCACCCAGGGAATGCATCTTATTTCTAGGCGCTCTGCCTCTCTCTCTCTCTCTTTCTCTATTTCTCTCCCTCTCTCTCTCTCTCTCTCTCTCTCTGTCTACACCCCCCACCCCCCCCCCCAACAAACCAGGGTTTCAGCAAATAATGCTTCTTGTGCATCATGTGATTCAAGGAAAATAAGGCTTGCAATTTTTTTCTCAATTGTCCTTTATGGTTTTTATTGACTATTTTTTTTTTCAGTTTGTTTCTATAAAAAAATATATATATACTGCAATATTGACATACAATACAGAAAAGCTTTGAAAATCCTTATTTTCTGTAGTGGTGCAATAAATTTAGCATTGAGGATTTTTTGTCTGTTTTATGACAACTTTCAAGTAGCACTTCAGAGTTCATATTTTCAAGGATGATTCAGACAAATGTATCTTATCAAATTTTATAAATCATTACTTTGTTTATTTAACCTAGAGACATATCACCACATTTTCTTTGCAAAAGGCATTAGATCTTTCTTTGGGCAAATACAGATGTTAATACGACTGGTTTACCATAACAGATTGCTTTGTAGTTTTTGAGAGTTGCTATGCAACAATAGGGAAGTATAGAGCAGCTCTAACAGATTTTAAAAGTACTGGGTGAAATACAGAGCATTTTCATAGCTAACCTGACACAGATCCCTTAAATTTCTCACATACTGGTTAACTCATTTTGTGGCAATTTGCTCCCAAATTTGTAAGACTTACAGGGTCAACCCATTTCTACTGTCATTAATGAACATGATGAATACAGCGGTGAAGCTGTTCAAGCTTTATATTTAATCTACTGTATTTGTTATATTGACATGTACATTTTACAGGCATAGTAAATGTGGAAAACCACTTTATAATTAATTTGGCTTATTACATACCAGTTCTGAATTGTTAAAACTTTAGAAAGGGATTAGGCTTCTTTCCTTTTGTTTCTCTCTTGGTTGCAGATTAAAAGGTAAAGGATGTCTTATTTCTAGCAAGTTTACTGAGATTCTTATTGAGGTATATTGTTTAGCAGCATTTAAATACTGTTAGGAATTGGTATGACTTAAATTTAGTGTTATGCTTTTTAAATTAAAAAATCATTATTTTTTAGAGTGGCATTTTCAGTCTCACCAAAAGCTTCTCGGCATCTTAAAATGTAAATTGCAGAGAAGCAACACAAAGGATAAAGAGAAGATTTTGAAGGCAATCACAGTGATCACTTAATTCAGTCTCTGCATATCCACTTGGCATAAGGTAATTAGAGTGCCACATTGCTGTAAAGACAGAAAGCTTAGGGTACCATTCTGACTCACCCAGACGATAATACATGATTAGAAGTCAGTGACAGATCACAACTGCTGAATGACCCACCAAGGTCTTATCAAGGGCAAATCGCATAATTAGCATGCACTTCGCTGGCAGAGGAGTACAGTGCTATTGTTCTGGCACAATCAAATTAGCCCAGCCAATGAGGTCACTGTTCCGTGACCTTAAAGACATTTCGTGTTTTTTATTTTTCTACCATATAAAAAAATATAACAGGGGAGGGGGGAAAACACTTTAAACTGAGCTGAAGTTCTTCTTATGGACACTGCGAATAGCTGTTACAAAGGCATTTTTGGAGTACGCTGCGCTGACTCCTTAGTTCATCATGTATGGAATAAAGGAGTCGGCTAATGCAGTCTGACCCTGGGGGACACATATGTAATGGAGCCACTTTGACAGAAATTCGAGCATCTAGCCAGGCCTGGAACTCATTTGCCCTGAATGCATCCGCAGCATCGCGCGTGTAGCGGGGGAGGGGGAGCCTTCATGCAAACACAAAATCTTCCCTTCATTATGATAATTAGCACAATTATCTTGATTTGCTTATTTTATCTGTATTTTCCCCAAGGTTTGGCCATTTTGTCTGTCTCCCCAGCGCTCCTCCTGAATGGGGCTCTCAGCTGAGAGCAGGAGCCAGTGGGGATGGTAGACACCACCGATGCTTCAGGCGTGTCATCCGTGGGCCGCAGCCGTCCCCAGCGCGGTGCTGCAGCATCATATCGTTAGCACGAATGCACACAAAGAGCCATCCCTTTCTTCCCCTGGAAGGCCTGTTCTGGCTTTTCAAATTATAGAGCATTCACCAGGCTCATGAAGAACTGGAACGTCCCTGTTCCCAGCACAGTTCTCCAAAGCACTTGGACTCGTGATTTCTTATTTTTGCAGTTGGAACTGGTAGTACAAACTTTTTTCCTTTGTTCTCTAAACAGGAATACAGTTCTGAATTGATCTCCACACTTGTTAATATGCATGGTATATAGGAAGGCCAGCGTAAGTTTTAAGAAAAGTGAGAACATGGACTTTATTTGTATTCTCTTCCGGCAGCCTGTGCATATTTGGGCTGCCTATCCCCACCTCTGCTGGATAATTGGATCAAAAAGGTCTATAATGAGTTGTCTCTGTCATGTCTGCACCTCTGTCACTGCTTCTCTTTACTTTTTTTTCCTTTTTTTTTTTTTTTTTCTTTTTTTAAGGCTGGGTTATGTTAACTGAGTAGAGGAACTCTAAAATCTTTATATTTTGTGAATTTAAAGATGAGCTTTCATGTTCGTTCAAAAGGGAAATGAAAGCACAACACTCAAATAGTTCCCTTCTTTTCATGGGTTTGGTCCTTGGTCTTTCAGGCAGGAGTGGTGTTACGTGTGGTATTTGTGCATGACAAGACTCTTCAGTCCTGCTCCTGCTTAATACATCACTCCATAGGTGCTGCATCACTCCAGCTATTAATGCTGGCTTTGCCATCCCCACAGGTGTCTCAACAAGCCATGGTGGCGTTACAGAGCTATGACCTCCTAGTTCAGGATGCAGCAGGAGACGTGGTGAAGATGAGATCTATTTACTGCACCTTCCTCTGTTATAATTAGTTGTTCTGGGGAGAAAAGCAAGTACCAAGGGCTAAACTGATGCATGCTTAAATAACGTATTTCTCATGCCTGACTGCGTTCACCTGTGAGCCAGTAACATAATTCCAAGTACAACTTGGCTTCGTGTGTACCGTGCCTGCTTTATGCTGCTGGTGCTGCAGTAGTCAGAGCTTTGTGGTCCTTCCCATTTCCCAAATACGTTTTTATTGATAAATAAACAAAGGTTCTTTACTGCCGCATGATTTGTAGATAAAATGCAAGAATTCATTAGCAAAGGGAATTCAAATTAAAGATCAGTGATTCAGGGTCTTCCCTAAGAATTAATTCTGACAATACATCCCATCTATTGTAAATACCCGGGCTGAGTCTGCAAAGTGTGCCATTGAAACTTTTCCTCGTCTGGCAGAAAGCTTATTTCTAAAGGTCTCGTTGATTGTGCAAACACAGGAACATTTTCTTTCCTTGAGAATTAATATTGACTGTGTATAGAACGACAGCAGTACTCCATCTATCTGCAAAATCATATAAACATATATAATTATTATGAAAATCTAATCTATTTCTGGATTCTTAGTCCATGTGATAACTTCTGTTTCACTGGATAAAATGATGAATTATATACAAAGAAGCAATTATGGTTGTTCTTGAATTGGAGACGGAAATATACACGTTGCATACGCAGACCTGCTCTTCTTAAGGCCATTTATTTCTCCGATTTTAAAAATGTGTGTGTTTGTATATGGATGAGTGTTGGTGTGTGGATGGTTACCTGTCTGTGTGTAAATAAAATGAAAAACTGTGTCTTTGTATATACTGCATGTGTAGAGGAATGTATAAGCATATAATAATTCATGGTCCCATAAGCTCTTGGTGGACATTCCTGCTTCAGTCATTCAGCCCCCACCATGAAAGTCCCCTAACAAACAGGATTAAAATTCACTCCTTTCAACCATCCTAGGCATTTATTCCTTCCTTTTCATTGAGCTACATTTGTCTGATTTAACAAGATAAGATTTGAGTGCTGATGCAGCCCGTTGTTAATGCAGCAGCCGCATCCACCATACCATCGACACTATGCATCAGAGGGATGCATAAATCAGGTATTCAAAAAAAATTAGATATGCAGCACACCAGTTTTATAGTCCCAGCCTCAGAAATTGAAATGGCCCAGATTAATGTATTATATCTTACACACTGTCCGAGTGAATCAACTTTAATATATTGAACAGATTCGCAGAACAAGACTTTGTTATCTAAGGAGCACTCGGAAGAAGGAATTGACCTGAGGATTTGATTTGGTTCAGGTAGTTCATGTTGTACAGCAGCATTTGAATAGTTTCACATAAAAATAAAATTTGTATCAGGAATATTCCACATCATTCTGGCCTTGCTCATATCGAAGCTTTGCGGTGGGGCAGTATTACAGAAACAATGTCCAGCAAAAAGATGATTTTAACCTTTGCTTCAGACACGTCAAAACAATGTAATGTAATTTTAATGCAAACTGCTGTTTGATAGCAGAGGAGCTTCCACACGCTGACTTTAACTAGTTTAGGTTTATGCTGAAAATGAAAAGCCCATTGAATTTCATGTATGATGGAAACACCGCAATTTACACCAGTCTGCTCCCGGAGTGCATGTTCTGTTTGAAGCCACACAGTGAGACACTTTCTGCTCTATTCTCTATTGGAAACCCCCAGACCGGCTTTACCTGCATAATCAAGGACAGATGAATGTTAATGCTGGGGGGGCTGCTTGTTTTCTGAGTGACCACTACTGCTAGGGCAGAGTTCAGATGGGCATTTGTTTACTGAAAACGCAGCAAAAGCCTGATTGAGCAGGATGAGGTGCAGCGAGGTGGTGGAGGTACGAGCTGAAAGGCTCTTGAGGTGTTCGGGTGATGGCTTTCTGGCTCCTTGTCTGGTTACTGGCTGGGAGCACGGTGCTTCTTCACACTTTCAATAATGAGTGATTGGAAAGTGCTTACACCTGTAATCGTGCTCTGCTAATTAGCACTGACGAGGAATTACATATTCTGAGTGTCCATTAGGTGCCTTAAAGGGCATTGGACACGTTTTTGAAGAATTTGTGCTCCTACAGATGCTAAAGATGCGCAGTAGGGTTTAAAAATGTGTGGGTATCTAACTCGACTTGCAATCAGGAGTTAGGTGCTTCTCAGACACACAATGTCTCTAAAATACGGCCAGCGAGGGTTGGAGAGGTTTCAGTCTGCCCTTGTAGAGCATTTTATGTCGACCTATTTGTGCTGTGTAAAAGATAGATGTTTAAACAGACAAAGGTAGACTGCAGCTGATCTAACACAGTTATCTAACAGCAGAGGCTGTGGAAACCTTGTTGGATTGTATGAGATCTGGAGCCAAAGCCTGGGTTAAGGAGATGAATGTGTTGTTGTATTTCCCCACAGGAAAGTAATTAATAGCGTATGCAGAAGCCAAGTCTTGGCTGATCTTTAAGACTGGCCATTGGATCAGGGTAACACAACGGTACTGGGAGCGCAAGAGGGACTGTCCAGGGTGCAAGAGGTGTATTTTGAGTCATCTGAATTTCTTTGAAGGTTTTTCTAGGCACTGGGCAGCTTTCACCTTTTTAAGCTTTGCCCAGAAGACACAACCCAGTCTGAACTGATTTTTCAGCCTTAATTTTATTTTTTCGAGCCAATGTTATAATTTACAGTAACACATAATAGGAAAGAAATTCTGCTAAGTGTGTTGTCTTTTCTTAAATTTGAAGGTAGCATACTAACAAATTAGGGTAGGTTCATATTCATTTTCAAAATGCAACCCTCCCCACCTCTATTCCCACCCCAGCCACTTTATATAAATTATGAATTTTTCTTCTTTAATCCTGGTCAAATTTTGTCTATCTATACTGATAAGAATGAAAGAGAGATATTATTATCAAATTAGCATTTATTGTATGTTACCAGAAAGGATGATTTTTTAAGGTAACCTGAGTGTCAAGCAGCCTTGAAGAGAAATCTTGGTTTATCAACAGATTCTCCATCCTCTTGTATATAAATAATTGTGTGTAATTAGCATTAAGCGTGTGCAAGAATCCAGTGTTAGAATGCTGTAATTTTAAAGATACATCTATATTTATGCTTAATTTTGGAAGAGCTGGCTCTCTTGCTGAGTGTGTTCCTCATGAGCATTGAGACTCCAGGCAAGCCATTTTCATCAAAGGTCTAAACGTGTGCTTAAATTCTGTAGTGAGTAGGGAAGGCATAAGCGTATACTTCGGTGTTTTGTTGTGTTGATAGCAGTTTCATCCTGGCCTTTGTTATGCAAAGCTCTCCTACTAAACAGAGCTCTCTAAAACTTTCCTTCCTTTTTGTGAATTCATACTTTATTTTTCCAGCATGGAATCAGAAGTCATCAATTTTACAAAATCATATTATAAACTTGTAAACCAGTATGAGTGGAAATATCTGATCGAATTCATGCAACTGTTAAAGCATTCAGACAATTAGAAGAACATTTTAAACCCAAGTCACAGTTACTCCAATGCATTAAGTATAACTCTTTAATGTTGCAGAGTCTGTGTCTTCCATCTGTTCCATCAATTAAACCGTACGTTGATCTATGAAGTTATTAGCATCAGCCAAAGTTCCAAATAGATCTGTTTTGCCACCAAAGGAAATCCAACATTTAGCAGGAACAATAATGTAATTCCTGTTACAGACCCTCCCCCAATCCTTTTTCCTATTTCTATAAACTTTCCTTTTCTTACACAGCTAGACTGGGGCGTTGAGCGCTCTAGAAAAGAGAATTAAAAGGTTGGGGTGGTGCTACACTGCTTGTGCTGCTGCAAGAGAACCTGTTTTTTTTTTTTTTTTGTGAATAAAGTAATCAGAGAAATAGTTGACAGAATTGATGTCCCTTTCTCCTGGTTGAACTGGTGAGTCTCCTCGGCGGTTTCTAGCTGTCATCACTTGCACGTAAGAAAAATGTGGCTGAGAAGATGCATCAGAATTGAAAGGAAGAGGGCCTCCTGACAAAGTAGGAGATGGCAGTAATTTGCCATTGCCCATTTCACTCGCTAGGGCTCTTGCCAGTGTGGATGGGTCTACTGAGTCTTGGAGGCTATGGAGAGTTATGACAATGGACAGATCTCTGGCTGTAAGTAACGGAGCAGTTGTTGTTGCTGGCACACTCTTAGAAATTTCCTTTTGACAATAGGCTTGATCTCCTTGTAGTAGGTTGATCTTTAACGGAGTGACTTTCATCCAGGCACCTATTTCTTGTCAGGGCTAGGAAAGTGAGGGAGTTGTTCCAAGCCTAGGGAAAGGGATGTTGATAATAATACAGCAACTGTCCCATGCAGGGTTGTCAAACGAGGTGGGTGACAAGGTTATCTTTGTTGGATCAGAAAGCAGAAATACGCTGACAAAAAAGAGCATCAGAGTGCTTTAAAGAACTTCTCAACAGGAAGAAGCAGAAGCATTACTAAATAGCCCTTTTCATGCTGTAGTGAATAAGTTGCCCATTTTTTCCTTATTAAACACGTCTCCAAGTTGAGACTCTAAGTCTTTTGTGATGAGCTTGTCCTTACCCATGCTTTCATCTTGGTTAGGTGTTTGTGTCTGTGACGCATAAAGTTTCATAAAATACGGGTCAAATTTTCAAACCACATTGGCTGCGTCTTTCCTCACAGCCTCCTTTATTAAAATTTGGGATTTTTATGCAAAGTTAGCTCTTGTGGTAGGTCTTGTGTGCAAAGTTAGCTGTTGTGGTATTGGACTCCTGAAATCTCATTCTCTCTACTTACTGTTGTTAAACTCCCTCCTTCTCTTTTCTTGTTGAATTCTTCTCAAACACGGTAGGCTTCCTAAGGGTCTAGTCCCAAAGCAGTCTAACTGGCCATGAGAGGATTCAGCTACCCACTCAATCACCCTTTTTCTGTTGTAAGACTTGCACCAGTTACTAGGGAACTTTGGACACCCTCAGTTTCCAGCATATTACAAACTGGGGAAATATATCTTTGTATCTGTGATTACTGCAAGTAATAATCTTGACGTCACTTTCTTGGCTTTCGTGCTTTGGGATGACGAAAGGAGTCAATCATTCTCGTTAGTTGTGGATACTTTTAATTTACAGCTGTGTGACAAACGTATCACCAAAGGTAAGTGTCTTGTAAAATAACATTTGGTGTGCATAACTAACTTCTCTTAGGAAACAAAACAGAAGCCTCAGTCTGTCACACTGCTGTCACTTCCACACCTTAGACTTGAATCCAGCCTGTGCAGCTTCCTCTTCTCTTTTCCATGGGAGACTGGCGGTCAGCAACTGGGACAAAATGCTGGAGTTAGCGAGACGTTAAGGAGCTCCATGTAGATGCCCTGTTCCCGGTACATTGCCCTGAAGCACACTGGTAGCAAAAGCTCTGATGTGGGATAAGCAGATGAAGAGAAGCTGCTGATGCCTGTTTTCTTTGAGGTAAAGGAAGGAGAGTTCAGTGATACCACTCTCAGAAGGGCCCCATTTTTAAGAAATGTAAGGAAAAAATGGTTAGAATTAAACAACTATTTTCAAAATTGCTTTTATGAGACAAATAAGGTAATGGAAAGTATTTATTTTACTGATACTTTGATTAATATATCAATATATGAAGTAAGTTTCAGTTCAAAGGAGTCTTGATAGTTCAAAGGTTCTCGTACAGGTACTGTCTTCATGAGGGATATATGCACACCAACTTTTCCTTAAATTCCAATTTCTTTGCTTTTTTTTTAAAAAAAAAAAAAAAAAAAGTCTGTGAACAAATGACTGTATGTGAGAGATCTTGATGAATTATGATCTTTTCCCAGGTTTTCCTTTTCCTTGAAGAAAAAATCTTCCTTTGCAGCACTGCTCTATTTTCTTACCCCTTTTCATTCCCAGCAGTTTACTTGCCCATCTCATCCAAAATGCTGCTCTTGCCTCGTGGGACATTTCATTTCCTCCTTATAGATACGCATTCTGGGCTGGATCAGTTGCTGCATTTCTTGCCTTCCTTGGTCCCAGACCAATTGCTGCTGATTCCTGGTAACAGCAGGATCCACAGAACTGGGATGCTGTTGCAGTTGGCTTTGAATGGTCAGATTTTGTTTGGATGTAATGCACATTTTGAAATGTTTAAAAATAAAACAAAACAAAAAACTCGTCACACTGTACCCTAACACTGTAATGCTGACCACAGAAGGGCAAAGCAGGGAGAAATAACCATCATTTCATACTCCATTTCAAATTTTAGCCTTTCCTTAGTTCTCCAGACCCCTTTGCAATTACACTTAAAATGTAAAATGTGGAATGATATTCTGCACCGAAAACGTATGTAATTTATTTTATGCTCACTGTGTTGTTTGCTTGTTTAATCTGTGCTTTTAACTTCTTATATAGACTTTCATCACTTTATTTTTGAGAACACCACCAGTGTGTGTGCGGGGAAACTTGCATATCAAGGCTAATTTAAGTTCTTTATGACATTTTTATAGAGGAGATACTTTTTAAAAAATTGGCTAATTGAATTAAAGTTTGACTGGGATTTATAGAGTGTCAGGGATGGCTGTTGCTGTTAGGTAAGTTGAATTCTTCTCCCTGACTTAGGATTCATACTGATGGAAGCAACAAATACACCGTGCTGCTAATGATAGTTTATGAGCTCAGATGGTAGGCAGAGAGAAAGTTAAATAGCGTATTGCATGGGTAAAGCATGGCTCAGAACAGTGCATTATTGTATTCTGTTCAACAAGTTGTAAAGCTGGAGATGCCTGCACACCTAGATCTGATACAACTCTCACCGTCTTTTTTCCTTTTTTCTTTTTCTGTTTCTTTTTCTGTTTCTTTTTTTCTTTTTTTTTTTTTTTTTCTTTTTCTTAGTTTAATCCAGTGGTGGTGTTTCAGGGGAGTCAATAAGGAGTTCTATACAGCCTAGGCAGATAAAGAGTTCTGGTTTTGTTTTTTTTTTCCCCCCAGAGGGCACAGTTTTGGGGGGTTACTGGAGGAGATAGCTTGGTGACATTATTTCATTATTTCTGTGGTACACAAGCAGGTTAGCGTACAAGGTCAGTGTTCTTGCACAGCTCTTGGCCAGCTGTCGAAGACTTGCTAAAACTGGAAGTGAAACTAGACAGATTCATTGTCCTGGGATTTATGGCAAACAAAAACATTTTTTGTTGTTATTGCTAAATTAGGAACCTAAATTGTGTTATTTCCTGTTCTTACGTATTTCTTTATTTGTAATCTCTTCAAATGATAGTGTATAATGGGCAGGGTTAAGATCACACCCCCCCTGTTACTTGGGCACTGTACAGCCCTATCCAGCATCACAGCATAGCAGACTGCTGCTGTCTTTCTGAGACAGTACTGGGTTTGTCAGATCAGCAAATCTGCAATCTACACATCCAAGGGACGTACACAGAAAGTACTGACCCGTAATGAAGTAGATTGTGTGTCTGATGGTAATTTCTTACAGCATTTTTCAGAATGAGGATAGCTGTGCTCGAGCATCTGACCTATCCATGACTTATTGGGTTTAGATTTATAATTTTAATTTTTACTCATAGGCTGTTTTACATGCTACTGTTCTCTATGCTACGGTGCCTTTGTGGCTGGAACCCAAAGTAAGTGATGGAACTGGAGGTAGGAGCTTGTTCATCTGCTGTCCTGCTGCCAGGACTGAGGTCTGTCCTGTGCTCCACTTCACCTGTCAAAAGATACCTTCATTTGGAAGGTAGGGCTGTCCCTAGGCTGGCAAATCTGAAAACATTTATCCGGTCCTTTAAACATTTGTCCATAATATACTGAATTTTATACTGATACAGCCTCATTGTCTGTATGAATGACAGGTATCCTTTTGAGTATACATGTCCCTCAAAATGTTTACAGCTGCTTAATCACTAAGAACACATCAAGGAAAAAAATATAACGACCTGTATATGTAGCTGTTACTAAACAAAATCGACTGATTTCCTTTTTTTCAAGACATATAGCAATTTGAACAAATAACATATTCTTAAGCAGTGTATCATTTTCATATTTTTCAGCTATGATGAGGTATGAGTTTAAGAAAAAAGAATAGGGGAAGAATGGTGATATGTCCAAGAAAATCATGACATTAATAACACGGAGTATGATCAAAAGAATACAAATGCCATCAAGTAGGTACACTAGTGATTGGATTGGTGTGAGTGAAGTGAATATTTCAAGTCTTCCTATTTGCATGTCCTGTCACTTCGTGTTCAGAGATTTTGATAGTAAATAAAGCTGCAGTAAAATTTAATATGAATGTAAATCTGGATATGATAGCCTTGCAGTGATTGTGAAAAGCAAAGTTTTTAACATAGTGCCTTCCAAATGAATATTTCTAACCAAAGAGGTTTTGTGGACCAAATCTAGAATTTCATTAAGAGACAGCCATACCCTTAATATACTCAGTTTAGCATAGATCAATAATAATCATCTTCAAATTGATAAGTAGTAAAAATGTAAAGTTTATGGCTAGTGAGTACCTGAAGAGAGTGTTTTGTCAAGTATTAATGATAAACCTGCTGCATGTCAAACTACAAAAGGACGGTGCCTCTTTAACAGGGACTACTATTTGTGCTCCGTGGAGCTTTGCAGTATTAGTAAAGCAGCATGAAAGAGTTGATTTTCATTTTATGTTGTGCTTGTGAGGCATTAACATGATGTTCTAACACTTGTAAATGAATACAGCTCTTGCCTAATCTGTCATTTTAATGCCTTATAGATTTTATTTCACTCTGTGTTGTACCAGATTCTCAATAATAATAATCAACTGCTTTGTTGTTCTCTTGCAGAAATTAAATTTCTGTAGTGAGTGTGCAACTAATAAAAGATGTTGCTTGAGGAAACAAAAAATAAATATGATGAATCATAAAAGTTGTATGTAGGGGGTTGCTCATATATGAAAGACAATTACCGAACCAGTGGTAAATTCATCTGATTCTCATATTGTCAACAGCTTAATAACTCTCACAAAGGGTTTAACCATAGTAGCTTTGTCTATATTGCTGTCTGTAATCACAAATGTGTATCCTCATAGACAGTGATGTATATAAAAGCTGTACACACGTGTGTATACAGTATTTTAAAAGGCTGTTGGCGTTTTAAGTTGCTAAGTGCTGTGTTCCTTTCTTAACCTGAGAAACTTTGCTGCTTTGCATTAACTTTGCCACTTGTGGAAGTCTAGCCACTCTGGTGTCGTAGTTAACCACGGGGTGAAACACCACCGCGAGGTGCTGAGGAAGGAGAGAAGCTGGGAAGTTCTGGGTGTGTTGGTAAAACACTGACTGGCACACGGAGAGCAGGGATGCAGTGTTTGCAACAAGTGTCTAACAGACAGCCCAAGTTGGCCAAACACGCATGTGTTCACTGTAGACATTTCTAAACATGATTTCTCAGAATATTAAATGCAGGTTAGACTTTGGCTTCACCCTGAAAAAGCGCAGACAGAGAAAAATAGGAGACAAAAATGTTCTCATACAAATTCAGGACTCTGAGATGCTCCTCTTGGGTTTTGTTGGGATTTTCATACTCTTTTGGAAAATAAAAGAAAAAAGAAAAAAAAAAAAAAAAAAGTGGTTCCTCCATTTCAGCCCAAGATAAACTGCTTGACTGTAGATAAGGGTATAGATCAGATCTTGGAATAAAATAGCTGTATGATCTGCTAAACTTTACAGACCGATACCCATGTTTTTCTCCGTGAGGGATCACGCACTCAGGTGAAAGGCAACCATTCTATCAAACTCTTGTTTTAAATCCCTTCTTTCTTAATGTAAGTGACTGTAGTCAGAATAAGGCGACAGGGAACCAGGCCCTTTTTTACCTGCATGGTACAAGTGAGAAGTACTGCGCATCTCAGCAGCAGATAATCCCAGCTGGCCAGTGAGGGTTTCAGCTGTGCGTGGTATTTCTCAGCTGGATGGGGAAGAGGAAGGGCTGGGAGAAAGGCTGGGTTTGCCTTGTTCTTTTGTGCATCCAGTTCAAGTGTTCAAGCAGAATTATGGCTTGCAGGGAGGAAAAAAAAAAAAAAAAAAAGTATTTGTTATTGCATCATGAAGAACCTTCCTTTGTGGCTATGTAAACTAATCCATAATTTTGTGTATAAAAGCATGCGCATATCTTTTGGTGTTATCTGCTTCCAGTATAGCCTCATCTTTTGCCTCCTACTTGAGAACGTGGCTGCTAATTTGACTTTCAAGTAGTCAGAGTATTGTCATTTCTTCTGTGTGCTGAAGTATACGCAGAAGGGTACAGATAATCTTTTATAGGAGTGCAGGGGAGTTGGTAAGGACATTTAAGGCCCAATTCCTACAGCAGCTTTGCATCCAACAGTCCCCGTTAGGTATCAGAATGAAATAACTAACATTCCTGAGCAGCTGGGGTTCGTTTTGGTAGGAACTGCGGGGATACCCAGCACTTCTTAAAACCTTGTTACTATTTTTTTTTTTCCAGAAGGAATTTGAGCTCCCATAAGTAACCAGCTACTGCTGAGGAGACTGTGCAACTCTGGGGATCTGGGCTATCAGCACTGATTTTAACCTGAGATACTGCAGCAAGGAGGGTCAGCTGAGCAGAGAATCATTCCAAGAGCATTTCTCTTGCTATTGCCAATTCCTTCTTTTGAGCTGAATCCAACACTGTTGATGATGATGGGGCTGTGCAGGAACAGAACTCCTTTCCATCCCATATTACGAAGTATGGACTTGTATATCTAAGTGACAACACCATGAACCCTTAGCCTGTCTCTTACTGATCCAACCTCGAGCTCAAAGCAAAATCAGCTGCTGGATCAGGCCAGGGTGATCAGGGTCTTACCCTGTCGGGTCTTGAGAGCCTTTGAGGATGGAGACTGCTCGGCCTGTCTGGGCAAACGTCCCACTGCTTGAGATTGTCGAGATTGAAACGTCTTGAGCATATAATGGGAGCGGTGCATGCTGGATAGCGCTGGGAGATCTTTGGACAAGCTTGGATATAAAATGGTGCCTCTAAAAAGAGGCTCCAAGTCTTGGGAGAGGCAGCGTGGTTTGGCTGAGTGGTCGGAGTGTGGGCCTGGGAGCCGGGAACCCCCTGCTTTCTCATTTGAGTTCTGCCTGCAACTCGCTGAGTGCCTTCCAGCAAGTCACATTTTCCCCTCTGTCTCAATTTCTCCATTTATAAAATGGGGATAATAATACTTACCTACCCCACAGGGTGTTGTGAGGATTAATTAGTTGTTGGTACAGCGCTTAAAAGATGTAAATAGCCATATAAATGCTGAATATTATCATTATAATGAGAAGCACACAGCACTGTAAGAAAAGAAATGGTCTCAAAATAGGTCGCATGTGCCATTATGACCCCCCAGAAGAATAGCTTCTGGGGTTTATTTGAAACATCATCAAGCATCAAACTTCCAAATCTATAGTTTGATGCTCTGTTGTAGCTGTTAACGTTTCTTTCTCTTTCCAGTTATTTTTTTATAGTCAATGCAAGTTAGAAAAACAAGCCCAGGTAAACATATGTAGTGGTCCTGCTTGAATAAGCACTTACTTTTATGATGTTTATGTTAAATATATAAGGATCATTAGGAGGACAAGGTGACACAGTCAGTTATTTTGATAGCCTCGAGGCACTTCACCACTGACACCTGGTTTTGAATTCCAATTGGAAATGACCCAAATTATCGTAAAAGTATGAAGTTTGTGTACCTAAAACTCAAATTCCAGAAAGTATTCAAAAACTGAGATGACAACGATAGCAATCTGCACTTCGGCAATACTTTCTTAATTGTATCATGTAATTTAGAAGCCAATCTGGAAGAAAGAATAAAAAGAAAGAAAGGAAAAAAAAAAAAATACCAGCAGGGCTCGTCAGGGTTACTCTGACATCCCGGAGTCACTGGTGCCAGTAACCAGAGCTCTAGTAAGTGATCTCAGCAAGTCTAGTAGCGAAGCTCTGTTGCCAGGAATGTTAAAATGCCCACCCAAGAGTAAAAAAAAAATCTGTCTTTATAACTCATTGTACAAAGTAGGACTCTTGCCATTGTCATCGAAGTCACTGGGTCAGATCTGATTTCTTTTTTTCCCCCTGTATGAAATGGGAAAAAAAAAATGCTGTTCATAGATTTCTGTTTAATAGTGTTTGCCAGACAAAGTGGAATTTTCACAGCACAAGTTCTATAGCTCAAGAGTCCTATTCATCCAGCGTTTATTTTTTAGGTCCTTTATCCACCCTTTCTGGGTTTAAAATAAATAGAGGAAAAACAGGGAATTTACACACTTAAGTAAATTTTGCATCAAAACTCTTCTGTGCTTTTCTTTTTTTCTCTTTTTTTCCTTTTTTTTTTTTTTTTTTTTTTTTTGGTAATGGTAGTGAAATCCCAAGAAGATATTCTTAATGATCTTCAGCTACAAAACTCATAAAATGAATATTAACAGTGAAAACTAAGAAGTATTTCCCACTCCACCAGAAAATAGATACTTCCCTCTCAATAAAGACAGGTCCCATCAGGTAATGTTTTGTAGGGATGTGTGATCTGCTGATATGAACGTAGGTTTCAGAGCTAAAACCATGCGTCTTCGAATTCTCCATGTGATGCTGAATTTGGCTGTGGCTCGGGGCAGTTCACCTCTCTGTCTGAATTCTCTCTGCATAGCACGGAGAGACTTTTGTGTACAGCACATGTTGCTCTGAGGTGTTGAATTCTGTCCGTAAATATTCTGGAGAGGTTGGATTCCTGATAAACTGTGAGTAAAGTTTCGTTTCAGAGTAGTTCATAAGACTTCACTTACTGTTCATTTAACCGTACAGTGCCTGACCCTCCCTCCCCATATCTGCACAACCAACCTGTATAAAAACAATTTTCATAGTTTTTATGTACTACTTTTTCAATTTTCAGTGAAAAAGGACATTCAGAATAGGTCAACTTTTTTAAGTCTTGGTGTGGACTGAGGGCTGTCATTGAAATCAGCTAGATTTATCCAAGCTAGGATAAAGTCAAGACTTAAAATATTTTTATTTCTTGTTCGACTATTTGGATAAATAGATGTTAATTTGTGTATTCTCTTTGAGTAGTATCACAGCATTTTACAGGCACAAACCAAACCAGACGGTGTGCGGCGTGCAGTTCACTGCCAGGAAATGTTCGTGCCCTTTCCACACCATCCTACACGTGGGCACAGGCTCAGCTTGCCATTAGCAAGAGAAAAACAATACAGAGAAGCTTTCCCCAGAAGTTCCAAATTTGTGCTGGAAGTGATCGTTGCCATTCTCTGCTTGTATTTAATAAGAAGTGTTTCAGGAAAAGGTTCCTGTGCCAAAGCAGTAATTTCTAATAACCCTTCCATGGGACGTGCCACTTGGTGCTGCTGTTACTGCAGGAGATACGGTCCCCTTCAGCTCCCTGATAAATCTGTGCCTGTGAAAACATGTTTTATTTTAGCATTTATTTGTGTATTTTGCTCTTACATATGCTTGCTAGCCACATAAATGCCTAATGATTTTAATTTAGTGAAGTTGTTAGCAGGAATATCTTGTGGCAGGAAGTCCTGTAGTCTATTTGTTCAGAGGGGTGGGGGGGGAGCTGTCTGTTTTGAATTTGCTACTGTCTGACTTAATTAATTACATAATTAAGTTCTTGAAAAAAGCAGGCTGAAAAGTTTGGTGTTTTTTTTTTGCATGCTGCTAGGTGGCTTTGCCATGACTTACCAACACGTGAGATCAGGTTATCCTCTGCTACGACTTGTCTGCAGGTCGTTTTGGGTTCCCGTAAAAAAGTTTTGTGTTGCGCTGTTCAGAGCTGCATCCCCTTTGTATTTAAGAAGAACCTTGCAGATGGGATTCTGGCTGGCTATTACTATCAATATATGTTGATAATTATAGATGTGTGCAGGGAGTGCTGATGAAGGGTACGGAGGAAGGTGATTGAAGGCAGTTACAGATGGAAGTCACAGATTCCTCTTGTCTGGTGACAGTTTCCAAGATCTGTGTGGCAGATTTTTCTCTGGCCTAATAGATAGTTTATCATATTTCTCTCACTTTTTATGACTGATTTATCTTTTCTTTGAGTTCTTTTTCTGAGAATGCTTACAGCACCCAGCAATGAATAAGTGTAAATGATTATTTATGGTTTGAGGAAAATGACTCAGTATTTTCTTTAATTCATTATAGCAATGAGAGTATTTCCGTAGTGTACAAATATTTTTTCAGAACACTTTGCATGGTGTATAAACCATTCTATTGGCCCCTGAATTGCATTTAAATGATCATGGGTATCATTTTCAGTCAGATGTGTGCAATCCATGCATTTCAAGGTGTGTATTGGAACCAGGTGAATTTGGGCTCTTGCATTATTTTCTGCTTTTTTGTGTGCAAAATTAAAACAAAACTTGTGGGAGGCATGCAAACCCACTGGCATATATTTTGAAACTAGAAAGAAAAATGCTTCTTCAGACCCTTGTGAAGCAATATTGCTTAATTAACCCTACTTAAGCCCTACCTTGTGAAAAGGTTAATGGGATTTTTAATGACCTTGAGTGGTCAAGGCCTCAATTTTACATTTCTTCTGAAAGAAAATGGAAAATAGAACAAGAAAGCTGTTCAAACTTCTGTGAATCTGGAAAAAAATTGGTTTACAGCAACAGTTCAGGTCACTTCCTATTTCATTTGAAAAGGTTTACCCATTCCTTACCTGGGCCCCGCTGCCATTGCCGCGGCGGTTTGGTTGCAGCGCGGAGCTGCCACGTGGAGGTTTTGGAGTTGCAGCGCACCGAGCTGACCAAAAAGAGCCCCGATGGAGACCCTGGTTCTGCAGCGCAGCAGCCCTCTCCCAGCCCCTTCCCCACCAAGCTCTCCATGCTGTGCAGCCCATAAAGCCAGCGTGTCTTTTGCCATGGTGATAAATGCTCTGTCGCTGCTGACTCCACAGGTACGGCTGCCTTTTCACGGACAAATAGCCAAATTGCTCCAGAACCAATTAAAGTCTGACCATAATAGTTTTCATCTCTGCTGCTTCTGTTTAAGGCTCAAGAAGCAGTCTGTGCATCCAGTTTGCTTTCTCCAACTACCCTCCTGACATAGGAGAGTCTCATGTTGAATGTCCTTAGCAGCTTGAGGTTGGTTTCGGTCTGGTGAAGAGAGGCTCCTTCACTCAGTCTGACCTCACCTCTCCCTGGTCACACTGCAGTTGCGTTTGCTTCGAAGTGTTGTGTGGCCTTTGTTGTTTTGGGTATCTCTGACATTGTTCTGTCCTACTTCAGTCTTCAATATAATCATGTTCACAAACTTAAATAGTTGTTGCTACTATTCTTCCAAATCAGTGCCTAGTTATTAAGGCATAAGGTAGCTGGATTTATTTTTTGAAATAACTACTACTTCTTGTGATCCCATTTCCTGTGTACAGTCTGTCCGCAGGTCTCAAAATGTTTTCTTAAACCTCAGTAATGATTGGAATCTGGTAATGGCTTTGGTGAAGTAGACAAATAGCATTAATAAGTTTTGCATTTGTTTTTTAAGGGTTTGTCTGACTGTTCTAATCTGAGCTGCACCGGACATGTATGGGGATTCAAAGATGCTCGAAAGAAAAAGAAATAGCCTTTATGTTTAAAGAGAGAAGCTTACTGACAGGTGGCCATAGCTTCTGCCATGATGGACAACCCAAGATCTTCCTCTGTGCTTACAAGAATGCCCTTCATGCATTTCCATCTTGCTACTTGTTTTCATTCTTTTGGTGTTTCTCAAAGCAGCTCAGTAAGTTGTGTCAGATAATCTTCGTGTACATACTCAAAAAAGCACTTGAGTTGCAGGTAGGTTGCAGGTGCGTGTTTCTGTTGTGTTTTGATTATGAAAGGGTGGTGATCATGGAGCTATTGGTGATATACCATGAGCTGGGAGAGCTACGGTGGTGTTATGGCAGACAATCTTTGTGAGCCATCCTCCAGAGGGTGATACAGATGTTCACCCCCACATACACACACACACACTAATCAGTGCATCGTAAGAGTTAGTTAATGAGAGAGATCTTGCTTGTGAACAGTCAATACAGCAAGGCATTCATCCACAGGGTCATGAATGTGCCTTCTCTGGATTTATCTAATGTAATATATAGCAAAACACTTAGGGCACTCCATATGCAGCTATTAATTGCATGAAAGACCTGTCCATAATTAGGCTTGGAGAGTAACCGTAAGCTCTGGGATCAATGGTTCCTGACACCTGTCAAGTGGTGGGAGGGTAAAACCTTTTATAGCCCTGATGAATACTTGAAGAGTGGACTTTAAAGGTTGGCGAGTGGAAATAAGATGCTATAAAATGGGAACTTACAGAAATGACTGAGCATTTTGTTCCTGTGGGTGAATTTCAGTGGTGGTATAATTGTTGGGAATTCCTTTGAAACCAAAGAAGCTGCTCCAGAGCAGAGTTTTGCATTATACCTTTGCACTTTGCACTGGCAAGGCAGCAAAAGAATCAAGTTTCTTTTCAAAGGTACATGGCATGAATTTTGACACTTGCTTCTTTCTGGGCTGTGAGCATCTCTCTGAAAGGATGCATTCCCTGTAGTTAGCGATCCTATATAAATGGAGCAGCCTGTACAATTACTTTATATAATTTGCACTCGTGCAAATTAAAAATGGCCACAGCCCATTGTTCTGAAACCACTCATTACAACTTCAGGTTTGGAAAATGAAGCTCTAATCAGAAAATCCTTTCTTTCTGCATGAAAATAGCTGATGGAGAATCTCTCTCTACTAACTGAGGTACTTTACAGATAGATAGAGCTCTGTGTGTGTGCATACCCATGCTTGTCTTTTTCTATACACGTTGTGTGTGTGTATGTTCTCTTACTCTAACGTAGCAGGTTGGACATGCATGGTGCTTGCTGAATGCAGATGAGCACATACCCAATTTCTGGAAAAGATGTAGAGTATGTCTGTACAGAAAGGTACTGTAAACTAAGAATTTCCAAAATCTAAAAGGGCATTTAAAAATCGCTTGATTTAAATTGTGTGTCACTTCAACCTAATTTGTGGGAAGCTCTTAAATAAGTCTTCCTGTCTCCCCAAAAACACCCCAAGGATCAGTTCTCTAATGTACTGTTCTGCTGTCAAATCTGTATAAACAAGTATAAATGTTTAAAAAGTAAAGAATACTAATCAAGAGATGGAAGACATGCACTGCTTAATAAATCTTGCCTTCAATTTATTTGTCTAGTATTACAAAGGCAGAGGAAATATCAATTAATATAGGCAAAGAGGACCCATAATTTATAATTAACTGGCAAGTGGTTTGTAACAAACAGCAGCACTGAATCTAATAGCCAGTAGAAAAATAACTAGTGTTGATTTGTCCCTCGGCAAATTAATAGAGTGCTTATCAATGACAGGGTTACATAAAACTGCTAAATAAATAATCATCAGTGAGTTAGAGTGAAGCAGATCTTTAACAAGCTTAATCTGAACCTCTTGACATCTGTAGACTATGAAGAGATTAAATGCTAAGAAAGAAGATACACTATGCACATTGTAAGCATGCTCAGTAGCTGTGCAAGATCATGTTCTTAGGTAATGAGAAATAAGGAAACATTTTTATTACAAAATTACATTGAAAAATGATTTTCATTATAATTAGACTGAAAGTTATAAAAGGTATATCAAAGAAATGCTGAATTGGAATTAGCCAGATGAGAAGGGCACTACATCTCTAAGCAGTGGAAACACATCAGTGGAGTCAGGCTTGATATATTTTTGGCTCAAGGATTTTTTTCCCAGCTTTATTACTCACCTTTGTCCACTTCTGCTTTTTGTGTCACTTTTGCTGATATTCCCTGGTAGCTCCCTTAAATCATCACAACAGCTAAGCAGTGCACCTGATTTTCTGAATGTCTCTTATTTATGAGACTGGATATATATGTACAGGATATAATTTTTAGATGTTTTACATTTTTTAATGTTTTTTGGGGGGGCAGTAAGCCCGTGTATGAAAGTCTCTCCAGTCCTTGCTTAATGATCCTACAAGTTTTGTCCTGGAATAAGATTGTCAGCAGGCCCAGCCAGAGCCTTGCTGGGGTGTGTTAGGAGGCCCCCTCTCCAAGTGAAGATGTACGGAAGATGCTCCTGAGCAAGGGGAGAGCAGCGATGTGGTGTTTTTCATTGTGCTTGACGCCTTCTATCCCTTTTTATGCTCTGAGAAGAAAGACATTTTATGCAAGTGAGACTGCTGTCTTCTGGGGACAGGGAGTCAATGTGCAAGCAAAAGCAGGGCTGAGTAATTTTGTCAGGAAGCTTTGTTAGAACTTCGAGGATTTTGATCTGGAGCCTAAATGGAGCTGCAGGTCCTCGTTCTTTTTGTGCACGAAAGCAAAGCTGCCCTGACACAGGCGAGCAGTGTCTGCTGAAGAGCATTCTTCTGGGAGCTCCCACCTTCCCTTCCACCCCTTTTTATCCTCCTTGTCCTAAAGGAGCAAATGGACTCCCAGTGTATCACTACTCAATTGAGGAAGTTTTTCTTTTAATCTTTCCAAATGTGATAATGAGGCAGTCAGGTACCAGAGATAAGTAATTTGATGGGTCTGAATTACCTTAGGTAGTGTCATGAATAGGAATTAATTGTCTGTCTGTAGAGGAGATCTTCCTGGTAAGGAGACTAATTTCATTTTTTTCCTAGTTTCATGGTTGGGTGGCTTTTTGCCTGTGTGGTGGTTTTTTTTGTTGTTGTTGTTTTGGTGTGTTGCTGTTGTTTATTTTTCTGGATTAGACTTCAGATTTTCTCTAACCTCCATCACAGCTAGCGAAGACCATTACTAGCAAGAGAAATGTTCCCTTTATATCCAGTTATATGTCCAGTGACTCCTTTGTCCATTTTCTAGTCTTTTCTGCCAATAACATTTGGAAAGAAGGATTTTTTTGGTCCCCACATGGCACGAAGAGAAACTTTTCTTAATGGATGGGTGTAGAAACTGCAGTCATGAAAAGGAAACCCCTTACTAAATATGCTTCCTTAATGTATTTTTGTTCATTGCTTTGCTGATTTTTGTTCTGAGAGTGAGTCACCACTTGAAAAGAGCAGAATTGGACCTCAATTTTATCTTTAATTTCATTAAATGAGACCTCTCTATGGTGGACCGACACTGTCTAGTACTGTGCTGCAATGATGAATCAGCATTGCTCAGAAGTAAGAGCCCTATCAGTTTAAAAGGAAGGAACCTTATGTGGAGTTAGGTTTAGAAGCATCTCAAGCCAAGTGCAGCATGTCCACACCCCTGCTCTGCTTCTCATGAGCCAAGCAGTATCCTGAATATGACGTTGTGTATACCTGTTATGTCTGTCTATCACTGTGTTTTGCTACCCTTTTCTATTTTTTTTTTAAGAGATAGTTTCTCAGTTTAGTAAAATCCTTCTACTCCCCCGCTCAAACTGCAAAGAGTTGCCTGATTGCATGCAACAATAAATCATAGGAGGCTGAATTAGAAACTAACAGGTTTAGAAGAATGTGAGTTTCTGTTGTCTAATTTCATGGCACCATCCTCTTCCAGGGCAGCATCTTAGCTCTGTGAAAACCCTGTGTCAAGTGGGTGTGTGCCTGTGGAGAAGGTCCTGCCGAAGCAGAGAGGTGAGGTAGGTCCTGTACTCATGTCGATTCTCATGGCACACGTGCAATGACCACCCCACAAATCAAGGGTCTTAATAATAATAATATCATTTTTTAGTTTTATTTTGTGAAGAAAACATGGCAGCTTCACATGTTGCTGCAAGTGCTGTGGTAACCTTGCCATGTCTGAGGTGCTATCAGGGAGGTTACAGGGCATTCGTCAAAATAAAGCTGATGCAAACATGAATACTCCCAAGAATGGGTCCTTTTAAACTAAAAAATGCTGAAGGCTGAAAAGGGGCTAATTTATTTAAATTATCTGTATACGTGTCAAGCCCAATAGTTTCCAGATGAAGCTGACTACTGTGAGTTAAAGAAAGCTTTTCTTAAATTTACCAACAAAAGCCTAACAGAGAAAGTTCTACCAGAAAACCTGAGCAACTAAGAAGATAATCATCTGTAGTGATGCAGATGTGTAAAAATACAGTTTTCTGCTATTAAGCTTTTAAATGTCAGTAAATGGCAGTTTAGTAGATCATTTGCTAATAATGATTAAATTTCTCATTAAAATGTTTCCTTCATTATTCTTCAGGTAGAGATGTGTAATTCAATGATTGTTACATCAATTATACTTAAAAAGCTCATTAAAATACTGAAATATTATCTCTCGTAGCCAGAGTACTTTAAGAGTACTGTACTAATTACAAAAGGAATAAACTCTTGTAATATCACCATTTGAATTGATGCCTTATAAATTCTTAATGCAAAGCTAACATATAAAGTGTAAATCAAATATATAGATCCAATAAAACAAAACCTTTTTAATCTTGTTTTACCTTCAAAAGGATTCTGATTATTGTAATTAAATAATGCATGATATAATAAAGATCTAGAAAGTGTGATTATTTCATTGGCAATTGAATATTGGTGCTTTTTATTTATGCAAGCAATTTATCACGGACAATATGCATCAAGCATTAAAATATTGATACAATTACACCTATCCTGCTGAACCAATAAAAAAAACTGTGACATGACTCTCTGCTCGTGATACAAGGACAGTTTGAAATCCTTGTTAAATTTTAATATTCCGATGTGCTGGGTTATGCTAATTCTGGTATGGAGTAATATCTCCGGTATCTACTGCTCTGCCTTTTATTTCTGTGAGATTACAAATCCGGCTTCACTTAGCTTGGCTAACAAGGACTGCTTTGCTTGCTGCTCTGTTGGTCACTCCTAGGAAGAAATACTAAAAGACAACTTTGAATTTCCCTTTTTACAGTTACTGCTCTGCTGTGAATACGACTGTTTAATTTTTGCTGCTGCTGTATCCTGTTATTCTTTCTAAGATTTTTACAACGGCTTCTGGCCCAAGTCAGGGATAACTCACCTGTAGATGGTGGATTTAGTAAGACCTGTTTCAAAGCAAATGCATTTCCATTATTGTCCCAGTTTCTAAAGGCTAGCATCGTGGTGTCAAGATAAAATATAAAAGGAGAGATCATTTGCTTTCAGTTTGAACAGCAATGCTACCAGGTCAGATGTAAATTGTGAAATTGGGCAGAATTTCCATACCTTTAATCTTATAAAACTGTTTTCTTTCTAAAGGAACTAAAAAGCTATGCTTAACAGGCTAGTAATTATTTTGCCACTGTGCAGGTAAGCTGAGGTGCAGAGAGGCTGTCTACCGGGCTAGCCTCTTGTCGGCCTGATGAAAGAAAATAAACACCCAGCAAAAACCCAGCGGCCCCCCAGCGGGGCACTGGATGCCCACCTTTATTTCCTTTCTCAGCCAAGTCAACTGTCGTGTAAAGAGCTGGATTTCCTTGAATAGAACAGCACTGCCCAAGTTTGTAAAAGATCAACCTATCCCACCATTCATATACTCTAATTAATTTATTGAAGGGACATCTCAAAAATGTGACACATTTTTATAGCACAAAGGAAACAAAGTGGACTAAAACAAATACTTGCAGCTGTGCTGGCTTTCAGAAATGGCCTTTGGATATCACTGTTCTTTCAAGTGAGGACAGAAATTGCAAGCTTCTGAATAAACAGCAGCAGAAAGATCAAAAAGCACCTGCAAAGCATAAGGATTGTATTGATATGAGTAAAAGTAAGCTCTTTGCTGAGGGTCATCCTTGAACATGTACAGGATTTTCAGAGACCCTACAGTGACTCTTTCACCTCATAAAATTATAAAGCCATAATTTACATGTCTGATTCACCAAATTGATGACCACAAGCCAGGTGGTGCTGAACAGCCAGTTCTCTTTACATTCACTGAAGGAAGGGAGCATTTGACACCTTGCAAGGTGAGAAGCTCTGTTTTTTTGTAACTTGCCATGAACCTAAGCGTGTAGTGTTTTGTTTTTGTTTTTTTTTTTTTTTTTTTTTTACTATCTCATGACACTATCTCAGACGCTATTTTTTGGCCGGATGTACTTGTTTTTCTCAGTAGATACTGCCATCACTAATGTCCCCATGTCATATTTATGAACTCCTGTTTAGCTTAAATAAAAGTCTGTATTACTCAAACAGCTTTCTTCTTAATTTGCACAGATGCAGCAGCCATCCATAGGCACACGCAGGCCCGTGCCATTCCCATTTGCCTCGCTCCCAGCTCGCTGCCACGCCGAGGAGGGGAGCAGATAATCGCGGTGCTGTCACGGTGGGCAGGGGCTGCGGGCTTGTACCCGCGTGCAATTTGCCAGCACTTTAAAGCCATTACTGTGGGTGCGTATTGGGCCCGCATGTGTACATATGTATGAGGAAAAAGCTGACTAATATTTGTGTGGTGGTAGATAACAGGGTTTTAATTCCGGCCTTCATAGCCGTGCCTTGTTTGAGGCTCTCTGGCCCTGTGATCTGGGTTGTCTCTTTGCTGTAGCTAATTGGGTGATGGCGAAGAGGAAGGGCTGGCTAACGGGGAGCTTTGAGTCGGGTGTTTTAAAGAAATAATTCCCGGGACTTATTAGCACTGCCGGCTGTGTTAATGGTTTACCTGCTGGAGTAGCAGCCTGTTCCGAGAATGTGCGCCTTACAATATAGAGACTTTCTCTCTATGAAAGTAGCTGATTTAGTCAGAAAGGTGACAGTTAAGACTCGTTGCAGGAGAAATTTTTGCATCTTTGCAGAGTGACTTTTTTTTTATACTTTACCATAGTGGCTGTCCATCACAGTTGTTATGTATGCAGGCTGAGTGAGCCCGCAGGGGATCCTAGTTATTTACACTCTTTTTCAAGCTTCGAAGCTGTTATAATCATTCGCTGTCAACTTTGTGCTGACACTGAATTTTACTTTGTGTTTTTTATGCTCGGTTTGGGTCTAAAATACTGGCATCCATACCCTACACTGTAATTCTATGGGTGACTGAGTTGACCAGCAATATACAGTATTACTAACAGAGCTTTAGAAACCTGCTGCATATGGAGATTTCGGGATTTGTTGATTGTGGACAGTAAACAAAGTCCCCAGGCTTTATGCTTTTATCCTAGTGGTGGCCCTCAGGAATAAACTGTGTACCGTGTTTCATCTCATTGCATTTTCATCTTTAAAAAAATGTAAATATTATTTTCCTTTCCTACAAGGCAGCAAAGTTAGAGGAGGAAAACTTTTTCATTGCTGTTTTTTTATTATTATTTTTTTATTATTTTCATACTCGCTTGTTTTCTCCAGGCCTGTGTTTTAAGAAATGCATATTTTTTTCTGTGATCACCATATGTTTTGCATGAAGCTGCAGATAGTAGTGGAGCTGGTAATGGGCTAATACTTCAGAACCAAACTGAAATAATATGTTGTGTGAAATGTTGGGAATAAATTATCATGTAAGAGCACGCATTGACAAATATATAGGGTTTTTACACCCTTTTTGGTTTAGAAAGGCAAATTTACATGCCCGTCTTTAAAAGTCCTTGGCCTGCAACGCAGACCAAATAAACCAACTTCTTTCACGTGTGCACAAAACTGCTCCGTTATCACCAAGCCCTGTGACCTGAAATGGCAGCACACCAACTGCTTTCTGCCCGTGTAAAATGTGAGATATTTGTGAACAAGTTGTCAGCTCCAGCATGAAATTTCAGGTACTCTGGGGCCCAAAGGGAGTGATCACACAAAATGATACGACCCTGTTCTTAACTGGACTTGAAATAAAACTGGTCAAGGAGCTTGTGTGCTTGGCCAATGTAATAAAGTAGACAAATAATTACTGAGCAAATCAAACACACTTACACCTCAGATGATTTTGAAATATTATCTATAATCGGGCACTTCTGTGCTAGGAGGAAAGGTTAATAAAGTAATTTAAAAAAGATTGTGTGGAGTATTACAGAAACAGAAGAGGACTGGTGATCATAATTGTTAATCTCCTGAAACACCAGTCCTCTACTGCACGAGGCATATATTTTAGTACGACTCCTTATTGTTCATTCCACTTATTACTATATTATACTGCTTAATTACCTTTTGTAAGAAATCTTATTTTAGCTTTCTTTTTTTTCCTTTAATAACAAATAATGCTGATGGAAACGGTCCAGAAGAATACATGTACAGCTTATTTTTAGCCCTACCTGCTAAGGATTAAGATTAAAACATGTACAGTATATTGATAGATCTTTATTTGGAGACTCAATCACCACAGAAGCACTGTTGTGAAATACCACGATGAAGTGGATAAATATGCCCCCCTCCATATCTAGCCTTGTTGTGTATGAATGGAGCCTAATATAGAGTACAACAAGAAAGGCTGAGGTTTTGCTCTTTGGTAGTTGTCATTAGCTCCTCTGAACCACACTTCTAGTTCATGGCATTCCAGATAACCAAGATAAGGCTTTTTTCAAGGCAAAGAAACGGAAGTATTAGCTTAGGCGAACGACATCTGAGTACCGAAATGTCACCTTCATAAAACTATCTGTTGTCTGCTTCCTTTCTTTATTCTCAAGATTGATGAGTTCCTTATGTAAAGTGTTACTGAAGGTGGTTGAAATTTATGTGGCCACCACAAAGCACTTGTAGATTAAAGAGCAGTTGGGACATGAAAATCTTCTTCCCTTCATCCAGTGTGAATAAACGGGGCTGCTGTGCTGTTTTCAAGGAGATATCGCAGATCATGGTGGTAGCAATTGCTTAAGCCTCTCTTTTGGAAAGATGGTGAGGTTTGAAATGGATGTTTGCAGCGTTTGTAGCAAGATGTCCTCTACACAGCATAGTTACTTCACTGCTCAGAAAAAAAAAAAATGCAACTTGCCAATACTGATAATTCATGGCAAGAAAAAAAAAATGCAGTGCTTGTATTTGAAAGAATTTGGATGAGTTTGGTAGAGGCAGTGATTCATCTCATGCTGTTAGGTGTAGTTAACTTCTCCCAGATACCTAAAAGCTTTCAGTGGGCCAGATAGATCACTGGCTCCTCCACCAATATCTATGCATACATTGGTTTTCTTTAACCCAAACGTCACATTTACCTCAGAAGTGGAGCAGAAGTGAAGCTGTTTGAAATGTGGAGCCTGCCACAGTTTCTACTGTCTCTCCTGCGTCATTTGCCTCGGCTTGGATGGCTGTTTCCAGAAATACAATAACAGCTGCTTGCAGCTCCTACAAAATACTTCCCCTGATTTACGGTAGCGTGGCTGCTGGTTTGGGTAGCAGGAGAACCAAGAAGCTGGATATTACGGTAAATATTTATAACAGTGAGTTTATTGCGCATATATTACTATCATTTGAATTGGAAAAAGTCTACCCCAAGCAGATGTGACTTTGTGAGAGAAACACAGGCCTGTTTCCATCTCCAGGGGATATAATCCTAAGGATGCCTCAACAAATGATTTTCTCTAATGTATAATTTTGGCTAGTAGCTATTAATGTTGAATAAGAATATGGTTGTTCCCTGCATCCCTTTTTAAAAATTCACCTGAGTGATTCAGTTCTGGTTGAAGCAGATTCTTTTTTTTTTTCTCATTTGTAACACAGACATCTGAGTATGTTGTTCAGCTTTGTCATCTGTCTATTAAGATTGGAGTTTTCCTGAAACCTTTTGCAGCTCTAAGATATACAGATGGGGAAGGAAGCTGGATAACATCTATATGGGCCTTACATAATTAATGCCAGAGCAAAGAGCAACGTGAATTTTATTTTTTATTTTTATTTTTATTTTTTGCAAGCGAGTATCCAGAATTTCACACTATGAATATCTGGGATGCAATACAGTGAACAGGTTAGAAAAGTAATATAGTCATAGTAATTACTTTCATCTGGCAAAATATTTCAGTCAGCAATGACTAGCAATAAAGTAAAATGATCACCTTTGGTATATCTATTACAAAAACAATTCTCTAAGATAAGAACTGTTTAAAATATCCACTGGAATATAAAGCATCAGTTCTGGAGTCACACATTGCTTTACTATTTTTGTGGGCTGTGCTACTCTCAAAACAATTGACTTGAAATTCAAGGTTCCAGACAATGGGGGAAAAATTAGTTCAATTAAGGATCTGTAAATGAAGTGAATACTATCTGTCAAGTTGCTGTAAAAATAAAATCTTGGTTTTGGCTTTTAGGTTTTATACAAATCACTTATACCCTCCTTAAAAGAGAACTTTTTTTTTTTTTTTTAAATAAATATAGTGAATATGAAACACCATTAATCCAGTAGTAATATCATCTGATAGTAGCTAATCCCTTCTTAGGGATGGCTTTGCCTGGTCCTTTGGAATATAGAAATGTGCTTTTACTGTTAGGCATTTTGTTTAAGCATCAATCAGTTCCTAATGCTTAATTGTCTTCTCTGCATTCCCCCCTTCTCCCCCCAAAAAGAAAAAGACCACCAACTAAAATGAATACTGTCTTCAAAGGTATTTCCTTGGGAGTCTTATTACATTCTTTAGCCAGTTATTTTGTATTCTGAGGTTATGGATCAAGGGCAGACCCATGCCTGTGGTTTGGACTTGGCTATCTGCTGTGACAGGATGATGCAGACATACCAGAAGATCCTAATCTGTCAGAGGAAGTCTATTAAGTTCAAGCCCCTAAGCTGTCTCAGCCAAATCAGTGATACCAAACTTACATTTGTTTTTGTGATGACCATTCATTTTGGTCAAATGAAGAAATTGCTAGTGTGGTTTTTGTGGCTTCAGGGGTGAAATCTATGAATGTCACGTATCTTTTAGCCTCTCTGCTCTCTCTGAAACATTATTGAGAATGCTCTTGTATGGAGGGGAAAAAAAAAAAAACGCAACCATTTTTATTGCAGCTGTTTATAAGTCACCTTGATCGTAAAAAGTTGTGGAAAAGAAGCATTAACTTCTATAAAAATAATGCTTTTTGTGAATAATAGATAAGGTAGGAAAAAGGCTAGACTGTCTGCAGACAGCTGTGTAGCAGGAAGAAAAAAGAGGTCTTGAAATACATCCAGAAGGATTCCATGTGTTCTGGGATGGTTATCAGTGCTGCTACAGACTGTAGACCTTGGACTTGCTGTGGAAGCTGTGGACTTGGCTGGTTTTGAGGCCCACTCAGGGCAGAAGAATAAACAGGGAAAAAATAAAAAATAATAATAAAAAAAGGTTTAAGATGTTTTCCTGGTCATAACAGATTTAAATAAAGACTTTTCTGTTTCTGTTTAAATATCCACCAACATACCTCAAGACATATTACAGATGGTGAACAGGGATTTATTTTTTTTTTTTTTGTACCTTTTGGCCATAAAATAAAAACTATAGAGCAGATTTTACTGAGATAAAAACAAATTACTTATTTCATAGCTTTTTTCAACTTAAAGAATTTTTCTGTCTCTGTGATGTTTGATATTATAATTTCCCTGTTTCTGTCTCTATATTTTTTATTTTTTAAGTTGTAAGGTAAAATTCTGACCCCATTGAAGTTGAATTTTGGACATATACTTCTGTGGGACCAGGATTACATCCTGTATGTAGTCTGTGGTCGGTGCTTGTGTAGCAAAGGTCTACCCAGGAAGACTTTAGCTGATGAATACAGTGAATCCAAAGTGATTTGTGTGCTCGTGTCAGAGTTTCTGCAAATTCTGGGGGGCCGTGCTCACATAAAACCTGCAGCCCACATCAAGCAGCAAAGGATAATGTTAGGTTGCTCCTTTCGACTCGCAAAGGGAGATTCGAGTACAGGCAGCACTTTCAGGTAGGGAAGGAGAGGCACTGCTCTGAACTGTCCGCCACACTTAGCTCACTTTTTATGGCAGGCTCTGTGCTGTTTTCCTTCCGGATGGGACTGCTTAGAAGACCTCGTTCGAGAGCATAGTAGAAAGGGTGTGGAAAACGACAGAGAAACAACACCTGGGGTCTGTACAACCCGAGTGTGATTACACCATGTTGCACCCCAGCCTTATTAGCTGGGTTCTCCTACTGCTTTGTTCAGATTCTCTCCATGTGAGACTCTTACTTGGTTTTGTGTCTTTCCACTCCTCTTCTTTTTGACCCTGCTCCTGTTTGCTTCTCCTCCCTGTGTGGCAGCTTCCATACTTAGACAAGTAATTCTCCAGAAGCGCCTGTTTCCTCAGGAACCCAAAACTACATTCAAAATCCTCATCTAATTCACCCCATTTTGCAACTAGCAGATAAATCTGGATACAAAATGTGCCAATAGAGAGCTCTGAGCTCTTACAAGGGTGAATAGAGAATAGATATTGAATGGACACCCACGCCTCCACCCTGCCAAACTGCTCTGTCGTTTTCATCACAGTTTTTAAATATATGCAATGTTTAAACTGACAGGTTTTGTCCTGAAGAAATTAGACTGTAAAATTAATCTAATGAATGCCATTCCTCTGTAATGTCTGTAATGGGAAGATGAAGTTGTTGGTGTTTTTTGTTTTTGTGTTTTTTTTTTTGTTTTTTTTTTTTGTGCGTGTGTTTTTTACTATTATTATTATTACTATTATTATTATTGTTAATAATATGAAAAGGTATAAGTTGAATCACTTCTCTTTGGTCTCCCAAAATAGATCACTGGTTGTGACAGATAGTAATTAGTATACATTTCTGTGCAAGAAAACAAGGGTGTAGTTAGGTCCATTTGATTTCAAAAAAGTAACACTGTAAAGGGAGAAAAATGATTTCCTAAGTACAGAAATTGCTGAGTTACTACGGAAAAAAAAAAAAAAAAGCTTTTTTTTTTTTTTTTTTTTAAACAGCTAATCTTATAAACCTTTATTCATGTGCCTGTTCTTTTCTTGTTCCTCCATAGCTTCATTGGAAACACTGCTTTTAAAACTAACAATGGGCAATATCAGAACCAAGTGTAAAGTTCCCAAACATGTTGGTCCTGAATTCTGCATTTGAAACCCAGCATGAAACTACCCACATGTTCAGGAGCCTGCAGGATCGAGGTTGCAGCGTAGTGCTGCCTCGCTGAGCTGCTCCCTTTCTCTCATCCCCGTTTTGAAGGACATTAGCACACATGGAGCTAAGGGGTGAATATATGGTACAGTAGCAACCCTGTACTAAGTATCAGCATGCAGCTTTTTAGCTTGTGCTGAGAGCACTTCTGGGCGGTACGTTGTAGCAGAAATATTTTCGGGGTGCATCCGCATGGCAGGTGAAGATGTGACTGCAGTCCATGTGCCTGCCCCTGGCCTTCTTTCAGCTTGCAGCTCCTCACAGGGTGCCACACTCGTGTCTGTGCTGCTTCTGGGTTGCACTTGTGGAACCACGGACACGCAGCACTGCCACAGTTACACTGCTGGCAGCTTAAAGATGGTTAGCGGAAAGCCACCTGCTGCAGCCCAACCTCGTGAATGTTCTTTCAGGAGGGAGGAGAGCATTGCGTTTCCTGTTCGCACTCACGTGCTATTTTCCCTGGGTCCTAAACAGTTCAGACACCAGTCCCTAGGCACGTGTGGGCTACAGCTGAGCTGCGAGCATGGCAAGGGGGGAAGGTGAGTGAGATTTTCACCATCCCTTGGTGTGCGCCCAAGCACATCAGTGGTTAGCTATGGCCTGGGCTGAGCTGGCCCGCTGGAGTAGCCCAGACTGCCTGGGTCCAAAGCTAGGGCTGAGTTCAGCAAAGTGCCACTGTACTGATGCCTCTGGCCTAGCTTTGAGAAACTGCTGCTCTGAACCTTCACCTGCTGCTTCTGCACTGGTTACCAAAGGAAAAGGAGATTGTGTGCTGCTCTCTGGGCTGTTAGTTATTAGGTGGATAGGTAATATCGCATCACGCAGCCCACGCTGTGTACGTAAGTTGGTGAAATAGGGATGCTGCTGTCACAGCGGTGGTATGCGGCAGGAGGAGGGAGAAGATTCAGGAGATTGGACTCGGAAGTCAAACCAGCAGCACATTTTTGTTGCTGTCTTTTTTTTTTTTTTGAAAAAAACATGAACTGCTCTTAACAATCAAATGGTAAAAACCAAAACTGGTGAGAAAGCTCTCAAATTATATGTAAAGGTGTTCTGTCTAACTGCTTCTGGCCAAAAAAAGCAAGGAATTGGCTAAAAAATATGTAATTTCAGATTTCAGCATATTGGACTGATCCCTCAAATTTTATCTTTCCAGTCACTTGGATGTGGCAGTTAATCACTCATGCATGTTCTGAAACTGAAGTTGCTGATTTTCTGCTTTGGAGTCCATTTAGAGCAATCAGAGGGACGCCGTAACCCCGATTAGCTGGCTGCCCTGGAGTGAAGAAGTATCTTGTTATTGTGGAGACGTCGTGGTTACTTTGTGCACCCCTTAAAACTCCAGGGAAAGTCCTTCTGTTCCAGTTATGAATGAGCGCGCACGCACACAAAAGTTCACAAGGCTGTTTCCTATTAGTCAGAGTATCTCCTAATAGTGCTTCTGTCAGATCACTCCTGCGTATTGAAAAAAATGTTTGTTTTAACAGACCCTATGTACTTGTACAAAACTGATCTGAATAATTCTAAACGTATAGGAATATATGATATTGTTGCTTATGGCAGCTGAACAGCTAATCTCCTTGATGCAGTGATACTAAGCACGCTTCAGAGAGTGCATGGCAGTCGCACAGGGTGTGTGTTGGAGCTCTTCAATGAGGTTTTAGTTATTTCAAGTCAGTATTTTCTGTTAGAATCCCCCCAGCTAAAAAATAAAATGAAAAGCCAAGCGTCAACCTTGCATTTCAAATATGAACTGGAAACAAACCCGATTTACAATTCACTAGATGAAAATTGCTCTCTTCTGCCATAATTCAATGCACATTTGGTTTATTTGAGAATTCATGTATTATAACCATTCTTGCTCACACTTCTGCATATCTTGGTTTGGCGCATGCATGCAGTGGGGCTGATTTTCCCCCCGTTTTTTCTTTTCTTATTTCTTCTTTTTCCTTCTGGCTTTACGTTGTAAGTGGAGGCCTCCCCCTCCCGACAGGACCTTCCACCTGAGGGCAGCACAGTCACCAGCTCCAACTTCTCCGGAGTCAATCTTGCTTGTCCCACTCCAGCTTCTAGCGGCTCCAGGTCAGGTTTTGTTTTAATCCCCCCCCCACACACACACATTGTTTGCAATAATGAGATATGATCACTCTAACTTTTCAGACCTTCTGACTTCCTTTTACTGGGAGCCGCATCCCTTACTTTATCTTACAATATTGTGCATTTCCCGCAGTGGTTCCCGGTGCCGTTATAAGATGCAGCATCTTTCTTTGTATTACCACAGTGCATTACTGTTGAAGTAGCATACACAAAACGAGGCGCTAGGAGGGTCTGCATATCAATATGAACATTTATACTTTTAACTTCATGCTATTCCAAGCAAAACTGAACCATTTTTCTACAATTCTGAGATTTCTTCTCTTGAGCTGGATGCTGACAGTGCAAGAGGTAACACCTTTCAGCAGGTAAAATATGTTGTTATGGAAAGGCTGTATGGCAGGGATGCTGACAACAATTAGCACATGCTACTCATTAACAAACGGAGATTACAACTGAGCCGAAATGGCAGGCTGCCATCAGCGTGATAGTTACGGGGCAGTTTAATTTCTAACGAATGTGAGCACTGGATTAGTAACAATATTCAACAAAATGCTGCCTGCATTCTCTTATGGCTTTCATTACCAAATTGAAAATCTGTGTAGATTTCTGAAAATTACTTTTAAATGTAGCCAATCTCCTCGACTGCAAGGCTTGATTTGCTGGTGAGGGAGTCCTGCTGTGAGATTTTAATGAAAGATCATAGTGCCCCTCCAAGACCGTCAAAGAGCTATGGGCCCTGAAAGACCTGAAATAATCTGTTTTACTTTTAATGGCAGCCATTTTATATTCATTAAGATCAAAATGCAGTTTTGCAGGCAAATTGCAAAGCTGTTCCACTCACAGCTTGAGAACCTGGAGGCCCTACAGCTTTTTATCTTGTTCATAAGCAAATATGCAGTTAATATCTTTTAATATGCTTTGATGCTTGGTACCTTATGGGTACATTGTACTGGAGGTTAGAGAACTGCATGTTTCTTTGGCAGTGCTAGCAACGAACTAAAGCACTAGTCCTTTTATTTCCATAATGGCAGAAGAAATGAGTCTTTTTTTTTTTAATATGAGCTCTGCTCAAATAAATTGTAAAGCACCGTGTAGTATATGTTCAGGGTCTCGTAGAAGGCACATTTTTTTCACTACATTCCATCTGTTGGTGGTTCTTATTATTTAAATTTATACGGCCACATTATTTAAATGTAAACAGCCAAATAAGATAGGATCAAATCATTGGCATCTGGGAACTGTGCTCTTATCCTCTTTGATTGTGAGGTTGTGTGCATTAATAATGGAGTTCTAAAGACTGTGATTCTACCTGATATACTGTATGACCTTAACAGTTGTGATTTTATCAGGGTTTCACTGTATGAGAAAATGAAGGTATTTTGCAGCTCATTTCTAGCAAGGCTAGTTTGCATCATCTTGTGTCCAGAGTAGTTCTGATTTCTGTGTGTACGTATTTTAAAATACCATTTTTTGTTTTGATTGCTGTACTGCTGGTCATGTTGTAAATCACATTCCCAAAGATCGTTTTCAGTGAATAAACTTCACCTTCGCACTGTATATGTTGGTTTAATTGCGTGCTCAGAGTGATAAGTTGTCATTTCATCACGAGCTGTGTAAACCTTATGCACTAGTGGATTCTGCTCTGCTCTGAAGCTAGTGTGCAGGGTCTGGGATGGCA